>NW_027468680.1:31796682-31971682 GCF_046254945.1 Alosa pseudoharengus
AATGGTCTAAATAATCTTCTTTTGCTTGATTCATTATTTTGTTGACTCTAATAGATGTTTGGGAAGCAGCGCTGGACTGAGCTTGATCTTTGTTAGTTTTTGTTATTGAGTTAGCTAACTTCAGTACAAGCTGGCTCAGAGGACTCTTTAGTAATGTCTCTGTCTCTCTCTCTCTCTCTCTCACACACACACACACACACACACACACACACACACATTCAGAGGTGTGGTTTCCATTAACATAGTGAGTCTTCACTTCACAGAATATCTGTACACATGAGGCAGTGATCTGCATGTTTGCGCTACATAGAGATGTGTTGATTATGGGATCATTAACAATTAAGGAGTTGGATGAACAATTAAGAAGTTGAATTTTCAGTAAAAATGTGTAGTGAATTAGTGCATATATATATATATATATATATATATTTACATCTATAATTAACATTTACACAATGGACACTTTAGAGGACACTTCCAAGCCATCGTTCCAGACAGTGATGAATGAGTGATGGGTCAGGCTGATGACTGTGAGGTGATCTATGCCTCAGGAACGATGCAGCAGTGGCTGCAGATTGTGTGGTTTACCCATTGCCACTGCGTGACAGCCTGGCCACATATTTCACTGGTCCCCTGGCAGCCTGGTTTTCTTGCCCACATCCGAATGACATTCATGAATGAGACAAATGAGATGCATTAAGGGTGGGTAGCGTTTCACAAAACACCCCCACCCCCCCGGAAAAGAAAATACCCCCAATGCCCGTCCCTTCTCAGAAGTCTCTGGTGGTCTTAAATTGTAAGTGATTCAAAATGCAAACACACACACTACACACATACTGACACACATATGTGACACACACACATGTGAAATCATGGACACTTCGACACACAGGCAAACAAATACCATGCCTCTGCAAGTTAGCTAACCCCACATTATCCCTCCTTCTTTCTCACACACACACTCTCTCACTATCTCTATCTCAAACACACACACACACACACACACACACACACACACATACACCTTTTTTAACCAAACCATCATCACCACACACATTGTCCATACACACACACACACACACACACACACACAGCCTTAAAATGTCTAAGACGGAGTAAAGTGACAAAGTCATTATGGGATAATTAGACATGCGCCAAAATGGATTGTGGCAAACCAGAAGACATAGTTCCAAGCTGTTCTTTTCATTGTCTGAGATGTGTTTGGATGTGTGAGGAATCCTCTTCTCATAAGATCCATGCTGTCACTGTCCCCTTGTCTTCTTGTGTTAACAGATGTGCTCAATCCTCAATGGATGGCAAATGACATGAGAACTTCATGCTGTGTGAAAATGTTTATAAGGTGGATGAAAGAACAGGATAACATGATGATGCCTGAAAAATGATGACTGAAAAATGTCTGCTTGACACATACCAGGACTGTGCAAAGTACAGCATATATTTAGGCACCTTTTAAACAATATTTACAAATGTTACTTTTGAACTAAAAACATACAAACCAAAAATACACCTAACTAATTTCAAAAAGATTGTTCGAAAATCAAATTATATTTCTTTTTGACACAGCAATGCAGAGGTAAAAATAACTGTTAAGGCAAATAAAAGGTCTAAAATGTTTACACAGTACTGCATTTACAAATAGTTAAATAATACTTCAAGTACTTGAGTCAAGCGGGTGATATAGGAAAACACAATTATACAGCATAAGTTTACAATAAGTTTATTTAGAGCATTTAACATAACAGACAAAACAATTTTAAAACCCTGAATATGTCAGTAGATTCAGTGGTGTAGGCGAATGTATGGATGCATTGAATAAATGTAGTGGTGCTAAAGAAAGAAAGAAAGAAAGAAAGAAAGAAAGGAAATAACAACACCCAACAAAACCAAGCACTCAGCTGCTGCCCCCAACAACCCTACGCTCATCTACCCACAATGCATCAGAGTGTCTTTTTAAAGACCCTGGACACCAGCTAATCAATGAAACAATCAGCAGGCCAAGCTGACGAGGACGCCACAGGCTGATGAGGACACCATGTACTCATCACAACATGCAGTGCCGGCGCTCCGCACACGCACATCAAGCACTGCGCGTAGGGCACCAAGTGCCTAGGGGGGCACCAAAAAAATCTTGGTCGTGAAAAATCATCACAATAGGCTACTAAATAACAAATACAATATGTCTAAAGCATGTTAATATGCAAAAGCAATACAAATGTAATAGGCCTAGACTAAATCAGTCGAGAAAAAGGTGAATCTCCTGTGCGGCCCTCTCTCCAGTCTCCCTCTGGTGCCCCCCTCCCCCACCTCCCAGTGGTCTGTTCGTTTACGCCTCAATCTTTAGGCAAGACACCTTTGACATGGCCTCAAGAGTCGGGGGCGGAAAAAAGGAAAAAGAAGAGACAGCCGGATGATACTCGCGCGGCGCTTGCAGGTAAGACAATGTTTTAAATAAAATACAAAAAGTTAGTTTTGTAGCCCTTAGAGTTACACTTTAATAGAAAGCAGGTGAACAGGGAAAAAACCGCAGCATTCTCATGTGAATGTGCAATGAAAGCCGTTTATTGATAAACCTTGTTTACAAGGGACTTGCCTGTACATGGGATTCTTCATACGCACTGTGCATTCCTACAAAAGCTTTTAACACTGAGGGCCAGATGTACGTACATTTGCGAACATAGCGTTATCAGCGCCATGGCCAACCCGCAGAAACCGCACGCTATGACACTTATGTTAACATCGTATTTAAGCTGCAGTTCATCGGGTAAAGCGCCTTTCTCCGCCCCCTACCGCAATTTACAAATGTTACTGAACGACATACTTCAATCACAAGCGCAGTTGAATGAAGTTAACTGATGACAACATTAAAAGGAATCAAACGTTTAGTGATAATGAAATAATACAATGCATGATGTCAACAAGCAGGAAGATAATGAAGAGCAGTAGTTCTACTCAAACTACTTGTACGTAAGCTATGGAAGATTGGTCAAAACTAGCAAGTAGGAAAGTTTAAATGGATGTAAGTGAAAGTAAGACATTAGAAAGGCCAACAAAAGTGATGGTTGCTTTTGATATAGTACAAAGACGCAAATCTGGTGCTCTAAATAGTGATTCTGCTGTCTTTGAAAGGTTTTCTTATTGACGCATTTAACCGCAAACTGCATTTAACACCTGCTTTTACAAGCCGTAAATATTTAGGCGCAAAATAGACGTGTGCTTTTATGGGCAGTTTTCGTACATACAGGGGAATACCTAATTAGGTGCATGAGATGGGACAGCATTCTCACATTCTCAAAGCATTTGATATTCTCAGCTCCCGCAACAGGCAGTCTGCGGTTTTACCTCAGTGCAAGCTGTTTGTACAAACTTCGCCATTATTTTACGCGCACGTTGTGAAACAAAAATGACTGAAGTGGGTGCAAAAGCGTACATCTGGCCCTGAGTTTGTTGTAAAGAATACTTTGTTTGTGGCAAAGAGTACTGCATTCTGACATGTAAAATATTTATTTCTTATTCCGCCTTAAATGGATTAAACAAAATGGCACTTATGTTTACATAACATTAGGAATGCTGTTTTCCTGTGAAAATAGGTCAACAAGCTGCTTTCTCGCATGTACTTAAACACTAAACTAAGCTGCCTTCTCATGCATGTAAACACAGTGATTGACATTCCTGGTCATATCGCCTTTTTCAGAATGGCCAAAGGTTATAACACATCACTACTCTGAAAACCAACTATGCAATAAACAGTATATAAAGGATATAAATCACCAAATGACAAAGATGTTTGCAGTTGAGGAATCACTTTCTCAGTTTCATAGACACTCGTAAACACCATGACATAACTATATGTGGATTTCAAGAGAAATGTCTCACCCAGGGCTACAAATGAAGTCCAGGAGGGAATGTCTGAGGAAGTCCATCTTAACTCATCATCCCTTCCAACTGAGCCATTATGAGGTTTATGAAATCCCCCATCCATCAACTAAATAGATTAGCTGTGGCAAAGAGGATGCAGGATCAGAAGAAAAGGAGACAGCTTGTTTATTAAAAAGACAATTGTGGGGGAGGTTGGGGGGGGCGATGTGGTGCAACAGGCCACAACGCCCATACCATGAACAGGTCCAAGTGCCCACGGGGACCCAGGTTCGAATCTGACCTGCGGTCATTTCCCGACCCCACCCCATCTCTCTCTTGTATTGTGACTGGGGGCTGGATTCACTCTTCTGTGACATAATCCAATAAACATGCCTCAAATAAATACATTCTAAATTTAATTGATTATTAAAGGATACAAAACAGAGAGGCTTGCGGGTTTCGACTGTCTCTTTGGCATAGTAAGGCTCTCTGTTTGTTTTGCAAATACTGCTCCATCAATACCGTGTTGTGCTTGATGCTTGATGTATGAAGTAGTAATAATAAGAATAGCAAACAACAACTGTTCTGCTCTCACTATGTGTTGTACTTCCTCAGTGTTAACATAGATTAAACAGGCAGCCAAACTCCTTTTCAAGAGCCAGGAAACTGAGCGTGCTTGCTCCTTTTATTGACTTCGTTTGCAGCATAAAGTCAATTTGACAACATTGAATTGGAGTGAAACTACAAAAAAGAAAAGAAAAACGGAAAATACACTTAGTATGCTATATATAGCCACAGTAGCATAGTATGACGTTATTGACGCTTAGCCTACAAGTTAACATGCTAACGCGATCATAATCACACACACGCAGGTAATCTAATAATCAAAATTCCTCGAAAGCATTCATACAAAAACTCTAAACATGTACAAAACTCATAGCACTTACAGTCATTGCTTTCTGAAGGCTCAATCCAACGGATTAAAAGAGATTTTACACACGAGGTAAAACAGTAGCAACCATGCATTTGTTTACGTTCTTATTCTTCCTGCTTTCTTACCACTTCCTTCTAACGTTCCGATCTACCCAATAGCAATCAGTGTCAGAACAAAAGCCCCACAATAGCAACAATACAACTACATAAATGACCTTAACATAGAAAAATACAACTTAGTTATTTTTTTAAGTCTTCTTAGCACACACAACTTATTTGGGCAGAACAACAACAATAACAAACTTAACTTGAATTTTAACGGATGAGCTGTCCATAAGTCTCTATGGGTGGACTATCTAAGTGAAGTGTTACCAGTAATGTTTTTGGTTTAACTGTAGTTCAATACAGCAATATAGACATGATACAATATGCTGGATTATTATTTGTTATTTGTGAAGAATTGTGAACAATTGTGAACAATAATGTCAAGATTTGTAAATGAACATGAACTTTTTTTAATTTAATGTTCTTGTGTAATGCACCAAGTGATTCAAATCTGTTTTTGCTGCCCTGCCATTGCTAATATTATTCTGGTCCCAAAGCACCTGGAATATACAAGGGTTTTCTGTCAGGTTCCCTGTGATGGATATTTCCTGTTTCATTTGTGGGTCAAATCTGTGCAGAACAATGGGCAAATTGGTTGCATGAAGAATGGACCTACAGTATGTCTCTCTGTGTGTGTGTGTGTGTGTGTGTGTGTGTGTGTGTGGTTTCATAGCGGTGAGGGGCGGGGGCAGAGGCTCTTGAGTGAAAATGTGTGAATGAACAACCTCTCCTGGCCTGTCCTCCTTTGTCAGTCATGTCTGGTTTGCTGGCTGCGTGTGTGTTTGTTGTTGATAGTGTGCGTGTGTGTGTGTGTATGTGAAGGGGGTCAGGTAGAGGGCGCTGGGGGGGGGGGGGGGGGGGTTTCGTGACACGGAGTGAGAGAGGGGGACCCCCACTGCTCCCCCTGACGTGAGAAGAGCAGAGGGGTTCTGTGCTGAAGGAGAGGCAAGAGAGCAGAGGTCAGCGCGCCAGCTGAACGCTTTTACAGGTTTACACACACACACACACACACCCCCCCCCACACACACACACTTACTCACTCACTCAATCATTTAATCACACATGTACAACCACACACACAGACTGACATAAAAACCCACAACAATTACAAACACAATACAAACACACACACACGCACACACACACCCATACACACACACGCACACACACACACACACAGAGACACACACGCACAGACACACAATTGTATAGGAGCACACACACTCCCATTTCCTTCTTCTGTTGTGCCTCTGATGACAGTGCTTGATGAATGACAGAGGTACGTGGTGAGTTGGGGCCGTCTCTCTAGAGGGATGCCTGTGACATGCCGATGACATGACGTGACAGTCCGTGTCTATCTTCCACGCTTTGTTCTCTCATCACCAAACAACAGCATTTGGGATAACAGCTACTGCTGCATTTAACAGCAGAGATGGTCATTATCAAGGAATACCGATATTTGGATGGCCCATTAGCTCTTAAAGTGTTGTGAATCAGAATCCTTTCTGTAAATGTATACTGTGTTCTTGGGCCTGTTGTGATTTTGTGCCCATATGTACCCTGCGTGTGTCTTTGGTCTGTATGCAGTGTATCCTTTGTTTATCCTTGAATGATTAGAATTCAGTAGGGACCTTTTGACTTATACTCAGGTGTGACTCTATTGTATACACTTGCAAGGATGGGGGAGCAGACCTCCTATTGTCACCATTTGGCCATGAGCAAGTTGGGGTGCTAAAACAATATGTGGCCAGGCTTTTGAAGCTTAATTAAAGAATAGTAAAGCTGACGACACAACAACAAGAGAACACATCCCCACACACCACACCTTTATATTGCTTATTCATACTAGAGGTCACTACTTCTCTTTGTTTGTAACTTACTTAAGGCTAAGATTTACTTTGTATAGTTAGAGAATACTGGTGAAACCCATGATGGGGTGACAGAAGCATGTACCTCTCCTTTGAGGGGCACTGGCCCCTCATTGAAAAGAATAAAAGCCTGTTCCTGATTTTCCATTGTCCTGACAGAGTCTCCAGAGAAATATGGTAGTAAAAAATGCTATCAGCTCCAATGGAAGTTTCTTCAGCATTCTGAGGAGCCATCTAACAAAATCCTAATTTTGTTACATGGCTCCTCAGAATGCTGAAGAAACTGCAGTAATTGCGGTAACATAAATTAATTTAAGGGTATCAAAGTTCATGTTCAAGCTGGATTGTGTATGCTTGGCATGGACCCAGTAAAAGAATGTTCAGGGTGCATATCCTCAGAGCTGTCTGGCTAAACAGGCTCATCTGGAGTGATCATCTCTCTGAACCAGGCGCGGGTCGGATCTGGGCCAGCAGCGGCTGTGTTCCAGGGCATATGGGGTCTCCTCCCATCCTGACTCCTTTATTGGCTCCAGGCTGTTAAGAGCTCATGTCGCGCCAACTGATGTTTCTCCTCAGTGACCTTTGACCTATAAGCACCTATCCTCTTTCCTCTAACTTGACCCCCAGGGCCCTTCCTGTGGGCTGAGGGGGGCAGTAGTGCTGGTGGCGGCGTCAGCAGTGGTAGGGATGGTTAGTGCCCTTGGAGCTTCTCACCTCTCGTGCCACGGTGAACGCTTGCTCAGACGGGGCTCACACGCTATATGCTGGGGTGATTTACTGCCGTGAACTCACCACTCCACCTCTCACATCTCAACCAATCCTAATCCCTCCAACCGCCCCTATACTAAACCTCAGCACCCCACACGTTTTAATTTACCTGACCCTTACGTGCTGTCTGGGTCACTGTGGTGACATGCAAGGGGGGTAGGAGTACCCCTTGACGGAAACATACGGCACCCCCCTTCTGCCCCCCCCCCCCCCCCCCCACACACACACACACACATACACACACACACAGGCACATGCACACGCACACACACACACACACACCTCAGCCCCCACTTCCCCCAGAAAGCTGCAGTCACGCAAGGCCTGCCCTGCGCCAGGACCTTGGCTGAATTTTTACTGCGTTCGTCGGGGAAACCAGACACTACAAAGGCCCCAGATCCACATCAATTTCACAAGGAGACTTACTGGGAAATAAATCACTCCAAGGATGTATGGGGTAAGAGTTGGGAGGTTGGTGTGTGTGTGTGTGTGTGTGTGTGTGTGTGTGTTGGTGGTGGTGGTGGTGGTGGGGGTGGGGGGGGGGGGGTAGAAGGAATGGAAATGAGGGTGCATAGTGTGCTCCCAGGAACTGAAAAAAAGCTGAATGCTGAATGTAAAATACAATCTATGGCCTGCCTCCGGCCATCAATCTGTATTTCTGTCATCGAGGAACAGTCACATCCAAGTTCACTTTGCTGTTGACAAAGTTTCTTTTGTTGACCCCTTGATCCTCTTTTTTCATATTCCAAAGCAATATAGCATATGCAATATAAGTCATCAAACACGTCCATTCAGCTCCTCTGCCAGTGATTTACGCAATCAAGACACTTTTTGCAAGACCTCTTTGATTTAGATGAATGTCAAATTTGGGCAGTTTGAGGACTAAAAGATAATTGAATGTTTATGGACATTGTTTTGAGCTGCTCGCACGCACGCACGCACACACATGCATGTTTTTACAATAAGCATGAATCTAATAAGAGAACAGAACAATTTGTGCAAGTGAAAAATAAACAGAACAGAACCCTCAAATAAACTTGTGTTTTTGTCATTGTCTCATAAAACAATGCTTTTATAAACATGTATTTTGAGTGTATTTTATTTACTGGTGACTAGATTACATAGCCACATTTTTACAATCTTTCTTGACATAAAGACATGAAGAACAGAATGTCAGAATATGACAAAGACACACACACACGCCTCTCTTTAATTTCAGGCAGATACAGTATGGGGATGTGGAATGGTCTTCTCTGCTAATGATCAACAGTTAGCATGCTGTAGATGGAGGCCACAGCTGCATGGTCAGCTTGTGCTCACTCTGAGGCACCACAGTACATTTGAGGTCACAGGACATAATGGACTGAAGGCAATTAAAAGTGTTTCTTTGACTTTATTTCGCTGAGAGGTTTCCATATATATTAGTTTTATTGTGGTGGCTGTTGTTTCACAAGCCTGCAAGGGAAATGAGAGAGTCAATCATGTAGAATTACAGCTAATGTTTTTATTGAATTCCTTTTATGTGTTTTTTCTCTCTCTTTTCCTTTCCATGGTTGCATTGGTCTGGCTGAAAAACTGAAACATTTGGGCATACATTAATTGCAGTCTTTTTTTTTTAAACGTCAACCACTTGATGTGAAGTTATTATGAGTCAATTTTATAATTTGTTTTCTGGTGTGGTAGGCTATTCTCTGAGGTCATTTAGCCAGTTTTATGACGAAAGTCACAGCGTCATACTGCACTTTGTCGTCACTTTGTTTCTCTGATTTGTGACCTGAGGATGTCCATCGTGAAGATCATTCATCATCACACTTCCTCCACAGGACGATAGGTCATTTCTCTGGGCTGTGGTTCCGCTCACTCATGCAGCTTGTGGTAATTCTCCCCAGCTTGCTGCTGTTGCTGCCGCCACACTAAGCTCACGCTGTGTATGCTATGTGACAGGACGTAAAAGAGTCTCGTCGCAGGTCTTCTGTTGGAACTGGCCTTTAAAAGACTCTGTAAGGGGTTCCACCGGGTTTCTGAAATGCAAGCTGAAAGGTCTTTTGCCGTGAGTTTGAGTTTTTTCTACTGGGAAGTTATTACGTTGGCAGGATAATTACATTTAAAACTTGCAGATTTAAATTATATTGGTGGTTTATTACGTTGGTGGGAAGTTACTACATTGGTGGGTGCTACAAGTGACAAAGTGACAGATGTACAGTATGTTTATGTCGACATGTCAGTGTGTGTGTGTGTGTGTGTGTGTGTGTGTGTGTGTTTCTCTCTCTATCTCTCTCTTTGTGTGTGTGTGTGTGTGTGTATCTGTGTGTGTGTGTATGTATGTCTGTGTGTGTGTCTGTGTATGCAATATATGGGGCAGGCTTGTGCAAAATTCCAGAATTGAATTGAAACTGGCTCTTAAATTCCAATTCAATTCTTGAATTTCTCTTGCATTTCAATTGAGGTAGCAAACAGGATGCAGAATTGCAATTCGAATTGTGCACAACCCTGATATGGGGGTATACTATTCAAAGATACTCAATGTGTGAATGTTTCAATTTAATTCCCTCAACTCCCTACAATATAGCCAATCAATCACAGTGTTTCCCACAGAATTTAATTCTATTTGTGGTGGTAGGTTTGCAGAATTAACTCGAATGCAACAGTTTTTAACAAATTAGTGCAGCGCGGTTTTGATTCCAGCCAGATTCAAGCACAATTTAGTACAGCCAGGAAAACCATTGTGTGGTGGTCAATGTTGATATTGTGGTGGGCCGCCACAAATAAGTCAATGTATGGGAAACACTGAATCAAATACTAAGTGCTTATTATGGTGTTGAGTACGCATGGGAGGTCTGATCAAATTTTTTTTTATGGGGGGCGACAATTTTAGCATGTTCCCCATTGACAAAAATGTAACAAATAAATACTTGGGTCACATGTGTCACTCTGAACCAATCAAATCAGCTCTCCAACGACATAGCCTTACGTTAAACAATGCCCATTCACTTGCATGGTGAAGAACTGTCATTTGTCTCACAATCATTTTTTTTTCCATTTTAGACCTAAGTGCTGTTATAATTTGGGAGAGATGTTACAGATCATGACAGTTTTTGTATAATTTAAAGGGACCCGAGTTGTTTCAGATACAGTAATAGGGGTTTTAGGCTATGTAAGCCACCTTCTCCATGGGATTCCATTAAAAAACTCTTCTGATTCTGAAGTCCCAGACCCAACTGCAATTACACTTTTTCAGCAGAAGATTGGAATCTCCCTTTTCAGATGGTCTTCACAGAGATCAAAATATGATTGGATACAAACTATTGTTTCCCCCTCCCTGCTTCTCATGCTGTCAATCAAATCGCAGAAACAGAAGCAGACACAATAACAAATGGAAATCATTATTAAAGAATCCATGATTTTTGACCAATTTGAAGATAGACCTGCTGCGAATTGCCCTGGGTGTGCTCACATGTATTTATCTTACCACATTTTGTATTACATGTTTTTAGATTTTCTATGTTTTAATATGTTTCTTTGTTTTTATAAGGGTATTAAAATTGATCCATTGTTTCAAGTCTTCATCACACCAATGAGATGACACCCTGCACAGCCTCCATTCTGGGCTGGGCAGCATCCTGCAGGCTGGGATGCCACCCACCAACAACGCTTGCCACAGATATTCCCTACCCTGATTCCACTTCTACCACATCAAAATACCAATATGATTCACATAAACAATATCTAGTGGCCAACTCCTCTGTCTGTTCTTACTTTTCACGCAAGTTAAATCAAAGCAATAATGCCTGCAAACAAAAAAATTGCCCACACTCTTAGCATTGTGTTTTAAGCACACAGTAGACTGCAGTTAAGTGTACTGTGGTCACTCAAGAATGCCTTTGTTAAAGCATCTAAACGTGGGCAGGGCAAGATGGCTGTTGGCAGAGAACGGATGCTGTGGTTCCAAGGACGGCAAGAGGAGGAGATGCATCTTCCTCGAGTGAGGTAAGGAAAATGGACAGATGTCCATATGTGAGTTTTCTCTTGGGTTCAGATTCAAGGCTTGACTTTCTTGAATCCTTTTGCTCTGGGCATATTATTTTTGCCTTTGGAGACACATAAATAATAAAATAAAACAACATAGGCTAGTGGGATTGTATAACTTTTTTAATTTTTAATTAGGTCATCATTATACATAGAATATATAACATTTCTGCATAATCATAAATTTAGTAGCCTAAATATCAAATAAAAATATTGAAAGCAAAGACAGATCAAAAATACACACAAGCATTTGGGGTCAAAGGCTAACTGGTGGGTTAAGCCAGCGGTTTTTCTACATCCTATTATTGCTGTAGATAGCCATGAGATCACTACTCCTCTGCGTGTTAGAGCACACATGCCGCTTGATACAACCCTCGGTACATAGGCCGCTAATTGTGCACATGCACGCAACGAGAACGCACCCAAGTCGGCTTCCTATCTCTAAGGTGGGTCAAGCCGCAAGACATCCTTCATTTAGGCTACCGTGCCTGGTTGTCCATTACAGCCCGTCATATAATGACACCATTATGAAACATTTTTTGATTGGAGTAGCATTTGGTTTAGGGCTCTTGCCTACATCACCTCATTTACGTTAAGGGTATTTGAAGCGTTCAAATGGTTTCATACGAATCAGTTTTAGGAAGAAATAAAGGCATAACTAGAAGTAGCCTGCTACAGTGTCATTTAATTTTTGTCGTGAATCATAACCCGACTTCCCGTTTACACTGGTGACTCAGGAATTTAGGACGAAGCTGAAGGAATTTAGGGATAATCTTGCTGCACTGTCTGCATCAAGGATCAGGCATGCCACAGATATTTACTGAACCCTAGATCCACACAAGACATTTGTAGAACATATGTGTCTCTCTGTCGCTGAATCACAGCTGAGCCGACGCAGCGTTCCAGTTTTTGGAGAGCGAACTGACAGAAAACTAGCCGACACTGCACCCTAGTGTTAGTGAATATAACACAAATTCTTCGGCACTTCTCACCCAAACTCATACAAGAGTACATTTAAGAGACACTTCATTAATTATACACACAGAGTACATTTAAAAAAGACATGTCATTAATTAGACAGAGGAAATATATAATGTGCCATATGTGCAACTTGAAGTTAAGTAAGTTTAATAGGCCTATAATTGTTTAACTGCTACAACCTGCTACAAATAATGAGATTCTTGTTATTTTTAAGTGTAAGGCTATTTTAATATTTAGCATTTTGCAATTTTGGCCACAAATACCCAAATCACCTGGTTATTGATATAGTCTCTTTACAATATTACCATGTATAACAGCAGAGAAATTGTTGTGTTTTTTCTAAGCGACAAGTTTTTTAGTCTGATATAAGTTACTTACATGTCATTATAAAACAAAGGTTCAATACCGAACCCCTTTTATAGTGAGATCCAGAACCTATCATGGTCTAGATCTTTATTTTGTAGAAATATCTGACACAAATCTACTGTTATCTATTACCTCCCACTAATCTGGAACTATCTCTCTGTAAAAAAAAAACAACCCATAAAGAATCATTTTTCTAAAAGTGCACTGTAGAACTTTATGAGAACCGTCCAATTTGTTGGGGAACCTTGTTTTTTTTAACTTGAGTACTTAGCCTTGGGTTACATAGGTATTGCTTGTAGCTATATTAGAGGATGTGCTGCTACTGAATGTGTTGTCAGGCTTTGTGTCTTCGGCAAGGTCCTTGCTGTTATTGTAGTAATAGATGAACAGGAAAAACCCTTGGTTGAGGAAGAAAAAGAGAAAGAACTGTTTAATTCCACCTCCTCATGGTTTAGAAATGTTCAGTGATTTTAATAAACATTATTTATTTAATAAACATTTCTAAACTTTTTACTTCGTGGATATCTGTTTAATTAACTTAATAAACTTAACATAATTCCTTCTTTTGGCTCAGTGTCTTTTCATACTCCTCTGTAGGTTTTTTTTTTAAAGCGAAAGAGGGCTGTTGCTCTATTATTTAGCCTTAAGTGGTCATTCTTAGGCTAACGTTGCTAATGCTGGCTAGTCTCTGCAGCACCAAGCTCCAGTCTGTTATCAAAAAGTGCAGATTCATAACATCATAAGATTTACTTTGATTTTGTTAGAGAATTAGAGAGAATTAGAGAACCTTTGAGATATTTTATTATACACAATTATGACAACTTACAGACAGAGAGGAAATGTCCTTAGCATCATAAACTGTGCAGTTCTTATCACTTTTGTGCAAATATAGTGTTTTATGGTTATTGAAAGTCGGGAACCTCCTTACATAGTGTGCTGTTTATTTTGTGATAATATGTTGCGTCACTGGCACCACCCTGGCTCCTGACACCAGAAATAGACTTGACCACAGTCATAAACCATTGGTGTGTTTTGAATACACATTAGTGTCTTTGCATCTGTTTAAACTCTCCCCTCCTTTTTATGTCCTCAATGTTCAATGTTTTTTTTATGTTATATTGAATCCACATCTAAGCTCACAGTTGTAAATGCTGCCTGCACTTTGCTTTGTTGGCTGTTGTCTGTTACCTTGAAAGGCATTGAGAACACAGAATATGTAGTAGGATGGTATCATCATGGGCCCATAGCTGAAGAACGCCACCCCCCAGGTGAGTCCTAGCAGGGCCAGCAGGCTCATAATGGCCATTAAGTTCTTGGAGACAGAGGGCGTCTTGGCGTACTTGACCTTCAGCTTGCTGGACATGAGGATTTTTTGCACCACCACAAAGAAGATGCCCAGTGTGAAGAGGAACACCAGTGCATAGTAGCCGATGTTTACCACGAAGTGCACCGTTGTGTCCTTTATCCAGCACCTTGTGAAGGACAGACATGGTCAGTTATAGACTTGGAGACTTAAACGATTATCATGGACACGGCTTGTCAATGGGTCTGCAATATGATGATTCCAGTGGTACAGACTTGCTGAATGATTATTACAACACTGTTTTTCTAGGTATTTCGACCAATCTGTAACTACATTGTAGAGTGATTATAGCCATGAGCACATTGCTGTTGAGTTACACTAGTGACACTGGTTACTGGTTGTTCATGTCATTGACTTACAAGTGTTTACATCTCAAACTTACGTTTTTGATTGAAATCCACTAGTGGTGGTAATGGTCACCAGTGTGTACTTATTCAGAACAGCAAGCGTGATGACAACCACAGCTGGGCAAGCTTCAGAAGGACACAGAGAACAGTAATTCAGTATATACTTCAGTGAAGCAACATATGCTCTACACTTATTTGCACTTTATTCATTTGCATACTCTGTGGAAAGATGAATGAGTTTTGCCATATTTCCTGTTCAGCCTCACGGCAACTTTGCAATGGAAGAATACTAAATGCAAGGCACTTCTGTCTTGCCCGAGTCTAAGATGTAGTCATACTAAAATGACTGAATAGGTATGACCAGATACCTGTTGAAATCTATGTTTTGTTGGACAAAAAAACACACTACATTACTCGTTACATATTATATTTGCATGTATGTTATATTTTGTTATCATTTCTTGATATTGTGATCTTTGTTTTCAACTAACGTTAACTAAAAAACTTGCATGACTCTGCCTTACCCCAGGCTGGGATGCACATCTTCAGCATGTAGTTTTTGATGTCTTTGGTGTTGCTCATCTTGACGAGGCGCAGGTACAGGTGGAGAGCTTGCATAGCAAACCAAGTGAACGTGGACAGCATAGAGTAGTGCATGAGGGTGGCGATGATGATGCAGCCAATGTTACTGCCCATGTTGGCCACCGACTCGTTGGTCAGGAAAGTCAGGTTGAGGAGGAGGAGCGCTGTGAACAGATTCATCAGGATCTGGATGGCCTGGCTGGACTTGGCTTTGCTGAGTCAAATCAAACAACACAAAAACAAACGTTTAAATAAAACAAATCAACAGTTCAGAGAATATAATAGCATAATACCAGCACAATGTATGGTCAAAGGTAAACCATGTGAGCAGTAGTGGAAGTATAGAGGTAGTGGCCATAATGTCACAGTAAACTATTCACTAGGATTCAGTAGGATTCAGTCCTATCTACTTCACCATGCAGTGTGCCTGGATAAGGGATAAAACATCCTCACTAAGAACTGTGCTATGGGAAAACCTCATGGCTCTATACTGGGGCTGTATATGGGAAAACCTTGTGGCTCTATACTGGGGCCGTATATATGGGAAAACCTCATGGCTCTATACTGGGGCCGTTCTTGTTTAACAAATACATCAATGGCGTCCTATCTGTATGTGATGGTGTGTAGATCTTGATTTATGCAGGTAACACATTCTGATGTGCATGATAAAAACAAACAAGTTGCTGTTAAACTGTCAACAACAATGGGCAAAGTGGCAGAGTGGTTCAGTTATTCATGTCTCTCTATTCATGTCAAATCTCCTGCAATACCATCCTCGGTTTCTCTCTAATATTATTAATTGTAGTACTTCATATTTTTCTCCTTCTCCTCCTTTTTTCCCTATTGCAGTTTAGCTTGAATGTGGTTCCACACTTGTAAGCTGCTTTGGCTAAAAGTGCTTGCTAAATGAATAAATGTGAATGTAAAATGAATGGGTGAGTTTGAAAAGTTCTGCGAGTGGTCCAAGTTGTTTGATGGGGTGGAAAAGGGCCAGTGTACCGTAGCAGAAAATGCATGAAAAGCGCCACCCCCAGGAAAAATATGGAAAGGCCACAGCCGATGTAGCTGATGTATGTCAGGGAGACGAGGTCCGATTCGGAGAGGGTGTCGTTAGTTGGTAGAGCATTCTGGTGCAAGATTAGGAAAGAACAATAATTCAGTTATTTGACATGTTTCAAAACGCAGGCTCAATTTTGCTGGACTGCTTTTAATGATACTGGGGAAAATGGCAAGTTTTTCCCCCTTCATTCTTTATCGACTTACATGCTACCTCATTTGTATGTTGCCTTAGATAACAATAACATCTGCACAACAGCTACACGTGTACATGTGTAAATGTGAAGTATTAGTGTAGGTCTCCAGCTTATGACAGAATTCTACTGTAAAGTTCTGAAACAAATGCCAGTGTCTGCCATTCTTAGATGGTGATGCATGCATGTGGATGATGGTGAAGAAAGATAACCTTGGACAGTCAGAGATTGTACTGAGGGTACTATATGTAATGCATGCATATATACATACATTGTATTTTTTGTCCTCTATCCTTTTTTTCTTGTTCTCTATTAACTATGGTTATTTTCCATAAGTTTAAATCTATATATGTTTATACACATCTAAATAACGTGTTGTTTTTTATAGTATATTTTTGGGGCTTTTTATGCCTTTAATCAGATAGGATAGTGGAGATTGACAGGAAGTGAGTGGGAGAGAGAGTCGGGGTGGGATCCGGAAAGGACCACGGGGCGGGAATTGAACCCGGGTCGCCGGTGTACGGTGCCCCAGCCAGTCGCGCCACTGCTGGGGCCTAAATAACGTGTTCTATGCATTTGTTTATATGACTGCTTTGGTAATTCAAATACCTCTTTTGTCATGTCAATAAAGCACCTTTTGAATTTGAATGGAAAGAGAGATAGAGAGAAGGAGAGATAGAGAAAGAAATCATTCATCTTACCATTAGAATGGCAAAGAAGGTAAGATGATAACATTTGCATGTGATGGTGCTGTTGCCCTTCACTGTCTCACATCCGTCCTCTGTCCAGGTAGGTTGATCCCCTCCAGAGTGAAATTGGAAGAGAGAGAGAAAGAGAGAGAGAGAGAGAGAGAGAGAGAGAGAGAGAGAGAGAGAGTGAGAGGGTGGCAGGGAGTGGGATAGAGGGAGCGAAAGCATGCAAGCAGATAACACGCTGACATACGAGCAGCTCCAGTGCTCCACAGTTCTCCACTCTTAACTGTATTGGTGGTAGCTCAGTTCACCCTTGTGCTCTCCAGAAAAAAAAGATATGATTGAGGTACAACTTTTGCCGATGTACCCTTCACACTGAGATGTACCATTTCAAGGCCATTGATGTGCCCTTTCTAAGCAAACTGACCAATTCAGGAGTACAACTGTGTATCTTGAGGGTATTTGCCACAGTTATGGTATTGCTACACAGTATCTTATTATTTGACAGTGTATAATTCACTCATAACAGACAGAATTATATAACTGCAGTCACTGCAGTAATTCAAGTACTGTTAATAAACCAAATGATAACAAGGGATAATAAAACTGCTGTGGGCTTGAGGAGACAAATAGCATTGCTGCTGTGCTGTATTTTAGTTTAGTTTGTTTAGCTAGTTTTAGGGCTGTCAAAATAACTGATTAATTTCGATTAATTAATTTGAGAAAAAATAACTGATTAAAAAAATGAGTGCAGATTAATCGATTCCGTATGACCTTTGACCTCGAGCCGTTCTAGTCAGTAAAAATTAGACTGTAAAATGAAGGAGAGAGAAGAAAACATGCTGCCTGGATCATTGATTGGAACATTTACTTTTAAAAAACGACCTGATGGTGTTGATAAAAAATAGTCGCACATCAATGCAAAGAAATAAGTGTTGACATTGAGGGGAGTGTTAATTTATTTTCATTATGTCCCCAAGGTTATATCTGTGGCCTGAAATGCCTTGTATGTGAAAAAAAAAACTTTATCCCAAAGCACTTTTGAATTTATTTCCTCAGCATATTAGGTCATATCATAGATTATTATGGCAATTATTTGAACAGTGAAAATAATAATGAAAGAGTTTTTGAACTTTAATGTCAATAATGCTGATTATTCAATGATTCATTTGAATCTAAATATTTAAAATACTTTCACAGCAAAAATTATATATGCGATTAATTTAGATTAATTAATCACAGAGTATGTAATTAATTAGATTAATTTTTTTTAATCAATTGACAGCCCTAGTTAGTTTATTATTATTTGTCATTTTCCATACCAAAAACACATCTCTTAGTTGTTAATGACCACTACTGGCTTCTGATCATTTTAGCTGTTGGAGTTTATGATGATCAAGATGCACTGAGCAAAACAAAAATAAAAATAATAAATATGAAAAGACATACCGACACCATTCCAGGAGGTGCAGATAAATGTAACATTCTCCTGTTGATTTACACACAAAATGTTTAATGTTGTTCTGCATTCAGCAATCTCAGATGTAATGAATGAAATTCTGAACCTCCTCTCTCCACACTCACCATGCTGACATTTTCAAAATGAATTTTGATAGGATCTTTCAAATTGGAGATGTTGGCAGACATAGATATGCCATACACAGCATTATCTAAAACGCTGCTGTTTTTGCAATCCTGTGTAAAATTAAAAATGTTAAATGAAATGACAACCTTGTTCACTGAGCAATTTTTAATATCGGAATATTATAATTTTGCCCCTTTACCCACCAAATGTAATATCTTTAACAAACCTACCTATATCTAACTTATAAATTGCTAACCTTACACTGTTATACTTACCATGGACATGTTAGGAAAGCGTAATACCCCTGCAAATCCCTCTCCACCATTGGCTGATCGGGAAATATTCACAGCCTCTGCAGGAATGTCGACAGACCAAGAATGCTTTGTCTGCAGTGCATTTGGGTTGGAAACAATCTGTGAAACAATACAAAGTTGGTATAGCCGTAATCTTGTGTCTCAAGACATGCTACACACCAAATATTTGACTTATTTTCCTTAAAAAACTACTCAAACGGATTGATTGATTATCAAAATAATTGACAGCTACTCAATTAATCAATTATTTGTTGCAGTTTTATAGGCCAGTAGAATCTACTATCTTGGAGTAGGGCTGTGTATTGCATAATAAAATCTCACAACATGATACACCTCGCAATACATGTTGCATGTATAATACATACATGTACTGTTTTTAGGTTGTAATCTCCATCAACACTGCTACAATCAATGAACTATCAGGAATCATGAAAAATATGTTCTTACAACCATCGCTTTCGCTTCCACAGAGTATGCAACGGAGAATGGGTTATCCTCTTTAAGCCGTATGATAGCTCCTTTAACTTCCCCAGCTTCCACTTTGGCACTGGACATGTTTCCTAACTTGTCCAGCGTGGATTTCAAGTTTTCCATAAGAGTGCTATATCACAAAAAAAAAGAAAAACAATTAAAAAATATATATCTACGAATATAGATATATATATATACTAACCTTACACTATCCCACACCCCTCGTCCATCTGGACGAGGAGGTGGGACGGGCCTGCTGATCTCCAACAAATGGAAATTCACCCCGCTACTGCCTTCAAACAAATATGTCTCATTCGAATTCCATGCCATCACAGTGATCGCCCCAGCAAAACTCTACGTGCTGGTCATCTACCGCCCTCCAGGCCAACTAGGCGACTTTTTGGATGAACTTGACACTCTGCTGTCCTCCATCCCTGAGCATGACTGTCCGCTTCTTCTTCTCGGCGATATCAACATCCACTTAGATGCCCCAGGCTCAGCGGACTTTCTGGCCCTGATCCACTCCTTTGACCTCAAACTGGTTCAAAGCCCACCGACACACAAAGCTGGCAAAGAGCTTGACTTAATCTTCACTCGGAACTGCAGCACAGACACCCTCACGGTGACGCCTCTCCATCTTTCTGACCACTTCTTCATCCGGTTCAACGTCAGCCTGACAGAACAGCCTCCGGCTCCTCAGCCGATGGTCACGTTCCGCCGCAACATCCGGAACCTGTCTCCAACGCACTTTTCCTCTGTGGTTGCCTCCGGCCTACCTCCACTCAACACCTTCTCCTCTCTGGAGGTTAATGAGGCCACAGACTCGCTCTGCTCCACACTGAGCTCGTGTCTAGACGAGCTGTGCCCTCTTACCACAAGGCCAGCTCGATCCAAACACTCTCATCCATGGCTAAATGATACCCTCCGATCGCAGCGCACCAGACTCAGAGCCGCGGAGAGGAAATGGCACAAATCCAAACTAACTGATGACCTCAAAAACTACCAGACACTCCTGGCCTCCTTCTCAGCCAGCATCACTGCTGCTAAGACGGCTTTCTACAATGACAAAATCAACAGAGCTACAGACACTCGAAAACTTTTTTCAACCTTCAAATCGCTACTCAACCCTCAGATGCCTCCTCCTCCATCCAGCCTTACTGCAGATACCCTCCCCTCATTTTTTACAAACAAAGTGGCGGCAATCAGCGGTCAATTCTCTACATGCCCACTCAACGCATCGGACTCAGATACCGCACTCCTACAACCTCTAGGGACTGCTAGATCATCTTTTTCAGCATTCACGCCTCTCTCCGAGAATGAAGTATCTAGACTCCTGACATGCAGCCGTCCTACCACATGCTCGCTGGACCCTATACCTACGAGCCTACTTCAGTCCATCAGCCCGACCATCGCACCAGCTATCACACACGTGATCAATGCATCGCTAACCTCCGGCACATTTCCAACAGCGTTCAAAACGGCCCGGGTAACACCGTTACTTAAGAAAGCTTCTCTCAACCCTGCTCAAGTCGAGAACTACCGCCCTGTCTCACTCCTGCCTTTCTTATCCAAAGGCATTGAACGAGCAGTCTCCAAACAGGTCTCTGACTTCCTTTCACAGAACAACCTTCTGGATCCAAATCAGTCTGGGTTCAAAAGCGGCCACTCTACCGAAACGGCTCTGCTGTCTGTAACAGAAGCCTTAAAAGAAGCCAGGGCGACCGCTCGGTCATCAGTACTCATTCTGCTTGACTTATCGGCTGCCTTTGACACGGTTAATCACCGCATCCTTCTCTCTATACTCGCTAACATGGGAATCTCCGGTTCTGCTCTCTCCTGGTTTGAATCCTACCTCACAGGACGCTCGTTTAACGTATCATGGCTTGGTCAGCTATCTGCACCTCACCATCTCACCACAGGGGTCCCCCAGGGCTCAGTGCTGGGCCCCCTTCTCTTTGCTATCTACACCACCTCCTTGGGACAGATTATCCGTTCGCATGGCTTCTCATACCACTGCTATGCAGACGACACACAGCTCTATCTGTCCTTTCCACCTGATGACCCCTTGGTTTCAGCACGGATCTCGGATTGCCTCTCAGACATAGCTACATGGATGAAGGCACACCACCTCCAGCTGAACCTCTCAAAGACTGAACTGCTGGTCCTCCCAGCTAAACCTACCATACACCACGACATCAACATCAAATTTGACTCTCTGTCTGTTTCACCTACCAGGACTGCAAGAAATCTAGGAGTTGTTCTCGACAACCAACTAAACTTCTCAGATCATGTTGCCTCAGTCGCCCGGTCATGCCGTTTCGCACTCTACAATATACGGAAAATCAGGACTTACTTAACTCAAGATGCCACCCAACTTCTGGTTCAGGCAATAGTCATCTCACGACTCGACTACTGCAACGCCCTCCTGACAGGTCTCCCAGCCTGCGCAGTGAAACCACTTCAGATGATCCAGAACGCGGCGGCGCGCCTGGTCTACAACCAACCCAAGAGGGCACATGTTACCCCGCTACTCATCCAGCTACATTGGCTACCTATGGCGGCCCGCATCAAATTCAAGGCTCTAACGCTTGCCTACAAAGTAGTCTCCGGTTCTGCTCCCACCTACTTGAATGCCTTCATACAGACATACGCTACCTCCAGACCGCTGCGCTCCTCAGACGAATGACGTCTAGCTCTACCTCCGGTACGCTCAGGCCAATCAAAACTTTTCTCATCTGTTGTTCCTCGCTGGTGGAACACACTGCCAGTTCCTACAAGGGCAGGGACATCCCTCTCCATTTTCAAAAAACTCCTGAAGACCCAGCTCTTTAGAGAACATCTCCTCTCATAGCAACACTTACAACAAGTCTTGCTGATCCTAGCACTCACCAGCCGTCTTAAACTGACACGTAACTGTTAAAAACAGCACTCACTGATGCACTTATTCTTACTGTACTCTAATGTTTTTTTAAATTGTCCTAATATTGTTGAGAATTGCTCTAAACTTAAACTGTTTACCATGTTGTTAGTCGCTTTGGCTAAAAATGCGTCAGCCAAATGTAATGTAATGTAATGTAATGTAATATATATATGGTAGAAGGTACAAGTGCATTCGGACCTGTACCAGCAGATACAGAGACGGTTTCTATCCACAAGCCACCAGGATGCTGAACTGTTATTCTCTTCCTCATACCTAATATCATCAACCTCACCAACCTCACACCAATGTTCCATGCTGTTATACATGCCTAGTGCCGCTGGAAGTGGAAGTGGAATGTCCGTCCTGCCTCGGTGTGGAACACCTCAGACCCATGCATGAACTGTGCAGTTCTCCCCCTGACTGTACGTGAGTGCCGGCTCACAAACTTCACTATGCTTCCACTGGTTGGAACATCAGCCCCCAAAGCGCACAGCTAGAAATACCAATGCAGAGCACCCTCCACAGAAAACATTGAAGGCAGTGCTCAATAAAAGAGTGGATGATCTATCCACAGCGGTCACACCAATCAAAGCACTACTGCTGCAGCTCCAGCCTCAGCCGGCTGGCTCACGGCCCAGTTTACCACTAACAGGTGTCAATGCCCCCTCACGGCCTTTCAGTGAGGTGCTCATAGAGGATGATGTGGTTTCTACCATAGCCACTGACTCCCTGGTCACTTCTTTGGGAGCCAATGAATCAGCTGTGCCGCCAGGCTCCCCCTCTCTTGTGCATCGCTTGAGGATGCTCCTCTCAGTGCATTTTCAGATGAAGGCGGGGAAAGCGCAGCAGGTGGGTCTCACTCCCTACTGCAGAGTAGATGAACTAAACTAAGCTGGCTAAACTAGGGTACCCTCTTTCTAAACAGCGGTTGTCACACTGGCTGGTTGAGGTTATCTCCTAGGCCAACACCATGTACTTTTGCAAGATACTACAGAGTGGACATAACCTGCCCACCACCAGTGGGCAATGCTGTCCTTATGTTTCTTGCCCAGCGACATAAGGATAATTAGGTTCCTTGTTACTCGCGACCCTTTGGTATAAGTCATCCCTTTTTAGACCGTAGTGACGGTCAGAGTGCGGTTGAAACAGTTTGTAAGTTACAAAGGTAACTATGGATCTGTGAGACAAAGGGATGACCATTACTATCCTTGTTGTTCGGAACACTAAGGCGTTGAAGGTAGGAGGACGAAGCGGAAGTTAGCTCAGCTTATACAGTATAGTGTGAGACGTTACTACACATGGACTACACATGATATGAATCACTAGTTTACTTACAGTAAAGTTCTCAGTACAGTTGCAGTACAAAATAAAGTATACACATTCAAGTTTACTATTAACTGAAATGTGGGCCTATTTAGTACATAAAGTAAACATTAGAAGAATTATACTTCAACTGCACTTGCTACAAGTACTAGTAAATATACTTAAATAGACTTTTCTGTCAGTATAATCCAAGCTAAATATAGTTAAACCATTATATTTACTTAGTATAAGCTAAGTATAGTTAAGTTAATTTAGTATATCTCTGATCAGTATACAAAAAGTAAACTATACATATACTTATTAGTATACTTATAGTAGTATACATATACATATACGTATTACTAGTATAATGTGCACAAAAGGAATTGGTCCATACTGTACATAGGGGATACATTACCACACAACAGTGCAAAGGCTGTTATGTACAAAATAAATAATATACATATGTTATATCAATATTAGCATAAGATGTGTCCATTTGTATAAAACCCAGGAGGTGTCATTCCAAGATATTTTTTGTGTATATCAAGAGAATTTGTGCTTGTTGTACTAAAGTGTGTGCTCATTTTACTAAATTGTATAAGTATAAGTATATAATACTCTTTTGATCCCGTGAGAGAAATTTGGTCTCTGCATTTATCCCAATCCGTGAATTAGTGAAACACACTCAGCACACAGTAAGGTGAAGCACACACTATTCCCGGTGCAGTGAGCTGCCTGCTACAACAGCGGCGCTCGGGGAGCAGTGAGGGGTTAGGTGCCTTGCTCAAGGGCACTTCAGCCGTGCCTACTGATCGGGGTTTGAACCGGCAACCCTCCGGTTACAAGCCCGAAGCGCTAACCAGTAGGCCACGGCTGCCCCCAATTGTGCGCTCGTTTTACCAAGTAATCCTATCATTTTACTATAGATTTGTGCTTAATATATACACATGGTGCTGGACTCATTTGCTAAATTGTGCACTCATTTTATAAAATTGTGCTCTCGCAAAATGAAAACACCATTTAGTAAAATGAGGGAACTATTTACTTTACTGAGAGCACAATTTAGTAAAACGGGCACACAATTTAGTAAAATGAGCACACGCTTTAACATTGCTCTCTCGATATACAAATAAATCTGGCATTGATACCTCCTTGGCTCCATATTAAAGCAAAAAAGACTTTGTTTGGAGACACTGATGGGCACATTGCATGCACATATTATACATAGCGTGTCTGTAGAAGTATACTGCTGCCTTTTACATTTGTCACCCTATAGCATTCTGTCTTTTGCTTTATGTGTCACACATGTGTGGGTTTTTGCTGATACTTACTTGGCTTTGGCAGCATTCACTTGTCCATTATGGAAGAGCTCCGTCTGGTTCACTTTCACGTTACCCACAGGAACTTGAACTGGGTTTCTGCAGGTCACACATGAGCTATTGTCTGCCTTGTTCATGCTTGTATTCAGCATGAAGTCTGCCTGCAGGTCTGTCAAAAGAACTATGAGTTAATAAACTATTAACTGCTTTACACACACAATAATCTATATGCATTCTTTTTGTAACAAGACAAAGAGTATAATGCCATACAGTATCTACATTATATTGTGCTATTTGGAGGGGTAAGCATAGCATCCACAAAGTCTCATTATGATAGTAAAAGAATTTGCCTGTACCCATGAGTCCATCGTGGACAACCAACAAACAGTCTAAACTCACCTCCACAACGGTCACTATCATATTTTGACCAAGTTCCACACACAGAGGAATTAATGACAGATTCACATCCTGTAGAAGAGAGGCATCAAGGTCAGCCATTAAATAATAATAACTTAATGATATTAAGGGACACTATAGTCTAGCCAAACAGGTGAACCCGGAAATGTTGAGCATGCCAAAGTTTTATGCTAGAAATGTGTAGTATGGGTCCCCAGCATGTACTGTAGAAACTGCTAGATGCTAACTTTCATATGTTGGGCTATTTGTTTAATTAGCACAACTTGCATACATTAGCATAATCACCTATATTGACAATATATTTGGAACTGCTTGGCCAATTTGTACAATATTGGAGTGGTTCTGGCGTTAATGATTGTGCTGAATCCATTCACGACCATTGCAAAATTCAAAATGGCTAGTTAAACCAGGGGTGGTCACATTTCCACTCCTGGTAGGCAGATTTTGATGAGGTTTAGGGTAATTGAAAAATATTAGATGACAATAACTTATGTATTTGAAATAATTTACATATTTCAAGTATTTCAAGATATTTCTGAACACAATTTTTCACAGGCCATATCTATGGTGACTGACTATTGGAGGTACCAAAGGGGTGTTGAGGGTGTAGTGGTTAGAGAATGTGTGGTGACTGTAACCTTGGTTTTCTGAGTGAAGAGACTATTCCATATGCATAGGGATATGACCCCTTTGCTTGTCAAAGTCTGTGGATAAACTTTAAGACACACCGTCTTGCCTGGTCAAGCCCATTTTGAATGTATAAAGCACCTATGCTAGTGTAAAATTTCTGATAGTTTGATCGGAACATGATTCAGGGCAGCCTAGAGAGAGTAGATACAGTCTCTTCACTCAGAGGTTTCAAAGTAACCACACATTCTCTATCATCTCAAGACTATCTCTCCACTCTGATGCATATTTCATAACTCTTTAAAGCAACCCACAAGGAGATGATGCAGCCCATAATCCAGAACACCATAGTGCCACAAACTAACTAGTATTTACAAATATGCACTCTGTACATGGCAACCAGATCGAGGCCCCATAAGATGCAAAGACCAAGCCCGAGAAGCTGAGGGGCTTCCTAGGTTGGTCCACATGATGCAAAATGAAGGCCTTGCAGGATGCAAGGGCCAGAACCGTAATGGAGAGGCCACCCCAGTCAACCTGCAAGATTCTAAGCTAACTAAGGGAGACATGAACAGGACAGGAAAGTCAGGTTAGGGTGGACTACTATTGTGCACCGTGAACATATGGGCATTTCTAAGGAACCAGACAATCAGGGAGCAGCCCTCCTCACTAAGTGTGTATTCCCTGATACAACAGCCTTGATTGCTGCTACCATGCCTCGCCGAGTAGTATCTTTGCTACACCTGAGAATGAATAAAGGTTGAATGAACGAATGAATGAAAGAGTAATAGAAAATGCCTCCAGCTGGGACTCCAGGAAGAGCAGAATGTACTGGTCAAGTAGGAGTCCACCCGGCAGGCCTCACACCAAGTCATAAACACCCGTCATAGGTAAAAGTAAACTGCCCTTGTAGATGTTACACAGGCCTTGCATTGTCTGCACCACAGGCCCTGGCAAACCTAAGGCCAATAGTCTGTCACTTACAGGAGCCAGGCGACCAACCTGAGCCCTACCAGTAAGGGGTGGAACAGGTTCCTGCTCGCCTAAGACAACAGGTCTTTCCAAAGAGGGAGCTCTCACAGGGGACCGTCCAACAGGATGGTATTGCTGAAATCCAGAACCAGCCTCATCTGCTCCACCTGCACCCTGCATAGGAGAGGCTGGAGGAGAGTAAATGGCTGAAAGGCATACAGTAGAACCTGGGACCATGACTGCACCACAGCTTCCCAAGTCACGGAAGGACCATCATCCCTCGGGGAGAAGAAAAGCCAATGAAAAAAAAGCAACAATGTTTCAGCTCCCTGGTCATAAACACCTCTGCCCTGCTGATGTGAGACCAGATCTCCTCCTCCACCTGGGGGTGAGGTCTCCACTCTCCTAGGCTTGGACTCAGTCTTGACATGATGTCTGCTGCAGAACTCAGTGGCCCCGGCACATGTACAGTTCTGAGGGAGCAGATAAAAGGGTGAGTCTATTACCACAGAATGGTCGCCAGTTTGCAGAGGGCTGGAGAACCCAGGCCCCCTTGCCTGTTGATATAAGAGGCATCCATTGTGCTAATGGCCCTGAGGACAACATGCTGACCCCTTGGCCTCGGTTAGAAGCAACAAAGGTTGAGCAGAGCAGTCCTCAACTCCAGGACGTTGATGTGCTGGGACACCCGGACACCAGATCAGATTCCATTGATGCCACAGCCTGCTGTGGACATGTCTGTGAATACCAGGTCCAATTGCTCGTCCCTCCTTGATGTTGGTTGTATCTCTCCACCAGCACAGGTCTCTGGGAAGCCTCCGAGTAACCACCACCTTGGTATGGGGTTGAGGGCGCAAGCTCAGCAGACACCTCTATATAGGCCGTACCATAGTCACCATTAGGTCCATGAGGCGAAGGCAGAGCCTTCAATCGACCCAAGACTGCAGCCGAAAGTCCCCAGAAAGAGGCATATTTGCGATACAAGTAGCTGTCAACTAGGTACATTTTACTGAAAAGAACCACTTATATATACACTTACATTCAATCTATGCAGACCACCCCGAGAGATCTAAGTGAAATATGAACACCATAATCATGGTTATACACTTTTTATCTTTTTGATCAACATGGATTGAGACAATAATCCTAATGAAAACCTTTATTTTATCCTCCTTTATGTAACGCTAGCCAGCTGGTGCAGTGGCTGTACTGTACGTTTGATAACCCTCCTTCCTAGTGCCCAAAGTTATGTGCTAGTGAAATTAGCATTACTCCTCTCCCATTTTGTGTTGCTGTGAGTTGCTGGTTTGAGTCTAAGTGAATGGAGGGCTGAGCCTCACAGTTCTATGGAAGTTACATTTACATCCAGCAGTTATTCCACCTGCAGAGCTAACCAGCAGCAATGACACAGGTCCATGACAGTATTTTGCAGCAAAAAGCACAAGCTGACGTAAAACAAAATTTACTAAATGTTGTGTCTTAATAGTCACACCAATGACTTTGAGCTCTCTTGATTTGTAAATGTCAGTCTAATATATTAAGCATTTAAATATTCTCAGAAATCTACCCAGATTAATCCAAATTTGTTTCAAAATGTCAATTTTGAATTGTGAAACTGTCAGATTCAGCATCCTCATTTAAACCACTCCAATATTGTACAAATCGGCCAAACAGTTTCTGAATTATGCAAATTGCCTAAAAAATGCAAGTTAGCATCCGGCAGTTTCTATATGCTGTGGACCCATACTATACATTTCTAACATAAAATGTTGATGTACTCAAAATTTCCGGGTCGATAATGGGGCTCTATGGGCTGGCAAGTAGACTACTAAGTCTTCAGTCTAACAAAAAGTTAATTTAATAATGAGGCAAAATCGATTTGCTCATTTAATATCATGAGTAAGATCAAAATCATCTAACAAAAACATCAGTGGGTCAGCCCAATGTTCCCACAGGCAGCACAATAGCTTTATTTCATGCACGAGACACTTTGCTCATTTGATTTGATTTAGTCCCACACACTCTATGGCTTAATTTGAATTGTTCTGAAACTTGTGTCTCAATGACTCTTTAAAGGTATAAGTATACTCTTTGATCCTGGAAATTTGAGGGAAATTTGGTCTCTGCATTTATCCCAATCCGTGAATTAGTGAAACACACTCAGCACACAGTGAACACACAGTGAGGTGAAGCACACACTAATCCCGACGCAGTGAGCTGCCTGCTACAGTGGCGCTCGGGGAGCAGTGAGGGGTTAGCTTGCTCAAGGGCACTTCAACCGTTCCTACTGATCGGGGTTCGAACCGGCAACCCTCTGGTTACAAGTCCGAAGCCCTAACCAGTAGGCCACGGTTGCTCAAAGGTGTCGTCCACAATCCGGTTTCAGGAAAGGTTGTGGGTCTTAGAGCATGACATCCAATCAAAATGACTCATCTCCTCTATGCTCCTGAGGCACCATGTTGATTGGCCAGAATTGCTTTGTAATGTCAAGATCTGTTTAGTGTTAACAGCTAGCACCTAGGTGCTGTCCAATGTGCTCTGGGCAGTGGGGACTTGATGATGTTTTTTTTACACTGACCAAGCAGAAGAGCACACAAATTAAGCACTGCTTAACTGCACTGTCTTTTGGGGGTTTCAAAACTAATTGATTGACATGCAAGGTTCTGAGATGAATATGTAAAGTGTGATTTAGCATTGAGTTTTGTCCTGTGGTACTATCCCTGGGTCCAGTGAAAATATGTGTTTATATATATATATATATATATATATATATATATATATATATATATATATATACTGTATATATATATATACTGTATATGAATATAACCTCAGTTCTCTGAAGGAGAACACAACAACCAATGGTCATCTCTTGTACAGCAGAGTAATGGCTTCAACCATTCAACCAGCCAGTGGGATAGCCTCTGTTACGATAGTGCACAGCCAATTGCCTGAATCCCATAGCAGATGAATAGCTGTCCAAAAGGTGCAAGCGATTGGTGATCACTGTACTGTAAGTGGAGCGTTGTCACTGGCAGGGCTCGAAATTAACGATGTTCCGACGTCCCGGGGACCATAAAAAATGCCTCCGGGACACAATAGAATGATGTCTGCGACAACTCTGGGTCAGTAGAAAAATGGCAAAGCAAATTTCAAAATAAGTACGTTTTTCTTAAACTGTTCACATGGGAATCTAAACGTATCTTTTTTGTCTAAATAAAATTATAAAAAATTTGACCTGGCGTAACGGGTAGCTTCCCAGTAAACAAAATAAAGTCCTGGCGACGTCCCCTAAAGGTCCCCTGGCGAACGTCACCTCCTCGACATTGTGTAGGGTTCCCTTGACGTCCCGCGGACCTCTGTTCGGGAGGTCTAAAAGCGCGCATAACGTTGCGGTGACCATTACAGGACGTCCTCTCAAAGTCTCGTGGACGTCCTGTAATGGTCACCGCAACGTTATGCGCGCGACGTTTATGCCCGCGAAGTTATCGGCGTGACACCACGATGGTAAAAAAAATAAAATAAACTAATACGACGTTTTAATGGGCATATCCCGTAGCATTTTGTTCAAAACATCATCAGAGTAGGCCTAGGCTAGCCTAAGCTAAATTGTTCAAGCCATATTGTTTCAAAATATTAAAAACTAATAATAGCCAAAAATACTAAATGAATCGCAATGCATGCTGGGAAGCAAAACTCAACATGAAATAAAGTACATGAAATATAACTAGAATGCATTGATGTTATATCCACTCTAAGGCGTTTTCTTGGACCTGTGATCAAACAGGGACAGCCTATAAATAGCCCATGTAAGCCTATCTTCCTGGAACATTGCAGATAAAGAAAAATGTATTGTTTTCTCTAGGCTATGAATGCTCTTTGTAGCCAACTTTAAGCTGAAATAAATAGATTCCAGATGTTTCTATTGTATATAATTTTTTATTAATAAACAGTAAGGCTCTGGTGAGGCAGAGATCTTCTGCTCCTCGTCAGAAATCTCATCGGATATGTGCACTCTTTGCTGTTTCCACAAGGAGCTGCTGTAACATCGGGGACAGCTATGCGTGACACTTTTAAACGCGAGCATGCGTCAAATAAATTACAATGACATTTAAAGGAACCATAAGATTGTGGCCAAAACTGGTATTGCAATCACTTTCAAATTACTGTAGATCGGTGTATCCCCTCCCCCACCCCCCTGACTCGAGGTTGCCAACCTGGATGCCGAAACACTACTGACTTTGTGATTAGTAGATAGGTGGAGGGTGGCACATCAGGCCAAAACACAATATGACATGACAAAACACAACATCAGTTGAGGGCTGCAACTTCACTTTTTAAATGACAATATCCTGGCCGGACTACTGTTGTCAGTGATATAAGTATTTGAAATGAACATGATTTCTTAATGTCTAGTGATATCAGGGCCATTTTATGATTAATTGAAATACATTTCTTACATACGGTTCCTTTAAACAAGTCATGAAGAAGCAGTAGCCTATCCTTAATTCTTCTGCAACGTAGAGCTAGATTGTTTTGCTTTACAAATTAAGTAGTCAAATTAAGTAGTTCTGTTGCTAGGCAACCCTAAACAAATACGTGGTCTGTTTTTAACATTTCACTGCCTATTTAGAGCATGTTACATGCATCACGTAATGACAGTTATTTGAAGAAATGTGCATTGTAAGCTAGAAGCTAAGAACAGCAACTTTGCTAACGTTACACCAAGCATCACATCAGCTAACATGAATTTGATAAAATCCCTTACCTCGTTAGTAATGTTATACATTAACGTTAAACTCAAAATGTATGTGCTACATAATTACATTTTGTTAAACTCAAAATGTTTAACGTTAACAACCTTTTTCCCAGTTTATGAAGTTGTGCGTCTATGAGCAAAGTAGAAACATATGGTTCTACTTTGCTCATAGACACACAAATTCATAAACTGTATGATATGCTGCCTTCCCTTCTCCTAAGAGTTGAGGTCAGCACCTGTTAAAAGGGATTCAGAAGGGTATTCCAGGCCTTTTCAAGTCCAGCCACAGATTTTCTATAGGAGTGAGATCTGGGCTTTGACTCGGCCACTCCAGAACATTCACTTTGTTTGGGGGGTTTCAAACAGTTAAGACTGGTTTCAGAATAAGGTGGAATGCCCCCAATAGATGGACATGAAAGATTCTGAAATGGAGGGGCATTATGTGATTTGGCAGCCATGGCTGAGGTTTGTTCAGTGCTGCTATTTCTGGGAATAGTTAACATGCTATTATGCTGTTATGCTTTGTAGGTCAGTGTGCATGCCCAGTATGTAACGAATATGATGTAATAAAAGAGTACACACCATAATCCGGAGTTGTAGAATTACACCCTGTTAGAAAGAAAAACAAGTTAATTTTGCCTATATAAGAAAGTTGAAAGTTGATAAGAATTTTGCCTATGGGAAATGAGCAGAATCTTAAAGCATAACTCTCGCCAAAATGCAACCTAGGGTCTTTTTGTGAGTTTACCCGAGTCAAACTTTCGCTTAAAAACATAATTACATCAGAAGCGCCACTTTTAAGCTTGACCGTATTGTCGTTTTCAGGCCAAATGGCCTTTTGAATGGGATTACTAGGGACGCTACTATTTTGATGCATGATTGCATCAAAATCGCTATTTTTAAAACACCAAGAAGGCTCCACACAACATGAAACTTTGATCGAAGTATCATTAGGGTCTCTACACATGAACTTGAGCATTGAGAACATTGTTTGTGAACACAGAGTTGCCTAAAAAGAAAGGTTGTGAACAACTTGTGTCATGTGTAGAGACCCTGGTGATACCTCAAATAAAGTCTCTTGTTGTGTCGAGCCTTCTTAGTGTTTGAAAAATAGCAATTTTGATGCGATCATGCATCAAAATAGTAGTGCCTCTACCACTATCATTCAAAAGGCCATTTGACTCGAAAATGAAGGTTTAATTATATCTAGCCTATACTTGGTACTTATACTTAAATGTACTTAGATACTGATAAGTATATTAACTTGCCAGGGACTTAAAGCTCATTTTATTAACTAAAACTATTTAGTAAGGTAGACAGGTAATGTGGTTAAAACTATGAGAACCAGAACCATGCCTAAATTCAGGTACAGTAGCCTACAAACTGCAGAAATTAAAATTCAATATCAGGTGTCATACAGTACCCTCCAGAATGATTGGCACCTTTGGCAATGTTGACTAAAAACAGGTATAACAAATATGTTGGTGACTTATTGTAATCTTACCATGAAACAATGAGGAAAATCCAACCATGAAGGGAAATTTATTCTGAGAAAACATCTCATAAAGAACATCTCAGGAACATCTCATAAAGAAATAAATAAGGGCAAAAAACTCCCCGACGCGCAGCTGACATTGCAACAAGGAGCAGAAAAAACGGTGATTTGTTACTTGCTCATGAAAAAATAGAGCGGCTAGACAGCCCTCATTCATTTGGTTGTTATGGTTACCATTCATGGAATCTGTTAAAAGTTAGCTGACTATCAATTTGGGTAACAATGTAACATTAGCATAATGGCTCATTCATGGCAAAACACTCAAACACAAGTGTTATTCCTTAAATTTTATTATTAGATCATTTGAAGTTAAATTCTACATTCCCGTTGATGGTGAAGTTTGGCATTGAAATGGCTAGTTTAAATTTCTTCAACATTGAGGCACCTATGGCAAGCCGATTGAGCATTTATTCTGATATCTTGATATCAGGCATAATTGTCATGTACATGTAAGCCATTTTTGTCAACTAGTGAGCCATGTTTGTGTGAACTAGTTAACTAGTGAGGGCCAAAATATGCACACTAGTTAACTAGTGGGAGCCAAAAGGCTCACTAGTTAACTAGTGAACACATTTTAGCTTCACTAGTTAACTAGTGAGAGCCAGAAATGTCTACTTGTTAACTAGTAAAGGCCAAAATGCATACCAGTCAGCTAGTTGAAGGCTTTTGGGTCTCACTAGTTAACTAGTGACAGCCAAAAATGTGCACATGTTTTCTAGTGGAGGCAAAACACCCCACTAGTTAACTAATTGCAGTAGGTCAATGTCACTAGTTAACTAGTGAACCATAAATGGCTTACTAGCTAGCTAGGTGATGGCAGTAGGCTCACTAGTTAACTAGTTGATGCATCATTTGTCCAAACTAGTTAACTAGTGAGGTTATAAATGTATACTAGTAAACTAGTTCAAGACAAAATTAGCACACTGGTCAACTAGTGACGCAGAATTAAAATTAGGAGGCGGAGAATTCTGGAAATTGAGGCTTTCTATTGGCTCCCTATGTCCAAATAGAACATGACAACCAATCACAGTGCAGAATTTCACGAAATCCCACCCACAACATTTGCATGTGGCACTCAAGTTAACATGCTGGCCAAAAGTACTCTAGCTAATAAACTAGTGGCTTCAGTGTGACACTTACATGTAAACTAGTGAAGGCAGAACTGCTCACTAGTTAACTAGTGAAGACACAAATGCCCACTAGTTAACTAGTGAGGTCTAAAAAGTGTCACTAGTTTACTAGTGTGCACAAAAACACCCACTAGTGAACTAGTGATGATAATTTCCATTCGACTAGTTAACTAGTGAGATGCAAAAAGTGTCACTAGTTTACTAGTGTGCCCCAAAATGCCCACTAGTTAACACAGATTAAGAATACAGGTTAAGTCACACACACTGACACAGGCTACTAATATCCTGCACTTTAGGTCCCCACCGTGACAGGTCCAAATCCTAAAGCCTAAGCTATTGTGCTTTGCTGAGCGGACAGGGTAGACCCGAGACTAATAGGCCTGGGGGTTAGGGACTTAGATCCTCTGATCTCCAGCCATTCAGGGAAGAGTGATTTACCCCGGCTACTAAGCAGACACAGGTCCTGTCCGCTACATATGTATATATGGTCAAGGCTGGACCAAGTTGTTTTTGTTGCCATTTTTGGAGCCTGGGCTGTCCACATAGACCGCATTTTTGGATGCGGATGGTGAGGTGATGTTTGCTGTATGTGACAAATGTTTTTTTTAGTTTAGAAACCGTTTAACATTGCTTAGAGCACTTTTAAGTTAATCAGAGTGTCTGTGAACTTTCAGAAGTAGTTGATGGAGTTCTTTTTCACTAAGGTGTGAAAATAAAGTGACATAAAGGCTAGATCCCCTAGTCATTTTTCAATATCGGAAAGACGAGAATACACTAAATCTAAATACAATTAAAGTGTGACATTTGTAAGTCAGGGAATGGCTATAAAAACTAGGTACTTTGTTGAAAATGCCCATATTTACAGTTAAAACAATAATTAAAAGGTTCTAATCAACTGGAAATGTGACAAACATGCTTGGACAAAGACCCAAGGTTATCTTGCCCCCACGCACAGTATGGAGGATGGCAACATTTCCATAAGAACCACTGTTGGAGAGTAATAGAAAAAGGTATCATCTTGGGGTCACTGATTTTAAGTGACCTCACTTTTAATAGATGATTTAGAGGGCATGCCAGCGGTAATCTAATTACAAATAATGTAAATGTAAATGGCAAGTGTTAAATTTTTCACATAGATCTCTGTTTCTCAAAGTCACCGAGTACTAAGTAAAAACCCTGAAAACAATCGAGGCATGATTTTATGTGCACTGTATCATGTAGCCACTCTGCGTCTTTTTATGTTTGCGTCCACATTAAATCCATTCCACTCACGTTATCAGGAGAATACAGTAGCCTAAAGTTTTATTTCGAACGCTTACTTTGGTCTCACTCATTGGATCCAAATAACAGAAATAGCAAACTCCAAGTTATGGTAGGGTAAGTAAGGCTATAAGCACATAGCCAATTAAACATGACCAAGAAAAAAGTGAAAGGGACACTTTTTGAAACTATTTCAGCTTGTGTAGGTCTATCAGTGCTTTCTGAACATATTGAACACACTTGTATACAATACCGTGATAATACCGAAAACAGTGATAATTTTGGTCACTATAATCGTGAGGTTAAATTTTCATACATCCCTAGTCATAACTATATCTCTGAGGTTTATAACAAAAATGAAAAAAGAAAATCGGTAGAAAATTGAGCAAGTTATGGTTATTTAAAAAGTATGCACCATTGAAACACAATGTTATGAGTGAGCGAACTGACTGTGGCAAGATGGCCTCCAGGTGCAGACGTCGACCTCCATTGGCCAGCAGCGCGGACAAGACATCTAGCCTTTATTATGTATATCTATGTGTCTATCAACATCCATAAAACTATCCTTCTATCAACTGCCAGCTGCTCAATAGGCCCCTACAAAGAGCCAATTAAACTGATTTGCACCTGTATCATTTTCAATCTCCTCATCTAGGTCAACTCTCTCTGTGACGCTCTTCATTCTACAATGATATAAGGCACCTTCCATCCAACTTTTTTGTATTCATCTTCAAACCAATCACCCACCATTAAACCTTCCATCCATTAAACTATCTACAAATCACACACTCCTTGTAATTATGTATGATTTGGAGAAATTGGATGGTTTGGACTAGGCTATTTACAATATTTTGTGTAGAGTTTGTAAACACGTTATCATCAACTTAATGCACGCACAATTTTTGTTTGAGCAGGAGAGAGAATAACAATAAATGGATGCAGCAACTACAGAAATTGTAACCAAGGCTACTTGCTGGTTAACAGCACATACTAAGCTGATTTAAGCTAATTCACAAACTCAAGACTTCAAGGCCATCATGGATGAACATAGCAAAACTTGGAGTTATTTCAGATGGGCTACAACAAGGTAGGCAAAATTATGGTGCTTGTCAAAACCTTAGTGCAGCTGAAATAATGTTTATAGGCTGATGTTAAAGCACACACAATGTTTAAAGCCATACACAACAGTAAATTGGAACAAAACTAAAGGTAACTTTAGCCTTTATAGGGCTGTATAAAGTTGTCCCAATTAATAGGTCGTAATTAGGCGTTGATGTTGTAAAGATATTGCATGTAGATGTTGTACTATATAGGCTACTAAAGTTTTAGGTGACCAATGCATGAACAAAACCGGGAAACGGACAAATATTATCAAGGCTTTGAATTTTTCCGTCTGTGCACGGGGTGTCTGTAGATCGGTGTGCCTGTGGCCATGCACGTGCCCTTAAAATAGCATCTGAATTTGCGCCACTGACTTTAGTGGAATTGTTTTCTGAAACTGCAAAATATCAACAGGGAACGTTTGCGCCAGAACACGCCCCCTCTTTTCGCTGAACCAGCCCCGTGGGCGCAATTGAATTCCCTAATTTACAGACATGTACCTGTGGAGGAAAAATTCCAATATGCGGTGAATGCAAAATAGGAAAGACAAAAGTGCGAGTTTACAAAGTCAATTGCGCTGGAGTGCAAGATAGAGCCCAATAAATTATCTGTCTATCAACAACTTTTAAACTATCTACATTCAACTTTTAAACTGTCTACTTTTACACTAACTTTCATTAAACTATGCAACCACCATGTATATCCTAACAACACCTTAATAACCATCTCTGCATTATCAGTTTTAACTACATTTAACTTCTTTAAGAACTTCTTTGTCTTTTCCCCCCGAAATTGCACTGTGCCTACTTCAGAGGGCACTGTTCCCACCTCTTTTGGCCTACCATCTAATGTTTGACTCTTTAGAAAGCTGAGACCCTGTAGTTTCTTAGGAAACAATCAGAATAGCTGTGTGAAGTACTGGCACAGAGTTGCAGAGGCTAGAATATTGTTTTTTCTTTCTGCCAGATAACAAGCATCTCTGAACTGACCACATTTCAGCCCTCTAGGTCACTTGCTATGACTTTAGAAACACAACTGAGCCCTAGCACCAGGTCTTTTGAGGCTGTGTGCAAAAGTAGATCAATATAGAATTAAAAATGAGTACTTTAGACCATTATTTTCCAAGGAATGCTCATGTGTTTTGTAAAATGCCCTATGGGAACTCCCCATAGGACTTCTGGTTACCTAAAATGTATACTGACAATAAAAGCCTTACTGTGTGGCAACCTCTTGGTGTAGAAGCATAATCTGGTCTCAAATGAAAGCTAACACTCCGAGGTTTCATTTGAATTGTATGTCAGAGTTTCTTATATAGAATGACAAAATATTGAAAATATAACACACGTTTTCTTTGTTGGTTCAATGGGTGTGTATAAGATGGACTATACATCTGCACAACTAATATTGGATAAAACATGAATATTTAATTTCTATGGATTCCTGTGAATATTTCAGTACCCAATATGCTGCATCTACTTATTGCTAAGGATACACACTGCAGCTAGAAGGTAGGGAAGCACCAAAGGCGAAGGAGGGCATTTTTGATACAAATTAATTGAGACATAGTAAAATTAATGTGACCATGTAAAGCACATTACAGATTGTACATGAAAAATGTTGTCATGTATAGATTCCCATGAATCCAAGCTTTTTAATGGTGTATAGCATTACTATGCTACAGAGCAATATGGTGCATACAGGTGGGGGAGGGGGGTAGGTGTTCCAATGTTGGTATTAAGCTACAGTGCAGAGGAGACTATAGATAGGAATAGGGGTGTCACCATTCTCCAAATCCTTGATTCGATTTAATTTTCGATTTTAAAGTCACGATTCGATTCGATTTTCAATCTTTTTTAAAAATTATTACTATTAATGCATTCCTTATGTTATTTACTTTATTTTGGTCTTTTCCTTTTCTTTTTCGTTGGGCTTTTATTTTGAAACCGATTTTTATTTTGAAACGTTCCCACCGCGAGGTTGTAATGTAAACAGAACAATCACTGGGCTAACAGAGACGTGAACATAGATAAATGAAACAGATGAATGATAATTTGATTGTTTCAGCACACTCCGAAGAGACCCAATGTTCTTTAGTTCCTCTTTAGTTTGACTAAATCCAACACTCATAGTAGTAAATGGTGCACTCTATCAATTGCAACATGTAAGCTATATTCTTGAAAATGTGAATGTGATATTGTTACAAATATTAAGAAACAGGAGTCCAACTATTACAAAAGTATTCACACAAGTCATAAATAATGTGCCTCTTATGTACATAAAAATTAGATGTTACTAAGCCTGTAACCTTAACTCTGACAGCTAGACCTATATCTTGTTAGTAAATTGTAATAATATAAAAAGTAGGCTATTGTTTATATTGATTAAGTATATCCACAAAAACGTGTTTGATTTTGCTTATATGTCCATGGATAAATGTTTTACCTTTTGAGGATGGCTTGCACGTCCAGTTTTTCATGATCCAGAGAGATATATTACGAAGTGTTCTGTTGAATATTATGTGGTAGTCGTTATCCTTCTTCACCTTGAAGGGTATATCCTTGCATTTGTATACTGTGTTTGGAATTGAAGTTGCACATAAATGCAGTTCATCGGTCTTAAATTGGTGCTCACTTAGTATTGAATATCACTATCAGTCACCAATTATTATCATAGCTCAAGTGTGAAAATATCACATGGACCTCTATACTACATACCAGGATCTTTGTTTGGGTAAAGATTGAGTATCCACAGTTTTTCAAGACCTGAAGTACAATTTTCAAGACCTGAAGCACAATTCCCCTTGCCTAATAAGGAGATCAGAGAGATGCTGATTATTGATATTTTTGATACATAGTCTTGTCTAGTCTAGTCTTTACAGGACATGGATGCTTTCCATTACAGTACCTTGACATTGTGTGCTATTCTCAGGTCCAGTGAGTTCATTGATGACAACAATTTTTGAACAAGCTGTGTGATGAAAACACATACAAATTAAAAAATCAAATTTGCTATCAATCAAGGATGTTGTCCTTCCCAAAATATTACATTTGTGTGAATCTTTATGAGTTAAAGTGCCACATATTGACATATAGTGAGCTAGTGTTGTCTCAGAGCAGTGTAATACAACAATTTTCCTATGAAAAATGGCTATGTAAATTGAGGAACTGAAGTCAGGCAGTTAGTGTTGGTGGCTCTGGTAATCCAACTGGTTTCTCATGAGGTAAATGGCCACTTTTCAGACATTTGAATGAAACATACCTACTGTTTCCTTCACAAAGCTGCAAGTAAGGACAGCAAATGACATTGCTATTGTTGTCCATAAGAAACCCCAGGTATAGCCTAACTGAGCAGTCATTTTGTCTGTAATACAAACAAAATCGTCATACTTAACACTGAAACAGAATTTGTCAACCTAAAGATCTTAAGATGCGTTAAGATCACATAAAACACAAATGTCAATACACTCAAGGACTTAAAGCAACACAATTGGATAATTGATATCTATGCCCCTTGGCATCAATTTTCAACGCCATTTGGTACTTACACGGTACCAAATTAGTCAATAACTGACTAAAAGGGTCATGATCCCACCTGATCCACAACTAGTGCAATATTAAGCATTCCAGGGGCACACTGGCAATGTAAGACACTTAATTCTCCATAATATGAGTTAGTGTAGCATGAGAATGAGTTTGAAGCTGTTATTTTAAGGTAAAAGAACTGCATTGTGTTGCTTTAAACAGACACATAAACACAATAAGGTACAAGCTTACTGCAAGCTAACCAGGAAGGTGTACATTTATTCTTTCACAGTTTATAGAAATACAACTTGAATATCACATCACCCAATAATCTTACCTGTCAGTTGGAGCGAGAGTTGTGTTCCCTGTCCTTGAAACTAAAGAGAAAATCATCCAGAAGTCCATATTTAACTTGCAAATTAGAAGTGTGCATACCTACAAGCAATGCATTGTTTTCATTCCTGGAGTGAACTGTATATTTGCCTGTTGAAACAAATAAAAGGTGACTGCAATAGGAAGTCGATTATGGTTATTACACACTGTTCTTGTTGAGGAAAGGTTGAAATTACTGTATGTAGCCTACATACTATGTTTTATTTAATTGATTAATTTAACATTTAGTCTGAAAGTGATATCTAGCCTAGATCTAGCCTAACCGAGATTAAACACTTGTAGGTTTATAACAGTATGTTCACATTCATGAATATTGCACATTGAATTATACCTGTGTATGAAATGCGCTATATAAATAAGCTTGCCTTGTCTTGCCTAAATACCATATATCTGCATTTCATTGTGATATTATTTTAATGGAGACGAATGATTCAATGTTTTTGGATTAGATTACCTGAGACATAATATGTGAGGTGCACCTCTGACAGACTCCTAATTTCTTACTTTGCTGTGTGAATGCAAATTGTGTACAGCGGTAAAATTGTATTCGTCTGTGCTTCTTTGTGGAACTTTAAATAAATGCAAAATCCTTCTATATTGAGAATAGCTGCCTGTATGTTGTGAAATTTTTTTGCACAGCATGTTTAGTGCAGGACATGGGAAGACCGTCCCACCCCAGATAGGTGTTCTTGTGACAGTTTTGGGTCTTTCAAGAGGGGTCAAAATACATCTCTTCAGCTTACTTGTAATTAATTAATTTTCTTAATTATGGTTTGTATATTTATGTTTTTTGTTTATTTTCATTAATGATATTTGATGTTATTGATATATATTGTTATTATAAATATTTTGCTTAATGTAGCTAACTTTTTAAATTAATTGTAATGTTTATATTCTGTGTCACTTTGGAAAGAAGCATCTGCTAAATAAAATAAGTATAACCAAATGAGTCGGAGCCTCATTATGACCGCCGCTAGCATAGCTAGTGTAGTGATAAAATCCCCCCCCCCCCCCTTTCATCTACTTCCTGAATTTTTGGTCAACGATACCCGGGACACTGAAATACCAGGGTACTTGATGAGCATGTAGCCGCACTAGATTTTTACGAAAAAATTTAATTTGTTCCCCGAAACAAAAAATGCAGTTTTTTATGGTATGTTGGGCTCAAGGGCCCACATCAACATAGCTCATAACCACTCAGTTGCACCCCCCCTGTAAAAAAATTTAAATGCAATATTATACTGCTTAAATTGCACCTTTCTTCAGTTCAGATGTTCTGAACTGCACCAAATGTCATGTGTATGATTAACCTGACATCATCTGGGGGTATTCCATGTTTCATGGAATTTCAACCATGGGGGGGTATAAAGTAAATTGATTGAAGAAGCCCTATGCAACAATTTTAGCAAAAATGACCTTAATTATGCAGGTTGAGAGTCGTTCTGATGGTTCTACAACACTTTTTGGGTCATTTGGTGGGTGCTTCGTCTCCCCCTAGTGCTTCTCCACGGAAAAACCGAATATGCAACTTTCTGGTCCCGGACCGAAGAAATCCGGATGTGACTCGGCGGAAGGACTCGAAAATGTAGTCAGATTGTAGTTTCTAAGAAGACTGCAAAACGGACTCCGACTTGGCTTTGTTGCTGCTGAAATTGTAAGTAGCCTACCCTTGGGTGAACTTCGTTTTTGTAATGTGGTTTGATAGTCTCTTGAACAATGTGTTTGCTCGACGTTTTATTGTGAGCCCTGTATGTGTTTAGCTTGGTTTCCTGATGGCTAGCTCGCTAGCTAGTGGGGGTTTAGTGTAGCAGTCACTTGCTACCGAAGCTGCAGGGGGAGCTATGTCGTGAAAAATGCGAGCCCAAATCAGGCGAAAACCCAGAAACAGCGAAGGAATAACCAGACTTGCATAGGGCTTCTTTAATGTGTACATTTAGTGACTGTACACCCATCGGTAGGTGGTGGTGTTGAGCAAAGGGTTGCTGGTAGAGGATGTTGAGGAGAGGAGCTACAAAGCAGGACTGTCTCACACACACACTCTCTCACAAACACACAAACACACCTGCGCACACACACATGCACACATACACACACGCGGACAGACACACACATCCACATGTACAGACACAAACGCATGCACACATACACACACACACATCCACATGCAGAGACACGTTCACACACAAACACATTTCCCATTTCTTCTTGCCAAAATAAGCTGAAATAAACCTGAGAATGTTTATCGGACATGGTTGTTCTTTACTGCAGGTACGTTTATCTTAGGTGGTGTTTAGACGACAACGAAAACGATGCAACCGGTGATGTTTTTCTGCGTTTGACCCCGTCATTTAGATGCAAACGGAGGTTTTATCCCCCCGCAAACAGAGTTTTTAAAAACTCCGAGCTGATCATTTTTTGGGGAAACAATTGTTCGTTTGCATCTAAACAGGTACAAACAGAGATTTATGTGACGAGGCGGAGATTTTTAGTCAGTTCAAAAGAGAAAGAGGAAGTGACTCGTTGCTGTTGTTGCTATTTTCGGGATTCTGATTGGCTAACATGGCTTGAGCTTCTTGTTACACTGCCACGTACAGGTTTGGCATGCACTTGAAGGCATACAGTATACCTGGGTTAATGTAAAGGAAAACTATTCTGAAAACTGACAGGTTTGCACAATGTTATTTTTGAAAACGGACAGGGTGAAATGTCAGTTTATGAAAATAGCCGACCACGTGTAAACGTAGCATTACACCAATGTTCGGGTGAGTGATAGAGGCTAGTTTGATTGTTGGTATATTTATGAAACATTGTTATACTGAGCAAATTGATAACAGCAGGAACGTCGTTAGGCCTATTTTCTTTTGGGGGGGGGAACGTCATTAGGCCTAAGCCCCCCCAAGATGTTCAAAAGCCCCCCCTACATAAATATTGTATTTTCTTTTTTTTCTTTTCAAGGAAATTGTAACATTCTTGTACTTAACACAATAAACCAGACTATGAGTTGAAATACTAATACTAATTCAACTAGATGTACCGCAGAGCGGTACAAAATATGACCGCCGCCCAGTCCAGCACATTTTTTCCACAAAAAGAAATCACGCTGAAAGGCCTATATGATTCTAACTGTCTCACTAAATTGCATTATCCACACTCAATTCTCACTGGTATCTGCTAGACAACAAGTACCAAAACATGATTAGTTCATAGATTTCACATGCAAAATTCATTTTATACAACCCCACCTCCATCTTGCCTGTTCATAATTCTGAGAAATTATTGATTGTTTGTGTTATGTTTATGTTATGTGTGTGGGTGTGTGTGTGTGTGAGTGTGTGTGTGTGTGTGTGTGTGTGTGTGTGTGTGTGTGTGTGTGCGTGCTTGTGTGTGTGCCTGCGTATGTGCCTGTGCATGCAAGCGTACATATGTCTACTGTATGAGTACTGTATGTGTCATACGTATGATTACTGTGAATATATGTGTGTGTGTGTGTATCTGTTTGTGCACATGTGTGCACATGAAATGGGTTAACATGACCCCTGGAGGCAAACATACAGAAAAAAAATGGTCATCCTAGGCCCTACAGTTCTCAAGATATTCACAGAGAACTGTGTCTGCCCTACCCTCCTTTTGGGGGGTCCAGTCCAGCGGGGGGGGCAACAGATCAAAACGAAAAACGACGGTTCCATGCTATCCATGTGGGGGTACATGCCCACCAAGTTTTGTGTACCCCGGTCTTTCAGTGTCCCGGGAATCCTTGTTGGTGTACGTCACTAAATGTACACATAAATTATTTTATTGTAAGGCCCCCCATGAACGAAAGTACACAAAACTTGGCATGCATTTGGAGGGTGTCATTATGATCCTACACTTTTAATTTTGTGCAGTTTTGACCTTGTCAGCCAGAGATATTGTGATGAAAACATTTTTAATTTTTAACTAGGTGGCGCTATACATGAAATAAGTGGTAATGGGATGGGTTGACATGCCCCCTTAAGACCAACATACATAAAAAAGGTGGACCTCCTAGGCCCTACGGTTCTTGAGATATTCACAGAAAACTGTCTCCGGCCACCTACAGGCCAGTTGGTTTATAGTAACATAAATTAATTTATTGTGTGGCCCCCCATGAACGGAATTCCACAAAACTTGGCGTGCATACAGAGGGTGTCATAATGATCCTACACTTCCAATTTCATGCAGTTTTGACTATGTTAGGTCACAGATACCTTCGAATACAACACCTCATTTTTACTTTTTTGTGTTTAACTAGGTGGCGCTATACATGAAATGAGTGGTTATGGAATGGGTTGACATGGCCCCTTGAGATCAACATACAAAAAAAAATGGTCCTCCTAAACCCTACGGTTCTCGAGATATTCACAGAAAACTGTGTCTGCCCTACCCTCCTTTCGGGGGGTCCAGTCCAGCGGGGGGGCTACAGATCAAAACGAAAAACGATGGTTCCATGCTATCCATGTGGGGTTACATGCCCACCAAGTTCCGTGTACCCCGGTCTTTCAGTGTCCCGGGAATCATTGACGGAAATTTGGGCATGCGAAAAAAAAAATATATATATATATATATATATGACGCTGCTCAGTCCTGTACATCCGTTCTGCGAACATAAATCACACTAATCAATCAATCAATTTGTCTCCATCTTCTACTTCATCCCCCACTTGAAACTTCTGTGTTGTTTGGCATGCCTGTGTGTGTGTATGTGTGCAGGCCACACAGAAAGTAGCCTACTGGCGCTGCGAAGGTGAATAGATTTGTAGCACTAGCCAAAAAACTTTAGCATTGTTATAAAACCTTTAAAGGGACACCAGGCAAGCTTGATGCTTTTTCTCTACGAAACTCCCCCTCGCTCGGTCTGAAGCTCTTTTCCCTTTCTTTGCATCTTCCGTCAAGGGTTTTCGCTGCTTCTTCGCCGGCTCTGCCATTACACGTTTGCAACAATCGCTAGCGTTTTGTTAGCCTGCCTCTGTGCTGTGGATGCAGGATGTAAACTGATCCTGCTTCGGCCGGCGGGTACGATACACTGAACTTGCATGCGGGATATTCTTCCTACAAGCAGTAGGGGCGCGCAAGTCTTCATTCGCCCTGTAATGAGTCATTTAACCATATACCGACTTACGAAGATGAGTAATTAACACGAAAACGTTGCCTGGTGTCCCTTTAAAATCTCTAAACAATCACAAGTAGGGCAGTTCATCACAGTTCATCCAATGCAACTGGACTGATGAAAGTTCATGTACACTTGTAGACTGTAGGCTACATTGTATATGGGAAAGCTGAAGGTATCAGTTTTACTTTTATTTATTTATTTATTAATAAACAAAACAATCCCTGTCATTTCCATGCAGTTTTCAACAGCTATCAGGAAGAGAGGTCATGCCATGGATTTTTGTGAATGTTTCTTCTTCTACATATGCAAGATTTTATCATTAGTTCATATGATACAGGGCTGTAGCCTAGAAATCTAGACGCACCCTAGCGGCGGCAAATTAATTTGCTCAGCCTGTACGTCTAGTATCAAACCATAGGGATTTCTATTGGCTGACGCCGTGGACCTCATCCAATCACAGCGCTCTATTTTGTTAGAGAGTCTTAAGGCGGGCTTAACAGGATAACGACAGTCCTGCGACGGTGAACAACAAGGAAGGTGGCTATGGCGAACGAAGAGCGGTTGTTTGAATCGGCGTTGGTGTCAACTTTGGAGAAGTTGGACTTGTGCTTTTCTTTGAAAGTTGAGCAACACAATGCACTTAAGTCATTCCTTTCGAAGAAGGATGTATTTGGCGTTTTGCCGACCGGATACGGATATGGTCGTAGCGCTGGCCTATTGCATGCCTAGGCAGTTTGAAAGACAATTCTCTGCCCGCCCCTTTGATTAAGCGAGGTGAATGGTTCGATGCCAGACTATACATTTCAATGATATAGGATGGCCCGCCAGGCTAACAGGGCTGCCAACTCTCACGCATTGGCCGTTAGACACACACATTTGATTAGTTTCACACGCTCACACGCCACACCACCGATTTCTCACGCTGAAGTGTCAACCCGGTCGGTCAAATGTCTGAAAGATGAGTTTATCTATAGATCTACCTGTTGAGCCACTCGTAATCGACTAGTTATGCTTTCAGAGACAGTGAAGAGCACCCCCTGTCTGCAGTGGAATTTTCTAGAATTTCTCTCGTTTGCGATAGGCCTACTTCACAAACCATCCCAGACGCATTCCCCCCCGCATTTTCCCGGCTTCAGGTATGCTTTGAGTATTTATTATGGAGTATTTTTCACGCTGAAGTGTCAACCTGGTAGGTCAAATACCTGGCAGATGAGGTGCAACTAAACTAAACCTATAAAGATATCACACCTGTGAACATGTGAACGAGCGGAATCTAAGCTTTCCAATGTTATTAGCGCTAGGTTGCTGTGATAAATGGTTCGCGAGAAAATTAACATTGAACTTACAGTACATGCAATTTTATCATAATTATTTGCATTTTGCACACACTGCACACCCATTACTCTTGGTTAAATATCTCACTAACCCTTCACACAACACAAGGCCAACCCAATATCACAAATAAACAGCAAACTCTGCTGCAAAGCCTCTGTGAAATAAGTGGTTCCTAATCCGGTTTTGAAATTGCAACACATTTCTACATAGGCTAGTCTCATTGGGGCGAAATTATAATGTATTCTAGTAAATTATTTGTCAGTACATACATTTTTGCAAATTGCTCAGCTATAGATTAGCCTATCCCACTACTATCATGGTTCTTATATTGCCAGGTTCCAGCCAATCCTACTTACACAGATAAATTAATTTATTTCTATTGGCATGCTTCCTAGTAACATTAATGCAAAAATATGACGAAAATCAAATAATGAGACACAAATATTTTTCTCTTGATATAAAGCCTGACATAAGCCACATGCAAACATTCACATCATAGTTCCCAGATATGGGTACACCCTGAAAAAGGAAGAGCATGTAGGCTATAGGCTAGATGGCCATTACAATGACCAATATCTTATCTTAAATGAACTTGCTGAATAACACAGGTGGCCACTTCTGCATAATTTCATGGAGTGCTGAAATGTACACATATTTTTGACCATTTCGGAACTGTGAAATGTAGCATATATGTTTTGTGGTTGTGAACTTATTGCAATATCACCATAATTCCACCTGTGTGTGCATGGCTATAATTCTGAAGTGCAAAATAGTTTAGGCTACAGCACAAATATTTCCAAAAAAATAAACAAGTCTGACCTCTGAATTTATTTTGAAAAAATGCATTTAAAAGTTAAAATATACAAACATTTCTTACAAAACACCCTTAGGACGACACAGCATCAGATGAACGCAGGTTCAGGCCGAGGTCCTAGTAGTAGGTCACTGATTTTGCTGTACGGTAATAATGCTGCTGAATAAGCCAAACAAAGATTTCCTATGTAGCCTACGCAGCAAAAATTTTGTTGGCCCCACCAAATCTCACTCCAAGGTTTTTTGAAAAGTTGGCAGCCCTGCTGTCTGTTGTGCATTTTTACCATGGGCATTCATATTAATCATTGGTATCAATTGCAACAGCCAGAGAAATAAAAATCAATTTCACGAAAAAGGAGGACGCCGCTGTGCGGCGGACTTTGACCTACACGCAATAGCCAGCGTCACGAAACTCTAATAATGTATACAGAGCACTACGTTAAGCAGCGCCTCCGTGGCACTATTGAGAAGACGGTGCTGTGCTGAGCACATGTAGGAATTGTGCCCGGTACATCATATCCGAATATCAAATATCAAACTAACTTCACTTCGGTCACCCACTAGCTTCTTCAATCCTCTATTTTCAAAGATGTTTCAAGTAAGGAAGAGCATGGTTTAAAGTAAAGTAGGCTAACCAGGACTGAGACGAATTACAACTTAGAATACATAATCCAATTTACGTTCCCAATCTTTATTGTGTTTACCTGTGATGAATCAGATTTTAGCGTGCAAAATAGCCTAGGCATAAAAAAAAAAAAGGTTTGGTTCCTGTTGGTTGTCAGTTGAGGCCATGGGTCGGTAGGGAATGTTTTTTTTTTTTTTTTTTTTTTTTTTTTCAGTGGCAGTAAGGGATAGGTAGAAAATCAATCCCACCAGGATTTCGCGAGGTTTTTTGAGACTGTTGCGACCTAAAATGCCTGGATGGAAGTTGCGGTGATTTTAGCTGTTTCTTGTGGAGAAATTGCGGGAGGAAGTGAAAATTGCAAAAATAGTTTAAATTTAGGGCAATTAAGGTTAGTAAGACCAAAATCACACTGATAATCTTGATGCTTATTAAAAAGGATAATCAAAGGTAAACAGTAAGGATTACAGAAAATCAAAGTAGGCCTACTTTATTTGTGAAAATGCTTTGACTGAGGTCATTCACAAAGCATTATAGTAGAACTGTCCAAAAAAGACAGTCACCTAAAGAGATGGCATCATGTCATATGTTTCAATACATTCATATATTTTGTAATTCATATTAAGTTCATATCTTTTTAATAATTCATAGTCTGTGGCCTGCATAATTACTAATAGCCAAGTAAGTATCTAGTAATTTCATTTTGATTTAAACTATTTGACTACACTTCTGTTTAATGTCATTACATTGGTGGTGTACGTCTAATTGACTGCCTGCCCCTTTAAGGACGTGAGAGTAGCCTAAGTACATTTCTGAGTGGATTGGAAGGCTTGCATCTCACTGTGTTCGGCTACGAGTGTAAATCACTTTTTGCATAGTGCATTACGATATGTGGATGCAATTGGGAATGTCTTCTATGTCATTAGTTAAAATAAATGTTAAAAAAACAACTCGAATGAAATTATTATTGGATCATAGAAGAGGTAAATGTCTTGCAATTTTATTAATTTCTATGATTTTGGTAGCACTACTCAAACTAAGCCCACAAGCTAGCAAACATGACATAAGCTAAAAGGACATATCCAGGTAAACGTTTGCCAATGGGTTGCATAGCCTACTCAAAAATCAGTAAACCAAGTAGGCCTTAATTAACTTACTTTCATAGCCTAGGTAGGTTAGCAACACCAGGTTGAGAGATGCAAGTAAGCAGATCATTAGCTTATCATTAAGCCTTCTATTTATTGTCATCAAAACTGTAGAGGAACGAACACGTTAGGACAGTCTTTGGTGTCATATGCAAAAGGTGCAGAAGTAAGTGTGCCATCTGGCTCAATATTCTGCGCGAGGGACTGTTGTGGTAGGTGAAATTTCACGGTGAAACTACGATGATTGGTCAAATTTGCGAAAAAGTTGCGGTGTTTGGACAAAATTGCGAGTGCCTTGATAAGTGACGAAAACAATCGTCTTAGTGAACAGCTGTGCACAGGCTACTTTGTAAAAGAGAGAATACGCTCATCCCTATACATAACGCAAGGGGTAATTAATGTAATTATAGTTCGCCTTTTATTTGTGGATTTATTTAATATATTTAGTGTTATTTCTTCCCCAAGCTCATAAAATAAATTTGGGTCGCACATAAATTGACAGGGTCGGTCGGAAACCGGAACCCAAGAATTTTTTTTTTTATGCCCTACATTTAATGGTCATAATAATGTGATGAAAAGCGGACAAAAATGCAATCAAGTTATGAAACGAGACGTTGCCAGAATAGTTTGACATTATCTTTGCTAAGTGAATATTTTATTAGGCCTAGCCTATAAGGTAAAAAGCAGAGAAAGCAACATGTGGTTTCGTCTGTAGCCTACTGCATCAAACTCTAAGCCTACACATTTCCTCTCTTTCTTATCTTCAAACGTGTTCTTAAGTGACACCGCGAAAAATTATTGCATGGTGCAACAATCTAATCTTAAAATAATTACAATTATTTATGTCTCTGTGTGGTATATAACCTACTTGGGATGCTTACATGCAGATGTCAAAGTGTTTCTATTTTCGTATTGATGTGAATTAATGTGTAGATCCGAAGTTTAAATGGTAGGCCTATAGCTGTGACGTGCAGTCACCTGACATCACCCAGGGCCCAGGGCCCACTTCCCCGATAACGACGGAGACACGCTCTTAAGAGGGTTTTCTACGATTCATCTTACGATCGTTCGTTTGGTTTTTCCGACTGTTTCCCGAACATCCTCGTAGCGTGAACGCGCGTGCACTGCTCTTAAGATGCTCTTAAGGGGAGCTGTCCACGTTAATAGTTCTGAAATATCCTCTGATTTGACGGTGATGTCAGGTGACTGCACGTCACAGCTATAGGCCTACCATTTAAACTTCGGATCTACACATTCATTCACATCAATACGAAAATAGAAACATTTGACATCTGCATGTAAGCATCCCAAGTAGGTTATATACCACACAGAGACATAAATAATTGTAATTATTTTAAGATTAGATTGTTGCACCATGCAATAATTTTTCGCGGTGTCACTTAAGAACACGTTTGAAGATAAGAAAGAAGTCGAGTAAGAAAGAGAGGAAATGTGTAGGCTTAGTTTTTGATGCAGTAGGCTACAGACTAAACCACATGTTGCTTTCTCTGCTTTTTACCTCATAGGCCTAATAAAATATTCACTTAGCAAAGATAATGTCAAACTATTCTGGTAACGTCTCGTTTCATAACTTGATTGCATTTTTGTCCGCTTTTCATCACATTATTATGACCATTAAATGTAGGCTATTTTGCACGCTAAAATCTGATTCATCACAGGTAAACACAATAAAGAATGGGAACGTAAGTTGGATTATGTATTCTAAGTTGTAATTCCTCTGTATGTCCTGTTGGTGACCTCAGTGAGAAGTACTGTTAAGACGCTCTTAGCCGGTAACGAGTACTCTGGAGCACTCGTAGATCTACGAGTGTTTTCACGACGCTCTTAAGCTACGATGGTTTCGGGAAACAGTCGGCAAATCTTAAGACGTTCGTAAGAGGGACTTTACGACGCTCTTAGGCTTAAGATGCTTTCGGGGAAGTGGGCCCTGGGCCCACTTCCCCGATAACGACGGAGACACGCTCTTAAGAGGGTTTTCTACGATTCATCTTACGATCGTTCGTTAGGTTTTTCCGACTGTTCCCCGAACATGCTCGTAGCGTGAACGCGCGTGCACTGCTCTTAAGACGCTCTTAAGGGGAACTGTCCACCGAAGCAGTGCTGAATATATCGCGACTCTGTTCGTAGGCGGAAGACACGTGTCTACGGAAGGAAGTGTCCTAAATAAAACAGTAATTTTCTTTCTGAAATTAATGCATATCTCCGTTACCACATCTCCTTTCACAACAGCATGCTAAAGTAAAACATTATTTTGGGATGAAATGTAGGTGATTTAATTAACCTTCGTTGTAATTGCTCACGTGAGATGACTTGTCTATATAATGGCCACAATCAACAAGGACGGTGTTGGAGATAAGAAAAATGGATAGAAGACGAAAGCAGAGCTTCAGGCCCGATGAGGTGCGCCTCCTAATAGAGGAAATAGAGGCGCACAAAGGTGTTATATTTGACCGCTTCAAAGGTGCCCACACCAACCTGCAAAAGCAGAAGGTGTGGGCAGAAATAGCGGAGAAGATGGCCGCTGTGTCGGGGACCAGGAGATCTGGAGCGGATCTCCGCAAAAAGTGGCAGGACTTTGCCAGTCTTGCCAAGAAAAAGGCAGCTGCAAATAGGCAACAAATAGCAGCAACAGGTGGAGGCAGCAGCTCTGCACCTCCCCTTACCCCCGAGGAGGAGATGGCCCTGGGTATCCTGGGGACAACTGCGTCGTCGGGCATCCCTGGGGGGGTCGATGTGATGGGGGGCATACATCCACAGCCAGGGACCTCGACGGAGCCACCACCCCCATCCCAGGAACCCAGGAGCCCCCTCACTCCTGCTGCTGCTCCTCCTGTTGCTGCTGCTCCTGCTCCTGCCCCTGCTGCTGCTCCTGATGCTGCTGCTGCCCCTGCTGCTACCAGCTGCCAGTGCAGCCACGACCTGGTGCAGCTGGAGAGGGAGAAGCTGGGCCTGCTGAGGGAGCTGTGTGGCCTGACCAGGGAGGCATCCAAAAGGGATGCTGAGTACCAGCAGCAGGTCCTGTACATAAAGAAGGCCAAGTTGGACCTGCTGGCTCGACAGGTGGCGCTGGAGGAGGAGAAGTTGGCTCGGCCCACTATCTCTGTGCCTATCATCCTCCCTGAGCAGCAAGGTGATACGTAATTATGTAATGTATTGGGAATGTGTGAAGGACACATCAGACATGAGCAAACTGTTTGGAGTGATTGGTGTTTACTTTGTGAATGTAATTTCACATGCATACTCTTCATCTCTTTCCAGGTGGTCCCAGTGAGCCCCACTATTAAATTGTGTCTTGCACCACACACTGTGCCTTCCATGTCATCATTCCATATTCCAGAATATTACCTAGTTGTTAAGAGCCTACAAGGTGTAAGGACATCAGTGTGGAATGTTATGAGCAAATCACATTGAAATGTCTAAATGCTTAAAGGGTGCTAAATGCTTGCCCATTTCCACTGTGTCACATGTGAACCATCAGTCCTCAAAGCATACATTTCCGATATACAGTTCCAGTAATCATTTAATGAAGTCTTCTTTGTTGCATGTGTCTGAGGGCATAAAGAACATGGCCAAACACTGCATGCAACACACAACCTTTACTACTTACATATCCATTATATTGCCTGGCATGTTCCAGTGGCCAGAGGAATTAAGCAAATCAGTCCTTTGCATACAATCATCATGAAGTGCCTTGATGTGAACCACACACAAGCCTAATGGCTCATCACAGTCACCTGTGCACTGGCGCTTGACCTGCTGTAGACATGAACCCTCACATATAAGCCAGTGTGTGTGATTACTCCTAATTGTCGTGTATCTGATGACATCCACATGATGCATCACAGCCTCAACACCAATCATCGTTAATCAGCCACATGTTTTGCAGATTACTATATGGACCTATATATACTTAGAGTCAATGTAGGCTTGCAGAGCAAACCATGGCTGGAAGACAGCGAGTGCTCGCGCTCCGTGCGCAAGAGAGAGAGAGAGAGAGAGAGAGAGAGAGAGAGGCAGAGGCAGAGGCAGAGGCAGAGGCAGAGGCAGAGGCGTCCCCGGAGTGGCCTTGTGCGACTTAACGCCGCACTTCGAGTAAATCATGATCCCCTCGAGGTGTACAATGATCGGGCGATCATTGAGAGGTACAGGCTGCCAAGGGAGGTCATCCAGCAGCTCCTTGACGCCACCAGCGAGGACCTGAGGCGCGTAACCAGGAGGAACTTTGCGCTCACAGCGCAAACGCAACTCCTGGCCGCCCTCAGGTTCTATGCAACAGGGAGCTTCCTGCAGGTCGTCGGCGATGGCCATGGCCTATCCAGGACGTCTGTATCACGGGCTGTGCAGGCAGTGACGGACTGCCTGCTGCGACTGGTGCCTCTACACGTCGGCTTCCCCACCAGAGAGGAGATGACGGCGATCCAGGGGCATTTCTTCCGGGAGCATCAGATTCCTCAGGTGGCCGGAGTGGTGGATGGCACGTTAGTGCCCATACTGACACCCCACGATGATGGTCACATCTATATCTGCAGGAAGGGGTACGCGGCCATCAATTGCCAGCTGGTGTGTGACCACCGGGGCATCATCCTCGACGTCGTGGCGAGATGGCCGGGCAGCACGCACGACTCGTTTGTTTTCAGGGAGTCTGCTGTTGGTCGGGAGGCAACTGCGTCGAGGGGTGAGTGGCGACTTCTCGGCGACAGTGGGTACCCCCTCCGGCCATACCTCTTTACACCTGTGGCCAACCCTGAGGACGAGCATCAACGTGCCTATAATGAGGCCCATCGTCTGGCCAGAAGTGTGGTAGAGCGCACCATCGGGCGGTGGAAGTTGCGCTTCCGGTGCGTCCACAAATCGGCCGGGGGACTCCTCTTCAGTCCGGCGAAGGCCTGCGCGGTGATCTGTGTCACTGCAATGTTGCACAACATTGCAGTGCGGGCAGGGCTTCAGCCGGATGGGCCAGACGAGGAGGTGGAGGCTGAGGCTGATGAGGGGGGCCGTGATCCGGACGACCAGCCTCAGCACTACATGGCTGGTTTTGAGGCCCGCCGTGATGTGATCCAGGACTTTTTTTAATGTTTTGGGTTGCTCCTTTCCCCACAGTCACAGTGTCACCAATCACCCCCAGCACACTTCACATCCTCCCTATGTTGCTTTTGCCACTGCCCCTCCAACTTCTCTCCTACACCGTCTGCACAAATCTCTCCCTTCATATTTGGTTCTCCGTCACATTCTCCTGTTGTCTGTTTTGTGTTTGTTACCCTTTTTTTTTATTATTATTTATTTATTTATTTATTTTTTACATGTATATATTTATATATATTGGCCGACGATGGTTTCGGGACACAGTCGGCAAATCTTAAGACGTTCGTAAGAGGGACTTTACGACGCTCTTAGGCTTAAGATGCTTTCGGGGAAGTGGGCCCAGGGCTGTAGCCTACCTGTTGCACGTGCTACAAAAATCATTCTGTGCGATGGATGATTTACCAACGTTATGTCTGATACAGTTTTGCCTATGGCTATACATGCGTGAAACTGAGACGCTTGTTCGTTTGTTTGAAGTTCGTGTTTAGGGTGTGAGAGGGGAATCGATGTGCTTGATTCCAGCTTGGTACTTGTAGTCTATGCGATTGAAAAGCATGTGCGTGTGAAGTATCCAAACAATAATAACACTTTCATTATGGCTGCTTTAGCCAGACCTTCAGCTACTGTACAGTGGGTCCCATTTAGAAGTCGCCACTTCATTTGCGCTTTCTGTGATTCACACAGCTGCGTGAAATGTATTAGCCTACAACTTTTCGCCAAGAGGTTCCGCTTATACTGTAAGCCAGGGGTTTTCAACCGGTGGTCTGCGGCCCACTTGTGGTCCGTGAGGACATTGCTGCTGGTCCCTGACCATGGATTCAGTAGTTGCAATGTGGGAATCAGTATTTTTATTCAGTGGTGGTCCTGGCGTTATGTAGTAAGAATGGTGGTCCCTGGTTCACAATCAGTGGAAAACCCCTGCTGTAAGCCATTGGTTCCCAAAGGAGATTTTATTTGGGTCGCCAGCATATAGTGACAATTGATGTTGTGTAATAGGCCCAGCTTATAGGGCCTAGGAGAGCTAACAGCTTTCTAGGATCTAGTTTTTTAACTGTCACTGTTTTGTCATAACTCCCTCGATGTATTTTCGCATTTAGAATAGCTCTGAAACTGGGGGGAGAACATGTTGCAGAGGGGACGCCAGAGCGTGGATATCTCAACCGCAAAGTTAAACAATATTTCTATCAGGCGCCTACGTTGCCACGAACAATAACGCAGCTCTCAACTTGGCCCGTTAAAATGTGAACAGTCTAGCAACACATTTCATGAAGGCCCTTTTGGACATGTCAGTTATTTGTACCACTGGCTAGATGTAAAACTGCATTTCGTTTCAGACTATTGGTATTTAATTTGTACATTGACAATAAAGTTGAATATCACAGGGCTGCCAACTTTTCAAAAAACCTTGGAGTGAGATTTGGTGGGGCCAACAAAAATGTTGCTGCGTAGGCTACATAGGAAATCTTTGTTTGGCTTATTCAGCAGCATTATTACCGTACAGCAAAAAAAAAAAAAAAAAGAAACTACTGTACATCAGTGGCCTACTACTAGGACCTTGGCCTGAACCTGCGTTCATCTGACGATGTGTCGTCCTAAGGGTGTTTTGTAAGAAATGTTTGTATATTTGAACTTTTAAATGCATTTTTTCAAAATAAATTCAGGTCAGGCTTATTTTTATGGAAATATTTGTGCTGTAGCCTAAACTACTTTGCACTTCAGAATTATAACCATGCACACACAGGTGGAATAGTTATGGTGATATTGCAATAAGTTCACAACCACAAAACATATATGCTACATTTCACAGTTCCGAAATGGTCAAAAATATGTGTACATTTCAGCACTCCATGAAATTATGCAGAAGTGGTCACCTGTGTTATTCAGCAAGTTCATTTAAGATAAGATATTGGTCATTGTAATGGCCATCTAGCCCAGCAGTTCCCAAACTTTTCCCCCCGCGTACCACCGCCTACATTCCGACTCGGCTCACGTACCCCCACCATCCGACACATAAACACATAAAAATGTAACGCATTCTATAACCCCCCCCCGCGCATTGACAATATTTGTCCGTTTCCCGGTTTTAGGTGTGTGCATTTGGTCAGTTAAAAAGTTATGAAAATTAGCCTGCATAGTACCCTAACTACATCCACATACAATATCTTATAATAGGCCTACAAAAACGAATGACAAGGATGTATTCGTTTGGACAACATTAGGCTATACAGCCTAGAAAGGCTAAACTTAGGCTACCTTTAGTTTGTTAAATGTAAAGCCTAGCTTAATGTTACCTTTCTTGCCCATCTGAAATAACTCCTAGCTTTGCTCCTTCCCTCCTTTCTGTTTTTGTTGTTTTCAAAAACCTGTTATATCCGCGAAACTTTCCCCCCACGGACCATCCAACGCATTCAAAAGTAACGCATTCTAGCTATTCCAGGCGTCATGTTTACTAAGCTGCCCTTTTTTTGATGAACACATACAGAGTTTATAAATAATATTCTTTTATTGAATTGATGAATGAATTAATTACAAAATATTTAAAATGTTCATTTTATACCTGTCCGCCATTGCCCTTTTCATCTCGCGTACCCCTAGAAGCAGCTCGCGTACCACCGTGGGTACGCGTACCACAGTTTGGGAATCCCTGATCTAGCCTATAGCCTACATGCTCTTCCTTTTTCAGGGTGTACCCATATCTGGGAACTATGATGTGAATGTTTGCATGTGGCTTATGTCAGGCTTTATATCAAGAGAAAAATATTTGTGTCTCATTATTTGATTTTCGTCATATTTTTGCATTAATGTTACTAGGAAGCATGCCAATAGAAATAAATTAATTTATCTGTGTAAGTAGGATTGGCTGGAACCTGGCAATATAAGAACCATGATAGTAGTGGGATAGGCTAGCTGAGCAATTTGCAAAAATGTATGTACTGACAAATAATTTACTAGAATACATTATAATTTCGCCCCAATGAGACTAGCCTATGTAGAAATGTGTTGCAATTTCAAAACCGGATTAGGAACCACTTATTGCACAGAGGCATGCTTTATATCCTTGTATTCGGTAGGCTACGGTTTGCTGTTTATTTGTGATATTGGGTTTGCCTTGTGTTGTGTGAAGGGTTAGTGAGATATTTAACCAAGAGTAATGGGTGTGCAGTGTGTGCAAAATGCAAATAATTATGATAAATTGCATGTGTAAATTCAATGTTAATTTTCTCGCGAATAATTTATCACAGCAACCTAGCGCTAATATCATTGGAAAGCTTAGATTCCGCTCGTTCACATGTTCACAGGTGTGATATCTTTATAGGTTTAGTTTAGTTGCACCTCATCTGCCAGGTATTTGACCTACCAGGTTGACACTTCAGCGTGAAAAATACTCCATAATAAATACTCAAAGCATACCTGAAGCCGGGAAATGCGGGGGGGAATGCGTCTGGGATGGTTTGTGAAGTAGGCCTATCGCAAACGAGAGAAATTCTAGAAAATTCCACTGCAGACAGGGGTGCTCTTCACTGTCTCTGAAAGCATAACTAGTCAAGTCAAGTCAAGTCAAATTTATTTATATAGCACATTTCAAAGCAATAGCATTGCACCAAAGTGCTTTACATAAAATAATAATACAAATAATAATAATAATAATAAAAATAATAATAATAACAATGATACATATACATACATATAAACAAATTAAAAAAAAAGGGAGAGGTGAGGGAGTCAGGGAGTGTTAAAAGCTAGGGAGAAGAGGTAGGTCTTTAGGTTGGATTTAAAACTACTAATAGTGGGGCAGGATTTCACAACATCAGGAAGGCTATTCCAAAGCTGGGGAGCATAGACAGAGAAAGCTCTGTCACCTTTGGATTTAAGAGAGGCAGAAGCAACACAAAGAAGACACTGGGAAGATGATCGAAGAGGTCTAGGAGGACAGTAAAGAATTAAAAGATCCCATAAACACTGAGGTGCTAAACCATGTAAAGCTTTGAAAACAAACAGAAGAATTTTTAAATTAATTATTTGTTCCACAGGAAGCCAGTGCAGTTTAGCCAACACAGGTGAAATGTGGTCACGTTTCTTAGATCCAGTCAGTAATCTGGCTGCAGCATTTTGGACCAGCTGGAGTCTGTTTAGAGTAGATTTAGTTACACCTACATACAGTGAGTTGCAATAATCAAGCCTAGAGGAAATAAAGGCATATAAGGATTTCTAAATCACTGTAGGAGAGAGAAGACTTGAGCTTTGCTATTGTCCTAAGTTGGTAAAAACTTCCCTTGACAACGCTGTTGACTTGCTTATTAAAAGTCAGAGAATAGTCTAGGAAAACACCTAGGTTCTTGACCACACTGTGATGGTTAACAGACAGAGGGCCAAGAGACTTGCTCACATTGTTGACAGAATTTGGTGGTCCAAAAATTATTACTTCAGTTTTGCTGTCATTTAGCTGTAAAAAGTTGTTAGCCATCCAATTCTTAATGTCATTAAGACAAAGAAAAAGGTTTGTCAATGAGCAGGAATTTTCAGGGGCCACCGGTATATAAAATTGGGTATCATCTGCGTAGCAGTGGTAACGAATATTGAATTGATTGAAAATGGAGCCCAGGGGAAGCATGTATAAAGAAAATAATAGAGGCCCTAAAATAGAACCCTGGGGGACACCACACTTAATGGGAGAAGATGACGAAGAAGCATTGCCTAAATGCACTGAAAAAGATCTATCAGTTAAGTAAGATCTGAACCAATTCTAATTAAAACTAGTCGATTACGAGTGGCTCAACAGGTAGATCTATAGATAAACTCATCTTTCAGGCATTTGACCGACCGGGTTGACACTTCAGCGTGAGAAATCGGTGGTGTGGCGTGTGAGTGTGTGAAACTAATCAAATGTGTGTGTCTCACAGCCAATGCGTGAGAGTTGGCAGCCCTGAGACAGAAAGCAAACAGTTACAAACAGTCACGCACTTGGCTTCATAAGATTTCGCGTGGCTGCACTCACGAACGGGCTGACCACCGGACAGCGTTAAGCGTAAAACGGGAGAAGATAGACAGATAGATAGATAGATAGATACTTTATTGATCCCCAAGGGGAAATTCAAGGGTCTCAGTAGCATACAGACATCACACACAACATGCACTTACAGCAGAAATGGTAAACGTAAGTATAAGTAGGCTATAAACATACAACAAAACTCCACTGTACAATAAAGACAGTAGAAGATAAGAAAGATAAGAAAACTAACAAAACTAAATACTAAATACACTATATAAATTAAATTAAGAAAGTCCAATGTGCTTGAGGGTGATCAGGCATAAGACGCTTGTAGTGACAGGGCCGGGACTGGTAAGGTGCTAAAGGGAGTGAGTGTCATGGTTAAGGTGCAAACAGTAGTCCAACCATAGTCCTTAGTTATGTGTGCATGGCAAGGTGCTCAAGAGAGTGAGTGTCATGGTGAAGGTGCAAAAAGTAGTCCAACATTAGTCCAACAGTGCAACAGTGCAAGAGTAAGGTCTAGAGACCAGAATAAATAATATGGACTAATAGGAGAGTAAAGTATAATGTAGACAAGGTAAAATAAAAAACTATTTCAGTGCAAGAACAGGTTGAGGTAATAGGGTTATAGCCATTCATTCATTCATTCAATATTGTAGCAGAAGCCTGACCGCAGCCATTAATCATGTGTGCTAAATTAGTGTTGGGCAAGTTACTTCAAAATCGTAATGTAACTGTGCATTACTTATTACTGTCATTTCAAAGTAATTTGTTACATTATAATATTACTGTCTCTGAATTGTAAGGCATTACACTACTATTGCATTACTTTTAAGTTACTTTCACCAAAATATCTAGAAATATGGATTTGCCATTCTAAATGCAGTTTATTACGCTCAATGCAGCTTGCTCTTCCAATGGAGGGAGATGTGGTATAGCATAATGACTGAGCTAGAAGGCAACAGTAGAATGCAATAGGCGCAGTGCTCATAATGCATTACAAGGAACAATCATAGTCAGAATTTTGTTAAAAACCGACAAAAGGTCAAAGTCTGGTAAATTGTGATAGAAATACTGTAACTCTACTCATTAAAATCAATAGAGAGCCTACTATATTGTAAATCAAAGCTTAAAGGAACCGTATGTAAGATTGTGGCCAAAACGGGTACTACAATCACTTTCAAATTACTGTAGAGCGGTGTATCCCCTTCCCCTCCCCTCTGACTGGCAGAGTTGGCAACCGGATGACGAAACACTACTGACTTTGTGATTAGTAGATAGGTGGAGGGTGGAGCATTAGGCCAAAACACAACATGACAACATCAACATCAGTTGAGTGCTGCAACTTCACTTTTTAAATGACAATATCCTGGCCAGACTACTGTTGTCAGTGATATAAGTATTTGAACATGATTTCTTAATGTCTGGTGACATATCAGGGCAATTTTATGATTAATTGAAATACATTTTTTACATACGGATCCTTTAATAAAGACATGTCAAGATGGTGGCCTGCTGGCCATTTCGGTGCCCTAAGTGAGTGGCTTTGAGTGAGTGACATTTAAATGATAACTTAAACACCTAAAGTAAAATAAAAGGCCTATTATTTACAGACCATTACTGTGTATTTTTAAACATTAATTTCTGAAGAAATGCTGTTTAACTTATAAATGGTGCACTGTCACTTTAAGAGCATTGATCTTTACGTTGTCATAATGCTCTTTTGCCAGCTCTTGTTTACAAGCCTTATTTGTTTGAGTTACATTGATAGCACAATATTAACAATTATATGCACAATGTTAAGTTGTTTTAAGCAACCTTCATTGCTTAGGAAATGGAAGTATGCAATTAATGACATGTTGCTTCACATTTCTCTCGTTGTTGAGCCTGATGGTACGCACAGTGCGTACGGACGTACACCTGCAGGCGCGCCTGGTGGGCAGTCAGTACTCAAACATGGGTGTTTGGTAAGGCAGACAGACTAAGCAGAGAAGTCTATCTCTCATCTTCCCTTTAGTGAGGCATTGAACAGTTCAATGGCCATAGGAACAAATGACTTCCTCAGCCTTTCAGTTGTGCATGGCAGTGAGCGAAGTCTCCAGCTGATCAAGCTCTTTTGGTTTTTGATAGTGCTGTAGAGCGGATGACATTCATTGTCCAAGATGTTGATCAGTTTGTTCAGGGTCCTTTTGTCAGATATTGAAGTGATGCACTCCAGTTCAGCTCCCACTACAGAGCCAGCCTTCCTTACCAGCCTGTCAAGTCGCCCAGCATCCTTCTTCTTTGTGCTTCCTCCCCAGCATACCACTGCATAGACTGATAGAACATCCTGAGGAGCTTGCTGCACACATTGAAGGACCGCAGCCTCCTCAGGAAGTACAGCCTGCTCTGTCCTTTCTTGCAGAGTGCATCAGTGTTGGCTGACCAGTCCAGTTTATTGTCCAGGTGGAGACCCAGATTCTTGTAAGTGCTTACGACCTCCACATTGACCCCATCAATGGAGACTGGTAGCAGAGCGGGCTTAGACCTGCGGAAATCCACCACCATCTCCTTGGTCTTTGAAGTGTTTAGTTGAAGGTGATTGAGTTTGCACCACTGCACAAAGTCCTCCACCAGGCTCCTGTACTCCTCCTCTTGCTCGTCCCTGATACACCCCACAATTGCAGTATCATCAGAAAACTTCTGCATGTGGCAGAACAGTTCACAGTTCCCTGTGGTGCTCCGGTGCTGCTGATCACAGTGTCAGAGAGGCAGTTCTTCAGTCTGACGAACTGTGGTCGCTCAGTCAGGTAATCTGTAATCCAGGTTACCAGGTGAGCGTCCACACCCATCTGCAAGAGCTTGTCTCCCAGTCTGAGGGGTTGGATGGTGTTAAAAGCACTTGAGAAATCAAAGAACATGATTCTCACAGCACTTTTCCCCTTGTCTAGGTGAGAATGTGTCCTGTGTAAAAGATAAGTGATGGCATTGTCCACGCCCACTTGCTCCTGGTATGCAAACTGTAACGGGTCTAGTGCATGGCGTACCTGGGGTCTGAGCATACCTAAGACCAGTCGCTCCATTGAGTGTTGCACTGGTAATGAGGTGGGGTGGGGGATGGGCAATCGAACCTGTTGTAAAAGTGGTTCAGCTGGTTCGCCCTGTCCAGGTCTCCCTCCACAGAGCTGCTGCTCTTCTTAAGGCCAGTGATAGATTTCATACAGTCCCACACCTCCTTCATGTTGTTATCTTGCAGTTTCTGTTCCATCTTCCTTCTGTAGTCCTCCTTAGCCTCTTTCAGCTTATTCTTGAGTTCCCACTGTACTCGCCATGTCCCCCTCCTTAAACGCCATCTTTTCCTATTGAGAAGGGTCTTGACATTACTGGTTATCCAAGGCTTGTTATTTGGATAGCAGCGTACAGTCCTTGTGGAACCAACAATGTCCATACAGAAGTTCAGATAGTCAGTAGTGCAATGTGTGACCACCTCAAAGTCCTCTCCATTCAGTAGCACACTCCAGTCAGTGGACTCAAAGCAGTCTCTCAAAGCCTCATCCGCTTCCGGTGTCCACTTCCTGAAGGTGCGCGTGGCAACTGGTAGCCTCTGAACTTTTGGCTTGTACATTGGCTGAAGATGAATGAGGTTATGGTCCGACTTCCCCAGTGGGGGATGGGGGGTGGCACTGTAAGCATCCCTCATGTTTGCATACATGAGATCTATTGTCCTGTTTTTCCTAGTTGGGCAGTCAACAAACTGGTTAAAGTTTGTGTACACAAGTTTGTTGCCGCTGGAGCATTGTAATAGATCCATATCCATAGGATAGAATGAAAACACTCCTCAAAGTGCGTAATCCAAAAAAGTTGCAAAGTAAAAAAGTAAAAAGTAAACAAAGACGGTAAGAAAAACACAGACATGGAGCTACCTCGACAGGCTGCCTCTCTCGTCGGCGCCGGAACGCGTGACACTGGACACAACGGCAGCCGAAGCATCAGGAGGGATTCGAACCGGCGATGCTACTGGCACAATTCCTAATGTGCTCAGCACAGCATCGTCTTTTCAATAGTGCCACGGAGGCGCTGCTTAACGTAGTGCTCTTTATATACATTATAAGAGTCTCGTGACGTTGGCTATTGCGTGTAGGTCAAAGTCCGCCGCACGCAACTCTGGCTGTTGCAATTGATACCAATTATTAATATTAATGCCCCCAGTAAAAAAGCACAACAAACAGAAAGCAAACAGTTACAAACAGTCACGCACTTGGCTTCATAAGATTTCGCGTGCCCGCCTGCACTCGCGAACGGACCACCGGACAGCTTAGCGTAATATGACGGGAGACCGCGTGACCACGGCAGCCGAAGCATCAAGCCGGATTCGAACCGGCGATGCTCCTGGATCTAACGTTCATTCCCAAACACCCTTCAATCCTCTATTTTCAAAGGTTTTTCAAATAAGGAAGAGCATGGTTCAAAGTAAAGTAGACTAACCAGGACTGAGACGACGTAATTGACCAGGGAGTGGGGCACTAAAATCTACCGGGAAAATTCTGGCGGCACCCCCCCAACACGCACACACATCAAAAGCACAAACAAAATATATGTCAATTTAAAATACTAAAAGGCTATGTATAGGCTACATTTGGAGAAAGGAACTATGGATAGTGCTACATCAAGCCAATCAACCACAAACCAGGCACTTTCAATAAATGTGTAAGGAACTAGATATTTAAGTGCAGTATAAAAACAGCTTTGTGGGTGGATGGAAATTTCAAGCATCATGCAAGGACATATCTGGGTATCATAGCACTCCAATAGTTGCCTGTATAAATTTAAAAAAGGCCTAGCCTACAGACAATGTCAACCTAATAACTCAGGTAATTAAATAATTAAAAAAAAAACCAAGCACTTTGAATAGGTTTGTAGAGAACGATTAAAGTAGGCCTATATAGGCTTACATATAGACAGTTCCAACGAGTTCCATAAACCATTTATCAGCCTGAGTGGCCCCTGAGTGGCCCACTCATTAGGCTAGGCCTAGGCTACATATCAACATAAGACTAGCTTGTGCTAGTTTCTGCCTAGCAATAACGTCAATGCTTTAGCTCCGCTAACCTTTCTCTCTGCCTTCCGTCCATGTGTAAAACAGCAAGCAACCACGCAAATCCGTTGACTGTCAAAATTCCTGTAGTTTTCCTCGAACTTGATCGCTTGTAGGGTCATGCCATTAGACGAGGGGCCGCTCATTTATCCCCCTACATTTCTGGAAATACTGTAGACTTGACCTGCAATCAGTTCATTGGATAAACCAGAAACACATTCCCCATTTCCAGGAAGCTTTGCTCCATTCTAGCCTAGGCCTACGTTAATTTAAAAAAAATAAATAAATAAATAAATTGTCTTTTTTTTAATTTGTGACCATGAAAGTTCTATAACGCCTGAATAAGACAAAAATGAATTAAAGCGATGGTTCGGAGTAATTTCACCCTAGGATCCTTTGCACCATGACCCCAAGCCAAACACCCTCCAAGAACCTGTTTTGGTCGAACCCTGGTCGGGTAGCGCTATCAGAAACGAATGAGTTTCTGCAGTCGTAATAGACCTCTCCGGAATAAGTCCTGCCTCCAAAACATCTGGATCCACCCAACTTCCGGTTGTCGAATGTCTATGGGAAATAACATGGCGTTTCGAAAAATCGTACCTGTCAAACTCTGTAGGTGGCAAAGTAGAAAAAGCTGGTGGGCCGATTGGCCTACATACTTCTGACATCTGGTTTCCACTGGATTTTTTGATTGTCGGTAGCAGTAGCAGTAGCAGGTAGTAGCATCCATCAGGCAAGTTTTATTTAAATAAACTCCTGGTGTACTTACAAACTTTGCAACGCATCGTTTTATGAGTAGGGAACATAGTTGTACTACTGTAGAAGTTTCGTACCATTCAGGGCATTATTAGTGGGGTAATTTACTAGATAAAAGTTGGTACCATTACGACTGCAGAAACTCACTATCTGACAGCGCTACTCGACCAGGGTTTGACCAAGGGAAAACAGGTTCTGGGAGGGTGTTTGGCTTGGGGTCATGGTGCAAAGGACCCTAAGGTGAAATTACTCCGAACCATCGCTTTAAGATAAATAATTAAGGATAGCCTACACTAAAATAAGCATGGGAGAGATGAGTGTGCAGAGTAACCATGAATGACATATAGACAGTGAGAGAGTGGTATAAATAATGATTGGATTTCTTAAGACTAAAGTGTAGATCTTGGAGTTTTTCGCAGAAAATTCTTAATGCAATTATTATGTAAGACTCAAGGCCGCGATAAAATATCGCCATTTCGCCACTGGCAGACAGCCTAATAAATTGTTTGCAGGCAAATATGTGGCCTAGCGCAGGGATTCCCAAACTGTGGTACGCGTACCCACGGTGGTAGCCTACGCGAGCTGCTTCTAGGGGTACGCGAGATGAAAAGGGCAATGTCGGACAGGTATAAAATGAACATTTTAAATATTTTGTAATTAATTCATTCATCAATTCAATAAAATAATATTATTTATAAACTCTGTATGTGTTCATCAAAAAAAGGGCAGCTTATTAAACATGACGCCTGGAATAGCTAGAATGCGTTACTTTTGAATGCGTTGGATGGTCCGTGGGGGGAAAGTTTCGCGGATATAACAGGTTTTTGAAAACAACAAAAACAGAAAGGAGGGAAGGAGCAAAGCTAGGAGTTATTTCAGATGGGCAAGAAAGGTAACATTAAGCTAGGCTTTACATTTAACAAACTAAAGGTAGCCTAAGTTTAGCCTTTCTAGGCTGTATAGCCTAATGTTGTCCAAACGAATACATCCTTGTCATTCGTTTTTGTAGGCCTATTATAAGATATTGTATGTGGATGTAGTTAGGGTACTATGCAGGCTAATTTTCATAACTTTTTAACTGACCAAATGCACACACCTAAAACCGGGAAACGGACAAATATTGTCAACGCGCGGGGGGGGGGTTATAGAATGCGTTACATTTTTATGTGTTTATGTGTCGGATGGTGGGGGTACGTGAGCCGAGTCGGAATGTAGGCGGTGGTACGCGGGGGGGAAAGTTTGGGAACTGCTGTCCTAGCGCAGTGAAATGCCATCAGTCAAATTATTGCTCATCCTTACAGTGGGCGCAGCAATTTGGAAAAATATATATGCAGCTGTACTGAGTGTAATGTAGCTATCCGTTTTGTACAGATTACTCAGGTATGCACATGTGTATATTACACAAGTATGCGCATGCATCGTAAAAGATTTCAAGACAGAAACATTGAACATATTTTAATCTGTATTTATAAAAAAAATACTGTGGATTAGATGGAAGTGTTAAAGTCGATAGTCTAATAATGGCATTATTAAGTGAAGAGTACCTGATGACTTGTTCAGGACTTGAAAAAGATTGAGACTTGGACTTAGAAATCGACTTGGCTTTGATGTAACTTCGACTTGGACTAGACTTGCCCTTCTCTGTATTTACTTGGGACTTGACTTGGACTTGACTGCTAAGACTTGGGACTTACTTGTGACTTGTCAAACAGTGACTTGGTCCCACCTCTGGTTAGGCCTATAAAATGCCCCAGCTTGATTAGAACCTTGTTATGGGAGAACATTTTTACATTGTGTTTGTTAAAAATTACACTATCGGTTATCAGTTTTTGAAAAACTCAAATATCGAATTCGGTATAGGCCTTCAGAATCCCATATTGGTTAGGCTCTATATATCTATAGGAGAATAGAATAGTTTATTTGTCATTGATTTACAGACAACGAAAAGCAGTTTAACAGCTCCGCATTGAAGGCATAACACATCATTAAACACACAACAGTCATGTCAGGATGAAATCAATAATAGATTTTAAAAAAAGTTGCAAAGGATTAGGGTAGATGAAAAGTGCATACACAGTGCTAACAGACAGACAAACCGGCAACACACACAAACAGAGCAGTCCCATGTGTGATAACAATTATTTTCAGTGGCCATTTGGGGTTATGGATTTGACAGCTTGTGGATAGAAGCTGTTTTTTAACCTGTTTGATTTGGACTTGATGGATCTGAATCTCCTTCCAGAGGGCAGTGGAGAGAACAGAGAGTGACCAGGGTGTGTAATGTCCTTGAAGATACAACTGGCATTCTTCTGCATTCGTCTACCATTGTAGATGTCTGTGAGTGAAGGCAATGGCGCTCTAATGACACGTTTAGCAGCCCTAACCACCCCTCTGCAGGGATGAGTTTTAGCTTCCTCAGGAAGTAGAGCCTCTGTTGTTCCTTTCCCACCTGGTGAGAGATGTGCGTAGTCCAGGTGAGATCAGCTGAGATGTGCACACCAAGGAATTTAAAGCTCTCCACCCTCTATACTTCCTCTCCATTAATGGAGAGGACAGAGTGCTCAGTGCGCCTTGATCTCCTAAAGTCCATTATTATTTCCTTGGGTTTGGAAGTCCAGGTTATTTTGAAGAGATGGAGACAAATTGACATACGCATGCACACACAACCAGACACACACACACACACACACACACAGAGATGCACACAGGCACACAAACACACACACACACACACACACACACACACACACACACACAGGCATGCACATACAAGCATACACAAAAGTTGCAAGAGTAGTGGCTTGAGTAGGAGATGGAGACAAATTGACGAGCGTGATTTATTTTCGCGGAGAGGATGTACAGTACTGAGCAAAGGTCATGTTGTGTACCGCTATGCGGTACATCTCGTTTTTTACAGTTCAGAAAACAGTGTGTTTGTATCGCCCTCTAGTGTTCAAAAGCAAAGGCACACAACACACTGGGGAGTGCTCAGTGTTAGGACGTACAGTAAGGCCCGATCAAATGGGTGATAGGGGCAGTGTAATTGGCTGTACAATGATTTATACAACACAGTTTTAAAACAACGGAAGTTGCACCGAAGTGTCTTACAATAACTGAGGTGAATCCATTTTATAGTTTGATTTTTTTTAAAGAAACAACAACAACAAAACCCACAAAAACATGTTTTGACACACATTAAATTTCACTGGTATAACTCAGAGGTTTTTATTTGAAAGTAAGTAAGAATATATTGCTTTGAATGATGCTTACAAGCACATCTTGATGGGATTGTGTATTAGGACATCTCATTCAGCATCTTTGGTAGCTTCAATGAGGGTAATAAAAACTGACCAATCAGAAGTTAAAAGAAGACAAAACAGGGCTTGGGACCTCAGGGTGTTGGGCAAAAATGTTAAATGTTGTAGGGCTGCAACTAATGATTATGCTCATTGTTGATCAAACTGCCAACTACACCGCTGCACTGTTTTTGCACTCTCTCCAGCCCCTACCTGGGCTTTGCTCCATTGTGAGGGAAAACTCCTGCTCCCATTCAACCAAAGAATCCCTCCTGAGTCATTGCAAGTAGAGATCTCAGTAGCTTTGTGTTTGTCATGTCATCAGTACATTTTACTGGGATGATAGGGGAGAGCAGAAGGGAATCTTGGCGTTTAGTGCAGATGACAACAAGCAGTGTGGATAATAGCCCCCCTATAAGAGGCCAGCTGCTATTGCATAAGGGTCAGACATAGGAACCCAAATGCACCTTTAGCTCTGTCACTCAGGTAGACCCTCATGAGTTAAGACAAGCCAGAGGGGTTACCTTACAGACATGTCTGCTATGGTTACAGTGACCATGCCATATTCGAGTCCGGCCTGGGTCATTCCCCGATCCCACCCCATCTCTCTCCCACTCGTACCCTGTCACTCTTTCCACTGTCCTGTCAAATTAAAGGCACATATGTGTGTGTGTGTGTAATGGATGAGTGTTCTTGACTTCCCTATATATATATATATATATATATATATAGTTCCCTATATATAGTAATGACTCGGGCAAAGCTTGATTCACAATATGCAGCTTTATTGCTGGGTCAGGAGCAGAGACACAGACACAGAACATAGCACACGCTAGGGAAGTCAAGAACACTCATACATTACACACACAGGGTTGGACAGCCACACCAACACAAAGGGTCACAAAAGAGGTAGAACTAAAAAGGGATTCACGCTGCACTAAAATACATACATAAACAGTAAATAAAGGCACAAACACACAATAACAACCCCAAAGTTCTCCCAGAATCCCCAGCATGAAACATGGTGGGAGCCGTAGCCCGTAGCTTCCTACACCGACGCTACAATATATATAAAAGAGATGGAATCAGAAATTCATGCACTAAAGACCCTGATAATAACCATTATCTTTTAAATAGACAACAACAGTCTTATGACTTTGGATCTGAAGGGAGTCAGTGCATTTGTTTGTGGGGGACACTGAAATGCCCGGCTGCATCCCGGTGGGGCTCTGTAGCCCAGTGGCATGTGGCAGATGAATATTTGATTGGCCATAAAGGAGGCACTTGCATGTGCTGGTAGTACAGTTTGGCTCATTGGCTGGCTTGCAGGCAGGAGGGAGAGAGAAGAGGACAGACTGACAGACTTACTGAGATGCCCTGGTCTAATCTGCTGCCCCTATTGTTGAATGTGGCACCCTCTTGGCCACGCCATCGAAAAACAACAGCTGCTGGCTGTTTCATCATTCAGACCGGGCAGAGTAGCGCACGGGACGACTGGAGAGAGGACAAATATGCAGTAATGTTCACATCAATGTGCCCTCCATTAGGTATTTGTATTACAATTTGCCTCACATTCTCTTAACAGCAAAATAAATAGTCAATTTATTTTATCATTAACATTCAATTGTCAGTTTATGTATTATAATTATTCCTATTCCAAAATGTAGCCCATTGGTTTATTACAGTTGCTGTAAAGTAAGCAGTACTTGTGACCAGTGTGTAATGAATGCAATGCAGTGTATGGATTTTTTATGTGGTCATGGTCCTTGGTTGGGTTTGGCAAGACTATCCAGCAAGTAGTTCTGCATAGCCTCGCAGAATGTGATGATATATTATTGTGAGCATTCCAGGGGGGTCAAAAGGTCAAGGTCTTGCAGCCATCTGTCCACGAGTTGATGTGAGGTCATTCTCTGGCTTCTATTCAGAATGCCTGCCATGTTGTAATCCTGTTTATGGCCAATGACAACACATCCAAATGGCATAGCATGGTGTGGATGACATTCATTGCAGTAAATGTGTTTGATATTTAAATATTTCCTGGATCAATTGAACAAATACAGTCAGCATCACATTTAAGACTTTTTAAAGACAAAAAGAACCTAATGTTTTGGTTTGAGTTAAAAGTTGGCAAGAAGGTTATACATTTTTAATTCTGAAATCACAAGTTATTAGCCTGGGAATACGAACTTTTGGCAAATTTGGGATTTGTTCTGCAGGTCTGTCTGGCCAAGAGGCCATTGAAGCCCATTTCCAATGTTCCTAAAACACGGGCACGCAAATACGCAAATCGTTAATCTGGCATGGATGTGTATTTCTTTGGAATTGAGTAAACAACTGCATTTTAGCCCTTAATTTAGAAGATTGTTACACTTCTGAAACGATTTGGTAAGAGTTTAATGAACCAGTTTAAGTGTAGTTTCACTGCTAGTTACGTCCCTGTTGAAAGTCTTAAGTCAATTAACCTTTTCCAGACCCACTCTCAGTGGAGAAGGGTCTGGTGTCAACAAGACTAACAAGTTATATTATTACTGTATAAATATCACTCCCTGTTATTCAGAGTCACAGAGTCAGCATGCTCATGGAATGTGGTATTTGCCCCCCCCCCCCCCCCCCCCCCCCGTATGTCTGTGTGTGTGTGTGTGTGTGTGTGTGTGAAGGGCTTGGCTGGACATTGACTGACAGGGGGATTTCAGAGGTGTGTTGGGCAGTGTTGATGTTTCAGAGGGACGCAACCAGCTGTGTTCTCTGACTCTATCAGAGCACCTGTTATTTACAGTATAGGTAGTGCAGTACACACACATTACACACACACACACACACACACACACACACACACACACACACACACACACACACACAAACACATACACACACACACACCTTGTCTGTCCCCTCCATTTGTTTACATCTTTTCCTCTTGGCTACACCTGTTTTTCTCCACAACTACTCTCTTTCTCTCCTCCTGTCCTCTTCACCCCCCCCCCCCCCACACACACACACACACTCATAATACATACACACTACTGGCTCTATCATTATTGGAGTCAAGAACATTCCATCTCTCTCTCTCTCTCTGTGCCGTCTCCTCTTTTTTATGTCCATTTCACCAGCCATCCTCCCTACTCTCTCCTTCTGTTCATCTCTCTCTCTCTCTCTCTCTCTCTCTCTCTATCTATCTCTGCATGTCTGTCTCACGTTTATGAGTGACTGGAATGGCAGGCAGTGAGAGGAGAGCCAGGGCAGCTGGTGGTGTGGTGCTTTGGGGCTACAGGCTCCAACATGCCCCCCCTGAGCCCATCTCCGACGCCAACAGGTGCCTTTCATATTGCACCTCCTGACACCACCCCACTCCACCCACCTTCCACTACCCCAAATACCCCCCCCCCCCCCCCCCTTACTGCCTTATCCCCCACCACCACCACCACCACCTCCTCTGTTCTCTGCCCACCGAACCACTCCCACATTCCGTTACTGCCTCACACACGCACTCTCTCCCTACATCCCCTCTACAAATCCAGTTCTCTCCCCTCCCCCCTCCTCCCCGAAATAACACTGTCTTGTCCGCACACAGGTGCACTTGCTCTGCACTTTCCTTAATTGTGTGTTTGCTTGGCAGCTGTTGGCCTGATACCCTTTTTGTCGGGGGAAAGTGCTCCCCTCGCCCCTGGACGACCCCCCCCCCCCAGGCCTCACTTGATTTCAGAGACCATTAACTCTGTGAGCCTATTACAGTAAGTGTTACATTCCTGAAGCGGCCCATCTCATCCACCACGCTTGTTTACATTGAGTGGACACACTATTGATCGCTCCAACTGGACTCGCCGAGACCCCTCTCTCTTTCTTTTCTGATCCCAGAGCTTTACTATCAATGTTAAAAGGGTTACTAGTCTGATGACGAGAGTAGCCTAGGTGGAGAATATGATGGAGTAGAGGCAGAGGGGTGCAAGTAATGATTTCTTGCCGCCCCTCTTCCCTCCTGTTTGTGCCCAGTCTGATTGTGATGTTACTCCCGTGTGCGGGGAGATGATGAATGTGACCGGCTCTGGTGAGGTCACCGATTAGTTTACTGCCGCGCTGTAAAACCCGATCTGCATCTGGGTGAAATATTTCACATTGCAGAGAGTAAATCAGCACTGGCCACTAATCTCACCCCCCTCTCCTGTTACCTCCGAATTACCGACATGGCCAGCCACCAGCCTCTCATACCATCCATTTACCACCTTATGCCTCCAGATGAGAGACTGAGAAATACATACACTGTCAAGACATGAGGATAGATAGAGAGGGGGAGAGATGAGCAGAGAAAGAGACACAGCTACCTCATGACAGAGATAGATAGAGAGGCAAGCAGAGAGAGGAGAGGGAGAAGTTGGGGCTATAGACATGTGTCCATACATCTTCAAAACATTTGCACTTTAATGACAAGGTGAAAGAAGGGAGGGAGTGAGTAGGGTTGCCAACTTTCTGATATAAAAATAAGGAACTGCCTTACACGTCAGTGTGTGTGTGTGTGCGTGTGTGTGTGTGTGTGTGTGTGTGTGTGTGTTGTATATCAAAAAAAAGATTTTTCATTTTACAAAATCGTGGGCCTGTTTACTAAATTGTGTCAAATGAATGCACTAAAATGAGTGCACTTTTTGCTAAAATGAGTGCATACTATACTACATTCTATGCACAATCTAGTAAAATGAGATCATAACTGAGTAAAACGAGTGCACAATTTGGTTACATTCTCACGATATACAAAAAAATATATATATCGCAATGACGCCTCCAGGTGTCTATCCGGTGCAACAATAATCATTTTGATGCATAAGCCCTTGATAAAGAATTGTTTATAGTCTATTATCTAGTGTCTGTCTCAGCAGCAAGTAGGCTAGCTTGTTTATCTTGCACAGATGCACTGTAAAACTCTGAGCTAGACATGTCATCTCACTACTATCAGTGTAATATACGTGACTCACAGTGGCTCAAATCAAAAGTGCATTCTCTGTTGGGATAGTGATGACAGACAAACCAAGAGGGTTTCCCTTCATCTCATACAAATCGTATTCTTCGTTCATAGTCTTAACTTTTTACTTGATCTGCGCTGAGTTGATTCTCAATAATATGGAACAAAATGTGTTCCGTATCACACGTCTTTTTTCTTTAAAATACGGGACAATTCTGTATTTTACGGAAAGGTTGGCAACCCTAGGAGTGAGAGAAGAGGATGATGGGGTAAGAGGGAACTTATAAACACAGAAATGTAAAGAGGGAGAGAGTGATAGAGAGTCAGTGAGTGAGCGAGACTGACAGACAGATGAAAAAAACTGTAAACATAATTTATGACCCTGAGGGCTTTTAAATGGCCAAAGCAAGCCAGACGGTCGTATTTCTGGCATTAATGTTGCATGGGTTTTCTCTTACAAGGTTAGAGGTGGCACCCTGCATTGGCCAGAGCAGGGCCTACTGCTCACCCACACGGCCTCTGGTGACAAACAAAACAAAAACAGAGAATTCAAAACAACAGGCGCACAGCGCATCACTGACTGACACACACACACACACACACACACACACACACACACACACACACACACACACACACACACACATATACACAGGTGTGTGTCAGGAAGCCATCCAGTCACAGGACTGGCCATACAGCATCCCATGGGTCCCTACCTCAATCTCACCACACACACATTCACACACATTACACGGTAGTATTAACTTTATGGAAAAGGTCAGTTTTATCATGAGGCTGAGATGAGCGTGACTGTGTTTTTGTGTAAATAACACGTACACCATTGGTCAAGTTGGTGGAGGAGGTGGACATAATAAATGGAGGACATGGGGAAGGGCAAGCTCATGACTGGATAGATGCAGCGGTCATGTGTTGTATGATGTCATGATAGGGAAGGAGTGGATATGTGTGCTATCTGATTGTCTGTGATGTGGCGGTGTGACATTCAAAACCACAGACAGAAGAACAGCTAAGAGCAACCATCACAATAATGTGTAAACCTCTCAATGAGCATGTGGTCATTTTATACTTATAACATTTAAATGTCTATGTCAACAACATGTTGTACGCCAAAAACTTAAGTAGAAGGAATAAAGGTTTAAAGAGGCTTTAAAGAGGAATGACATTAATAGATACATAAAAGGAATTAAAATAAAGATAAAATAAACAAATAAATGAGCTTTAAAGTAAGAAGATACAGATTAATACTGTATAATGTGACCCTGCAAGGCGAAACCAGTCGCTTTGCGCACAGTGAGAAAATCCAATGCCAATAGTGGGGCAGGAAATGTGGAAGGTAGAGGCGAAACAGTAAAAAAGACTTTTACTAATATAATGTGTGTCATTACTAAAAGACTTACTAATGACACACTCAGTTAAGCAAGAACTATTTCCAATGAACCATTCATTTGCAGAGTAACATAACTCTTGATAAATTAGCAAAATTGCATGAGTGAAAGAAAAGATCTGAAGAATAAAAAAGAATCTGAAGATAAAAAATTCCACTAGCTTACACTAACAAAATAAATACAAGCAGATGAAAACAGGTTTCTTAAAATAGAGTATAAGGGGGAAATAAGAATTTAAGAATGCCATGAGCTCACTCACTCCATCATGGTGTCACTGCAGGCTGTGACATCACCCATCTGTGCCTGCCGCAAGGGGGTTTGACACACAGTTGCCTCCAAGATTCATTTAAATACATGGATTTGCAGGCACACATGTACAAACACACACCACACACACACACACACACAGTTGAACAAGTGTGAAGCCGTAGCTGTAAGCAAACTCTGAGCACCTGAGAGTCGCAGGTGCCGCGGCAGATAGAGAGACGAGTCCAGTCGGAATCATCAGGGAAAGGCCACACTGACCCTCAAGAAGGCCGAGGGGAAAGCCCGCAGCCACAGGGGGCCCATCAGTCTGCTAATCCTGTGTAAAGATGCTGTGTGTGTGTGTGTGTGCGCTCCCACAACAATCTGGTTGTGTGTGTGTGTCAAGTTGAATCAAGTTTATGCCTGTAGCACATTTAATTCATCATTATTTTGTTCATGAGCAGGAATTCACATATTTTATATGAATGTGTGTATGTGTGAGTGTGCGAGTGCAAGCATGTATGTGTATGTGTGTGTGTTTGTGTGTGTGTGCAGGAGCGTCGGACTGGGGGTAAAACCACTACTGATTATAGGGGCTCAAAGGGAGAGAGGGCCCTTGAAAAGTCTGGAATATATTTTATTTTACCTGGGTTGAGGAACATGGGGGCCCATCAGGAGGGGCCCAGGATCTTGTGCTACACCCCTGTGTGTGTGTGTGTGTGTGTGTGTGTGTGTGTGTGTGTGTGTGTGTGTGTGTGTGTGTGTGAATGATGGGATCACACTGAGGTGTGAAGAGACTCAATGGGAGTTGATATGACAGAGTCCAAACCTGTTGGGCCTGCATCACAATAGAAGTGTGAGATTGGGGGAACTTCTGGTGCTGGGGTGGTAAAAGCAGCACACAAAAGCCAAGGAATGTGAAGCCTGTTCTGCCTCACAGGGGGTTCCATCAGACACAGAGAGCAAAGCAGTGGGATGTCTTTGTGAAGGCAAACTGTCAATTTAGAGTTTAAAAGCAGGGTAATGACTAGTTCGTTTTTTTCTTCATTTTAAGTTTAAGTGTTTCTTTCTAAATCGCATGGCTTAATGGTTTGGGCTGCTTACATAGCATTTGAAAGGTGCGTTTATCAGGTTTGTAAATGTGGAAAAGCTAATGGGAGGGAATGTAGCAGACAAATAGGACCCTCAAGGGGACCAATGACCTCATCCACATGGCAAAGTTAATGTGGCAATATAGAATATTAAAAGGGTCATTACTGCAAAATGGCCCAAAATAATTTCTGTCACTCTGCACGTTAGAGCATCAATTTCCTGTCACAAAGAGCATTGGACAGGGAGGTCAATTTGGAAGGAGGAGTCGCACACACCATGATGATCTCATCCTCGAAGAAAATGTTTGCCACTATTCCCCGCCCGCATATCCTCTTTCATTATGATGCAAAGATTTCATCATGCAGTGTTTATGTTGTACGCCATCAGTAGCATGCAGAACCTGCCATTTTATTACAAACTGCCCTTCTGGTTTTTGGTTAGCCACAACGATGAGTAAGTTACCAGTCGTGCGTCCTCGGGGAGCGGTTATGTGCCATTGGTGAAGATGTATGTGTGCCGCAGCAGCGTAGCGCACGTTGTGATGAAAGTGATCCATCATGAGGTCATGCCAGTGCCAGGCCATGATCTCATATGCCAAGCTTGGCATCGGAGCGGCTGCCTGTCTGGCTGGTTTATTAGCTGCCTGATCTGTCAGACCAGTGGGCAGTGAGGCGTCCCTTACCTAACACTTCACACTTAAGTCCTTTCTCCTCTCCTCTCTCTGTGTCCTTTTCTCTCTTTCTCTCTCTCTCTGTCCTCTCACTAACTCTTTCCCTCGCTCCCTTTCACTCCCTTCCCTATTTTCCTCTCTCACTGTCATTTTCTCTCTTTTGTGGTCTTTCTCCCTTTTACACTGTCTCTCTCAGACACCCTCTCTTGTTCTATCACTCTCTCTATCTCTCTCTCTCTCTCTCTGGGGAATGCCTGCTGTCTTGCCGTCTGATTTCCATGCTGTGTTCCTATTCCAGGGCAGTGGTCCAGGCTCTCTGGAGGACATGGCTGCTGACCGTCCAGACTGGCCGTGACAGACGCGGGCAGAGCAGGGGGTGCTAAACATGGGCACTGACAGCCGACAGCTCCCTGCCAAGGTGGAGGAGAGTTCACATGCACATACACACGCACGCACACACACATGCGCACAAACATACGCACGCATAAGCTATGAGCACCAAAAGAAAGATAACTATGTCTGATATGTTTTAAAATTCCATCTGGATTTTAAGGGCCCTTCTGTAACTACGGACTTCCCCCTACAGCTTTATTTCACAGCCGTCTTTTTGGTCTTTTCGCTGGCTCTGCCATGATGAACATCTAAAAAATGAAGCCATCTTATAGTTAAAGTCTTAGTCATGGCTGACTGGTGCTTGAGAACATGCATTTAAGCATTTTGTGTTTCTCGCTTGTTCTCGCTTCTCACAGGACTTCCTGATTCAGACACTGCCGGGACGGTATTGCAGATCTTTCAGGGCTGGTTTTCCGCTAGGAGAGAGGTAGAGGGAGCAGGGAAAGCCGCCATTCTTGCAAGTTGAAATGTTGCATAGGGGGGCTTTAAACACAGCGTACAATAAGAGTGTTAGATGATGACATCAAGTGCAGTACTGCAATACCACTGCAGTCCAATATCAGTACTCCCCCCACCCCTCTCACACTTCTTGCATTCTCTCTTTCTCTAAGCTGTTGTCCAGTGTAAAATACGTGTCCAGCAGCAGAAGGGGGTTAAAGGTCAGGACGTGTCAGATAATCCTGACAGGTTCTCACAGCTGGAACTGCAGCAGGGAGCCATTCCAGAGGAGATGATGTCATTATAACCCTGACCCTCCTCTTCACCCCAGCCCAGCTGCAGGTGGCCTGGAGCGCTCCAGAATGACAATGTCAGCACATTAGCTTGTGAAAGGGGCTGATTAAAAGGCCAGTTTTCAGAGGTGAGAGGTCCCCTGCGGAGCCCAAGTATGGACAGGGAAGGAGTGGAGGATCTCTTTCCCACCTGTGTGCAACTCGAGGTGGGCTAATTGTTTGGGGTGTCTCCTGTCCACACCAAAAGATCAGCTTTGTGCTAAAATGTTCCACTCCACCTGGGCCAGCTGGACAGTGGGCTGAGTTCATTGTGAAACTAAATGATAGTCAGAGGACGACTGTATCTGTAGTAATCCAATACAATCGGTTATAATGAGAAGATCATTAAATGAGAGGATTAAATAGTCATCAGTGTTTGAAAGAAGTTGCAGTTTTTCATATTTCATATGATATCCTTGGCCAGTTGACAAAAAACAATGTACATGTCATGCAGACAATAAAAGTCACTTCATTTTATTTATAAATGTGTAAAATTCCAGAGCAAATGTGTAGCGTTCATGTTTTTATGTTCAGCAGCACTGATGTTTTTATACCTGCTGCACACACACAGACACACACACACACACACACAAATTAAAATGATTAAATGCAGGTTTCCTCATCAGGCACATGCAGAGAAGGGGGGCTACAGGGGCTCTAGCACCTGCCCTTTTGCCTGTCAAGTGTCCAAGTGCCCTTTTGACAAGACCCGTTTTTTACTTTTTAAAATGTTTAATACTTCCGCTAGTTCCAACGTGAATATTCGCTAAAATGTCTCATTAATAGTTTGTGAAATTAGAAATGTAAAAATAAAAAAAAAATCTGTGTTAATTGAAATGCCTTGCGGCCACCAATCCGTGACGTTATACATTCAGTGAACTCTCAGAAGGTGCACACAGGCACAGTGCTGCAGGAGATGTTAAGGTCGCCATAAAGAATGGTGTAGCTCTCTCTTGCTAATGTCAAAGCACCATGCTAATACAGCTAGCTAAACAATGGATGACAGTGGTGGGGTAGGTTGTAACACATTTTTTGAATATGTTACAACCTGTGGAATGGGGCTAGTAGACCCATTTAATGTCTGTTTAATTTCATCTTTGTGTGTGTGACTGTTCAGCCCTTTCTCTCTTTCCATGAGAGACACAAATACATACACACACAAAAGTATAAACGTTGTGGTATATTGAGTTTAAAACGTTAATATGATCTCCATTCTCTATGTGAAGAACGGATTGTATGGTATACAATATGTTGGTGAATCTATTTTCACACCCTGTGTACCCTGTTTATGCAATAAATCAGTATATCAAATGGAATTCCATTGTTTTTCTGCATTTTTTTTTACCTGTTACAATCTACCCCAATAGGTGTTACAATCTACCCCAGTAGTGGGGTAGGTTGTAACAAAGGTACACACTGTATTTGTCATAATCTCACAAATTCTGTAATATAGTTGAAGAGATTTAAATGGTTGCCACTTGTAGTAGACAAATGTGGGTACTTTGCCAAAAAGTTCCAGAACTGTAGCTTTAAAAGAAATGGTAGTTTTAGGTGCTGAAGAAAAATGTGTTACAACCATACCCGGTCTCCCCTACTATGTTGTAGTAGCTTAGGTTAGTAGACCTAGTTCATAAAACAGAGTAGGCAAACCTTTTCTAAATCGTCATAAGCCGACGACATAGGCTACTGTAGTTGTTTAACTAACCCAACTCCACACGTCGTTCAGTGCTGTAAAATTAGATTCAGATTGGATATTCAGCAGACATTCGGCTGAGTTGATTTTACTGTTAGGCTACAAACATAGAATAGGCTACGTTGTTAGTCGTGTGTGGCGCATGAGATTCTAGGCGCCAATTCCCTTTGCAGAGCTATTCATGTCACAGCCTACATTTTGTTAAAAGAAGACTTAATTTGGTGTTTGGAAGCAGCAATATCTCACTTGTAATAACACGCTAACGCAAAACAGTAGAAACACACCGCACACGTTATAAAGAATCTATTGCTATGGACTACCTTTCACATCAGTTGGTTTTTCAAAATAAAAGTCTGACATCTCTATAAAACAATTGGCATAATTTTCCCGTGCCAATATTGCAGGCTGTGGCGCACTTGTGGCCAAATAAATCACACTATTCTAACCCTTTTCTAGAACTCTTTGTATCACAGCTCATATTTTTTGGAAATAAGACTTCATTTGGTGTTTAGGGGCCACTTGAAATATTTAATTTGTAATAACACGCTAACACAAAACAGTAGAAGCACACCGCAAACATTACAAAGAATCTATTGTTGTGGACTACCTTTCACAGCAGTTTGTTTTTCAAAATAAAAGTCCTATCATTGACATACTTTTCCCATGCCAACATTTCAGACTGTGGTGCACTTGTGACCAAATAAATCACACCATTCTAACCTTCTTCGGGAGTTCTTCCTATCACAGCCCGTATTTTTTGGAAATAAGACTTCATTTGGTGTTTGGGGCCCTTTGTAATATTTCACCTTCCGAGGCAACTTAGGTTGATTGTTAGAAAAGTAGAACTTTTTTGTTTAAAAAAAAAAAACCTGTGTGAAAGGTACTGTTCAGGTATAGGTTCTTTGTCATATTTGTGCCATGCCTCAAGCCTGGGCATGTTATTACAAGTAAAATATATCAAATTGCCATACAGAACCACACACTTACATTTTTTAGAAGATATGTGATGTGACATGAAGATCTCTATGAGAGCGATAAAATGATGTGACCTATTTCCTGACACGTTTGACACGCTGAAATATTGGCATGTGAAAACTTGTTGAATAGAGAAGTAAGACTTTTACTATGAAAAACCAACTGCTGTGAAAGATATTCCATAACAATAGGTTCTTAATAACATATGTGGTGTGTTTCTACATTTTTGTGTTAGCGTGTTATTACAAGTGAAATATTTCAAGTGGTCCCCAAACACCAAATGAAGTCTTATTTCCAAACAATATGGGCTGTGATACGAAGAGCTCCAGAAAAGGGTTATAATGATGTGATTTATTTGGCCACAAGTGACCATAGCGTGAAATTATTGGCATTGGAAAATTATGTAAATTGTTGAATAATAATAATAAGCTTTATTTGTATAGCACCTTTCATACACAGAATGCAGCTCAATAGAGATGTAGGACTTTTATTTTGAAAAACCAACTGCTCTGAAAGGTAGTGAAAGGTAGTCCATAGCATTAGATTCTTTATAACGTTTGCGGTGTACTTCTACTGCTTTGCGTTAGCGTGTTATTACAAGTAAAATATTGTGTATAAGTGGCCCCCAAACACCAAATTAATTATATTATTTCCAAAAATTATGGGCTGTGATATGAAGAGCTGCAGAAGAGGGTTCGAATGGTGTGAATTATTTGGCCACAAGTGCACCACAGCCTGAAATATTGGCATGGGAATATTGTGTGCATTGTTGAATACAGAAGGGGGACTATTATTTTGAAAAAAAAACTGCTGTGAAAGATATTCTAGAGCAAAAGGTTGTGTATAACGTTTGCGGCGTGCTTCTATGTTTTGCGTTAGTATGTTATTACAAGTGAAATATTGTGGCTTCAAAATACCAAATGAGGTCTTCTTTTCACCAAATGTGGGCTGGAGCAGGGGTCCCCAACCTTTTATGTACCATGGACCGGTTTGATTCCTATTTTTTTTTCACGGACCGGCGGCGGAGGGGGTTCGGGGGTTCCATGTTCCATATGTGTTGTGCATGCATTACTTGAAAAGAACTAGCTCCAGTTATGTATGAACAGTGAAGGTAACGATCTCTTGTGAAAAACGTGAACTTGAAGAAGTGAAAATGGAACAATATGAACTCTGAATATTGAACAACTTGAAGCTACATCTATAAGTGTGAACATGCTTAAAAAAATATCTATCTCGGGATATCTCGGGATATTCTGCTTTGTTTTTGATTCAAAAACCCGCCAGAGAGGTTTCCTTATACACACTCTTAAGACCACCGTCATTTGCAATTTCGATCAACTGCTCTTCCTCCTGCGCTGACAAGTTAGGACTATTCGGGATATTGACAAATGGGTTGCGGACCCACTCATTGGTTTGCCGTGGATCTTTGTTTGGAGGATGGGAAGTAACGCTCAAACTCATTTGAAAGCGCAACAAGGTGATCGCGCACCAGCTGCTAGAGAAAGGGCCCTGCCTCAGTCTCTCCCAAAACCCCCACTACTGTTTGGAACATATACACCCCGGTCCACTCGTCGTCCCCACAAATCAAGCTTGGCTTTAAATGCAGCGACTTTATCTGCCAATTTAAAGACAGTCGTCATTCTCCCCTGGAGTGACAGGTTGAGGTCAGGGGCGCAACTAACCATTTTTGAGGGGTATGCAACAACAATATTGGCGCCCCCCCCCCCCCCCAAAAAAAAAAAAAAACAAAAAAAAAAAAAAACTAGGGCTGTCAAAATAACTGATTAATTTCGATTAATTAGGGGAGCGCGGGGCACAAAGTAACGCGGGGTTAAATGTAACACGGACTTTTTCCCTATTTGCAGGGGGTTGATCGAGGCATGCTATTGGTCAGTTAATCACACTACTATGAGACGGTGTTCCACAAATTTTCAGTCAGTATGGACGTGTTTCCACGTAGATCTGCAGCAAAACGCCTTTTGAAGACATCAACGTAAATGTCTAGGTTGTACTTGTCTTTCCAATACTGAGTTGTGGGTGCAGCTCACTGACTCCAATCTTGTATCATCTTAATAACCGTCTTGTAGGCTAAAAATGAACACCGTTTTGAAACATGTAGCCAACTCATAGCAGGAGCTAGCTTATTTTATAACAAACGTGACCCAGCGGGGTTAGTTGTAACGCGCTGTTACAACTAAGCCACTCATACTGTATAATGATGTTGCAATACAAAAATATGCGCGTATTAGTGTTAGTTTAGTTAGTTTTTGTGATGTTTTGCATTTTGCCTCATGTGTTTTCAGGTTTGAGGGCTTTTCTTGGCAGGATTGACCTTGGTTAGACTCTTAGCTTCCATTGGCGCATATTTCTCATGTTATTTCTCCGTATAGAAAATAAAGTCAATTTTCGACACGTCTGTTGTTAGTTCATGACTTATGTATCATAAATAGTCAGATCCTATTCTATCATACACATTCAGATACATTTATTGAATTAATTTAATTAAAAACAGCCTTTGGGATGAGTGTTACAACTAACCCCGCATATGGGGCAGGTTGTAACATTTCACCTATCGCCACTCTCGGTGGAATTGTAAAAGAACAGTAGCTCCTACAAACAAACTTCCAGTGCATATGTGTAACAGAGATATGTATGTTGCTTGTTAAAAAGTATAACTAGTGAAACTCAAATGATTTTAGAATTATTTAGCCATAACCAAAAAGTGTTACTTTGTGCCCCGCGCTCCCCTAATTTGAGAAAAAATAACTGATTAAAAAAATTAGTGCAGATTAATCGATTCCGTATGACCTTTGACCCCGAGCCGTTCTAGTCAGTAAAAATTAGACTGTAAAATGAAGGAGATAGAAGAACGTGCTGCCTGGATCATTGATTGGATAAAAATAAAGTGTTGAAAATAAAGTCCTCCTCTGCAATGTCTGCAGCAAGGAATTTGCATATCACCGGAGTACATCAACTCTATAGTCACACATCAATGCAAAGAAATAAGTGTTGATATTGAGGGGAGTGTTCATTTATTTTCATTGTGTCCCCTAGCCTAGGTTATATCTGTGGCCTGAAATGCCTTGTATGTGAAAAAAAAAACTTCTTCCCGAAGCACTTTTGAATTTATTTCCTCAGCATATTAGATCATATCATAGATTATTATGGCCATTATTTGAATAGTGAAAATAATAATAAAAGAGTTTTTGAACTTTAATATCACTAATGCTGATTATTCAATGATTAATTTGAATTTAAATATTTAAAATACTTTCACAGAAAAAATGATATATGCGATTAATTAATCACAGAGTATGTAATTAATTAGATTAATTTTTTTAATCGATTGACAGCCCTAAAAAAAACACAAACAACTAAAGTAAAACAAAAGGCCAATTAATTTACACTATTACTGTGCATTAGTGTCTATTGAATATGTTTTTAAAGAAATGCTGCCAATTTGATGTTTAACTTGATGTTACACTTGATAAGTATTGATAAATGGTGCATTGCCACTCTAAGAGAGTCTAAACGGTTCTCATAACGTCCTTTTGCCAGCTATTGCTCACAATGGATAAGGCTGATAGGCACTCTAGCCTTGTTTGTTTGCGCCACATTGACAACACAATATTAAGTTATTACAAGGAGCCTTCATTGTTAGGATATAGAAACATGTAATGAGTTGCTGCTAGCATGACATTTCTGTTTGCAGTTGGCCATTAAAAGTGCAGTATGAGCATGGTAGCCACCTAGCTATCTGAATGGAATAGGCTATGTTTCAATCGGCATTATGCTTAACAAACGCTAGTTAGTCTAACATTCATATTTGCAAGCCTCCAAGTACAGACGTCATCACTTTAAATCCTACCTGTTGCCTTTCACCGTCCACTTATTTAACTGCTGTTGCATCCCTTGACATGCCATCTCCTTTTCCCTCTTTCTTTTTCTATTTTTAGTCGTCAACAGCTTCTTTTGCTGTATCCATCTTTTTCCATAGATGGCAACTCACTACTCGTAGGCCTATCTGCTTGCCCAGCGCTCACGGCGCCCCCACTCCCTCTTCTATGTCAAAATTCTATGATGGAATCTTATGAGATAGGGCGCGTACTCTAGCCTGTTAGTCCTCTAAAATGTTATCGAACATTGAGAAAATGTTGAAATTATTCAGAAACGGACAGCAGTAGCTACATATAGAAAATACCAAATATATTATTTTATTTTTTTTACCATCGCTTTGGCGCCCCCATGGAGCTGCGCCCCTATGCGTCGCATATAGCGCATACCCACCTTTTGCACCACTGGTTGAGGTCATTAAGCAACCCGAATATGTCACACAGGTAAGCGAGTTTTGACACCCAGTCCTCATCATAAAATGTGCAGCTAACGGTGACTTTTTTTCTGTAAGAAATCTCTGCAGCGGCTCTCGCAACTCAAACACTCTGGCCAGTGACCTGCTAAAGATGCTTGTTTTTTGTTGCTCATTCTAGCAGTTTAGCTAACTTCGTGTGACACTACTGTTCGCCAAGAACTGATCAAGTGAAGTGAGCTGACCTGAGGCTGCGCAGCGATGAAGGCAATATGTAAAAGTGTTGAAGGCGGGACAGACAGACGTAAGAAAATAGACCTTGCAAAATGCAAACATGCGTGCAATCAAACAACTGCATATAGGCCTAAGCCATGTAAAAACGTGACATTATTGCGAATTAAATTTAGTTTAGTTTGCATGCATTTTTTTAAACTCATGTCGTAGGCTACGGCCTGGTTAGGAATGTCCTGCGGCCCAGTGGTTGGGGACCGCTGGGCTAGAGACCTCTGTAAACGGGATTTAATTGTGTGATTTATAAGCCTAGAATCTTAGATGTGTGCGACACACGACCTATCTGTCTGTGCCCTGGCTACAGTAGGCCTACATGCACTCCTATTGAATTTTCAGAACCAAGGAGACAAATTAGAAAAATGTGTTACAGCTCTGTCTGCTATTTACACCCATTCTTCTTGATACATAATGAATAAATATGAAAATGTATCAAATGTTTATCAGTACATTAGACTACTTTGCAAATTGCTAAACCATATAATAGCCTGTCGCACCATCATCATTGAAATAGCATAATGCTAGAATTTAAATGCAAAAAAAAAAAAATGTCCAGCTCAGGTTCAGATGATTAAAGCTTTATAGGCTAGGGAATAGGACATTATTTTGATATAATTTGCATGTAGCCTATGTATTCTCTATTGGGTTGTAATCAAAATTAAGTTTTAAATAAAGTTAACACGTTTTCTGAAAATTTTGTTGTGCCCTTTTTTAAAATTTGAGCCTCTGCCCCTTCAAAGGTCTCTGCACGCCCCTGTTCCTCATTCATGTTATCACATTTTACACAGCTTCACATATTCAAAATACAGTACAGTAAGAATGAAATAATTAAAAAGGCTACAAATTCATTCAAATCCCTTTGCATAGAGCCTTCAATGAATGAGGGCACTGACAAATATCAGTAAAAAGTAGCAATGGCAAATATTTCACAATATTCTCCTACACCTTGTAAATTGTATCACTTTGTTTCAGGGATTTGTATGTTGCACGTGTTTGTTTTCATTTATTTAGTCTAGAAAACATCTGTAGACCCAATCTGAACCGTTCTTGTTTTTTTTTAATTCCAGCATCCTTGTGACACAAATCAGAACCTTCTGAGCAACTTCATGTCAACACATGTCCATTCCAGTGCACACGAATGGACTAACAGTTGGAAAAACAAGGGGAGAGTCACACTTAGCGGGAAACCTATTTGCTGGGAGGTGGGGTGGGGAGGAGTTGGCTCCAGACTGTGTGTGTGTGTGTGTGTGTGTGTGTGTTAGAGAATGTCTGTGTGCATGCTTGTTTATTGCAATGATGTTTGTGAGAGTGTGCATACACGTGCACAAGCATCTACGCTTGCAGTTGGGGTGGGGTGTGTGTGTGTGTGTGTGTGGGGGGGGGGTTACAGACAGACTATAGCACTCTTCAGCTCACGTTTTCTGTGTTTCTCAGAAGATCAATAAAGCAGCTTTCATCTTGCTTCTCGGGACAGAGTGACCTAGAAACACTGACTGTCTCATTAGACAATGTGATGAGCCTTGTGCTGCGCTAGCTGGAGGGAGGCTCTACCCAGCGGCGCACGCTGAAAGAGGATTAACGCTCTGTTTTCCTTGCATATGCAGCTGTGTAGGATAACTTAGGTTGCCATTCGCTCCCTCGACGGCCATGCATTATGAATACAATCCATATGTTCCTGGGTTTTTAAATGCATTAATATTTATGACTGAGCATACATTCTTGTACTGTACGTATTTGTGTAAGAGCCTGCAATGGCCACCACTCATGTTAATGACCACATAGCTCAAGGGCAACAAGTTTATATATATATATAGGGAAAAGGGAGAATGGAGGTGGCTTTTGTAGGACAACACTTCAAAAGCTGTTATAGCCGACAGAAACAAAAGACAGGGTGTGGTGTGGTGTCTGTGTGAGAGTGTGTTGGGGAGTTGGGGGTGGGGGGTGGGGGGTAAACAGGTTTGGTGTAGGACATCAAACACAAGGTGCCGTGAGTCCGGCAAGAGGTACTATTGATTGGGTGAGATAAAAACAGGAAGGTGTAAAAAGCTCAGATAGATATAGATGATTCCCTGCTGCTGGACACACACCGAGCTGCTTTATTTGTTGTGTACCACTGAGGATGCTGGAGTGATACACACAGTGCAGCTGTCAGGAGGTGGAGGTGTGTGTGTGAGTGTGTGTTTGTGTGTGTGCATGTGCGTGCGGGGGTACACTTCACACAATTATTCAGCTCTCTAGGATGCCTGCTGACCCCCAATATATCCCGCTAGTTTTGATGCAAGACCACCCCAGACCAACATGATGGGGGTGGGTACTAATTAAAGCCCACTGATCTGCCACACTCCCCAGAACAAAGATATGAAATCGAAAAACCAGAGGTCACCAGTGATTGTGTGATTAAAAATTGAAGAATTATCCTCTTTTTGTGTTTTTACTCGATATCCGAGGGGTTCAGATGCTCTTTAAAGATTTTGAATTGCTCTGTGGACCTTTGTTTTTCCTTTTGAAGAAGTTCTGCTAAAGCTTTAACAAGCAACTTTATCATAATTAGAGGCACAATGTGTCGGTAGGACACAATGTAGCTCCATCACTTTGTCCAGGGGAACAGGAAGTCAATGATTATCCTCTGTATTCATTACACCTGACATCTCAAAACACTGTATTACATCCTAAATGATTTAAAAGCTGCTCCATTGTGTTCATACATAACAGCATGACTGCCAAAAGCTCCCCATAAATCCTCTTTCCTACAGTGGAGGTGAGAAAACATCATTAAGATGTGAATCAATTAATCTGCATTCAAATGAAAAAACCTGGAGTCTAGCCATTAAGTTATCAAAGAATTACTCTGTAAAATGTGTGTCAATGTAATTATGTGCTTTCATAACCTGTTCCCTCAAGGAGAGTCCAATAAAACTTTATAATAGTTATACAAAAAGTTGTACTTATTAAAAAATAAATTAATCCATGTGCCAAAACGGACTCACTGAACCCCTGAATGAGTTTAACATTATTAATTAAATGCTGGGGGGAAGATACAATGATATGCTTGCAATCATCTCGCTCTCTCTCTGGCTTCTCTTCTTGCAATTTTGGTCTCACTATCAAAGGAAAGCCCTTTGCCACAGCATTAATAAAACACAAGCACGTGATACGGTGACTCGCGGACCCCGTTTGCTTTGATGTTAGGTTTATTTTTTTACCCACGGATCTATTGATCATTCAGCAGATAGACCAGCAACATCAAAGAGATCTTGTCTAGAGAGGCTGTCTAAACTATGTCACCTCACAGTCTGAGATTGTGGTCGTATGCTGGTCAACCTCACTACAACCCCCCCCCCCCCCCTTCCTTCACACACACAAACACAAACATACAGGTTGGGAACTGTGGAATACTGGTATACATAGGACCTTTTGCACTTTTACTTACCAATTAAGGCTAACAACCACTGTTACTGATTTTAAACACATTTCAAATGGTATTTATCTGGTGGTGAGACTTAATTGGTGTTTTTGTTTGTTAGCTCAAGGGAACATCTGCTGCACCTCACCATATGTGATGATGTCATACGGAAGCCACTCTGTCCATTCACTAGAGTGGAAGAGAGAGAGAGAGTGTGTGTGTGAGAGAGAGAGAGAGAGAGAGAAAAAGACAAGAAAAAAAGATGAGCACATGCACTCAGACTACAGGCCCATGGAGTGTTATTCAGTTCACCACATTACCTTGAGATAAACAATTTGCTTAATGAGCAAAACACATTAGATCATCCATCCATGAATAAGAGCCTATGGGATTTCCCCTAGAAAGCTCCAGGGGATTTATGGGATGTATAGAATTATGGAGATTTCACTGATCTGAACTGCTAACCTTTCACATATATTTTCACTTTAGGGGATAATTTGGTCAATGTACACAAATCCAAATAACCAATACTACAATTATCAGAACTACTGATGAGCATTACACAGGATACTTGACCAAGAATTAACTGGCAAACTGGCTGGCACAACAACATTTCCATCTGGACTATCCACTGCATGCACATCAATACATGCATTCTTTATGCCCTACAGGTTAAATTGCATTATCAGAAAGTCATTAGATGAAATTTATTTGCCTCCTACCTTTGGTTATCAATATTACCAATAGAGAATAGTGGGGTATGAGCTCCCTTCGTGGGCTTTAAGCCTTTCATTCTGCAGTCCCACAAATGGTGCTCTTGTGTTGTTTGTTGGTATGCTGTCTGGCTCTGTGATTGGCAGCACTTTTGTTTTCCGCGTGTTAGGGAATCTGACTTCACCCTTGGACCACAGGGGGTGGGGGGTTCACATAACCTTGGCCGCAGGTCACCCAATGCCAATGACCCCTCCTCCACTGGTCAGAAGGAACGGGTCAGGACGGAATGCGGAATGCTCTCCATCTGACCCAATCTGTGGCCATAATGACACAGACACACACACACATGCGGGAACGTCACATATACACTTACACACAGTCCAAGTACTCAGTGTGAGGTCAGTGTTGATGCAGACAGTATATCGCTTAGTATTCAAGGAGCCTTGGGGTTCTCTGCCCTCTGTTCTCCTTGGGAAAAGTGTAAAATATTCATGGGATATACATTAAGGGGGCCTGCATTGCCCTGGTATATGATGTTCTCAACCTCGGCTTGGATTTCACCACAGTCTGGTTCAGAAATAGGGGGACAGGGGGATTGATTTTTCTATCATTTTGCCTCTTCTGCTGTGCAGGGATAAATAATTCACGTTCATACCTTGCGACACCTCACGCATATTCATTACTGTAACTCAACTCATGTTTTCTTTGGCTTCGCCGTTTTGATTGGCGTGACCGTGATTGTATGACCATTATTTGAAACAGATGGGGATAAATAATGAAGCGGTGCCTAAGATCACCCAGGGAGATAATAGGGCATTATGTTGCCATGACGCCATGACCGTTACCCATCGCTCATAGTCTGGGGCATGTTCATGTGTGCCTACATGTATATGTGTGTATTTGCAGGTCTGTGTGTGTATGAGTATGTGTGAGTGTGATAATGTGTGTTTGGCTGTTTATGTTCATGTGTGTTGGTGTGTCTGTTTTCTGTTTCTCTCTCTGTGTGTGTGTGTGTGTGTGTGTGTGTGTGTGTGTGTGAAGAAGGCGAGGGGTGAAACTAGAGACAGACATGTCTGAGGTCACCCACTGATTACCTGTATCACCATGGGTCAGATGACTTTCATATGTTTTGGCCATGAATATTCCCTTCAACCCTCTACTTCAAACATTTCACAACCCATATCAATAGTAATATCAGTGGCAATCTCAGAAGTGGACAACTTGCAATCAATTAATCTGTGCATAATTTTGTCATAAGTAAGTAAATAAATAAGTTAAAATATATTATTTTCCTTTCCAAGTGCTTTGCCATCACATTACTTGGCCTACAGTTATTTTGCTAACCATCACACATTACATGCACAAAACAAACCTGACAACAAACAGCGAAGAAGAAAGAGATCTTTATCAGTCTGAAGTGAAGATGGCTATTTCAGGGCTCTCTCTGTCCCTCGTGACGCCTTCGAGTCTCGCGCTCTTACCACACAGGAAACGCCCTCTCGCAGTCTGTTCCGCAGCAGGGCTTCTAAGAGGCCGATACATCCATGACATCACCTCTGAGTGTTGCATCAGCCACATCTACAGACCGCGTGGCACCTTCTGCTGTGGATGGTCTGATGGTTCCCAGGCCATACGCTGTCCAGGAGCACTGAAAGCAAAAGTTACATTTGGCCCATCACATGACTGTGAGTAATAATGGACAATGTGGTGTCTATGAGCTGGATCCTGCTAACCATCCTCTGAATAAATGAGACTTTCTGAACTTGCATGAAGTGCACTAAAACCACCAAAGTAGCATTATTACTCCTACTGTTTGTCAACAAATGTCAAAACACAAAACTACAAGCATCACATTGATGATGTCTCCAACTTTGTGAACTAACATCAAGAGCCCTAAAAAGACCAACATATAATTACTAATCCAATTGTTTGTCAATAAATGTCAAATCACAACACTTTCTGTACAAGCATCAAGTGGACGTTACCAACTTTCCAAATTTCAAGTGCATTAAAATCACCAAAATATCATTAGTGCTGCAGCTGTTAGTCACTTAATAAAATGTCAAATCACGGAAAAAAAACACAAAAGGCAGCTGTGTCAGGGAGACCGGTTGATTCACAGCTTGCAGTGGCAGCAGGGCGATATCAAAGTGTTTTGGGCTTAATAGCCCCTGCATCTTTCAGGAGCGGCTATAAGGTTACAGTTGGCTGTGGGCCTGGAGCTACCCTGGCGACTAGTGGATAATTATACTGGCCGCTGTAAGTACAAATTGCTCCGGAGGAACCGCTCAAAGGGCTTGTTGGTGCATGTCAGCCATCACAGAGGTGCCTGGCACCTGGAGAGTGCTGGGCCAGCCAGGCCAAGTGTCCCATGCGTTGTGCCACTACTAGCCAGCGAGGACACATGGGATACCAGGCGCAGCCGGCGTCCTCCACCCATCACCCATGCCAATGGCACAAATACTCTGTTCCACACTGACATCAGAGGAACATCGGAGGAAGATGTATTGAATGTAAAAATGTCAGTCCATTGTTTTGCACTTTCAAAAAAGAACCTTCTTTCTCTGTATCTGCATGCTTATGCTGGGAAACGTGCATGAATATTTTCATGGAGGAATGAGAAAACTTGGCTTCTTTTGTTTGGAGGACAGACATGACTTACTATCATCTCGTGCCATTCGTTCAGCTTACTCCACGTGACACACACTCCAATGGCACACACACATATACACTGATCAAGTATGCATGGTTTTGCTGGAAGACATGGTGAAGTGAGAATGCTTGGCTTCACACACACACACACACACATACATGTTTTGCCACTGCTGGTGTGTGTGTTGTGTGTAGGGAGCCAAGCTGTCCCTTGCGCCGTGCCACAACTCGCCTCTACTGGTGTGTGCGGTGTGTGCAGCTGGTTGTGTGTACCGTCTCTGGTTCAGTCTTGTGTCTCAGAGAGAGAAGGCCCAACAGGGCTGGGTCACAGAGGGACAAGCCCTGCTCCATTTCTCCAGCGTTTACACCTGTATCAGGTTCACATGCACATACTGTTCTACAAGTCCTTTCTCTCTCTCTTTCTTTGACTCTCTCTCTCTGTGTGTGTATGTACTGTATGTGTGTTACTCTGCAATGTTTTCATCCTGTCTGAACTAATCCTGACTTTTGTTTCTATCTGAAACCTGACATGGATCAGATATTTCTTTGTTACCTTTTATGTATGAGTGGCACTTTGCCTACAATTAGATAGCCTGTTTAAACCTTGAAGCAAAATGATGATAAAAACTCTGTTGAGACAGCAAGTGTCTGCTCGTTGCATAGGTGAGTCACTTATTATTGAGCTCAAAGATGGATGTGTGTTTTTGAACCTGCATGTCTCCTGGCAGGTGTTTGAATGTAGGATTTCTCATTTTTTGTCCTCTCTCTCTCTCTGTCTTTTTATGGACTCTGCACTGTGTCAAGCGTAAGGGCCTGTCTGCTTCCTACATTGTAGCCAGATAACTGATGATGGTTAAATATGAATGATGGCAGATACATGTTTAGTAGCGGAGCAGAGGCTGAAACCGGAGCCCTTGGGTCCTGGCAGAATAATTAGCAGTTGATGAGAGAGGCCATCAGTGGAGCCCTGTGGCCTGAATGAATAGGCTTCTATCTTGGCCCCCTTCATGTAGGCCCAATTCAAGCCATCTACAGGTAATTAAGCTTTAAATAAACACCAGCTTATCTGCTTACGGGAGCCTGGGCCTACTGGATCACATGTAAATGGGACAGGAGTGATAACATTGCATGTATTATTGAAAGCTGGAAATGTCTGAAGAATGAGATTCATGTATGTTTGGGTGCCTGAAATGTCTGAATCCTAAGTGCTGGCCTGCAAGTTGTGCACTCACTGACACCTATTTGAAGTAATTCAACCTCATTAACCCTTCTCATGAGTTCTACTGTACCTGCTCAGAAACACAGGTGTGAATTAAGAACATTCACTGACCACCGTGTTCACATCTGGTCAACAAACACTGCACGTGTCTGAGGCTTTTTGTACCGTTCACTGGGAAATGTGCGTGTGTGAGTCTGCATGGTTTTGCAGGGAAATGTGTGCATGAATATTTTCATGGGGGAGTAAGAAGACTGGCCTTCAGTGTTTGGATGACACACACACAGAAGGTTCAAACACTGTTTGCGTCAGATCTCGTCTGGCTAAAGCAGATCAGAGCTACACCACATTCCACCATGGAAACCACCAAGCCCTGGGTCTGTAAACTCTTGATTGCTATCAACCACTTCAATGTGCCACTGGTTCATGGATTATGACTTATGTCCACAACTAAAGCAGAGGGAAAACGAAAGGCATCATACAACCTCTAACCCCTTCTTTGACAAATGAAATGCCACAATACTGTTTTCAAACCCATTATCATACCCATATCAATAATACAGAAAACAGCGGATCATATATGACTCTGGATTGCCCTCGAATACCAATTAAATTGAAAGATACTGTACAAACATTGAAAAGGTCAGGCTGTGATGAAGGATTAATTGTGTGCGGCGTCTTAAGAGCTCAGGTTGCGGTTATCTTTTCATCTCCACTCCTCTCTGTTTGCCTTTTCCATGCATACATCCAGTCTCACACAGCGTTGTGGGTCACTGATCTTCAAAGAGGATTAATGGGATCTATTTAAGGAACTCTACAAACATCCCAGGGGGAGCAATCGAAGGAGGAGGGAGAAAAAAAATCCAGGATCTCTTAGGGTGAAGGACCCACAGAGAGAGATCAAAACAGTAGCACATAATTCCCACAAAAGCACCAAATCCCCCTTTAACTGCACTGGCTGAAAGTGACAGGAGTCACTGGAGCGTGCCACAGTCGGTCGGGAGGGGAGGAGTAGCACAAGAACAGATGGACACAGGCAGATTTCCATTTGTAATACTGTACAACAGGGGTCTCTGACCCCCGCAGGGCTCTTGCACTCCTAGATTGTGCCCGATCCAAAGGACAGGAGCCGGGGGCAGCCATGTGGAAGGCAGGCCTTCTGGTCTGTGTGTGTATGTGTGTACGAGCTCTGCCATCATCACTGTGTTGACAAAGAATAACATCAGGCTCCAAAGCCTTATACTGATGATCTAATGCCTGAATAGAATGAAGCCCCACATGCTTAAAGAAGTTGTGAAAACAACAGGCGTTTAAATGAACAGTCAGAAGCAGAACTAGGCCAGGTCTCCAGGTGCAGGTGACGTTAGGATAACACAACGGCAGCAACAACAAAAAACTTGAGAGGGAGAGGTGAAGGCACACGTAGGCCCGAAGGGGTGAACGCACACAACCGTTTGTTTACCAGACGGAGAGAAAAAGAAATCGTCTGTGTCTGAGGCCTCTCGGTTACCTGAGGGAGATCGGGTGTCATTGCTTCATATCCACGGCATCTTTGCGTGGCCTCAGGGTGGCTCGCGGGGCGGCTGACTGAGCTAGAGTCTGCTCTCCTCAAGCCTGCGTCTGCCTGCCTCTGAAAAGAGGCGAGGGTCAGAGCCTCTCCCACCCACCGACTGCTCAATTATTCACACTGTCTTCACCTGAGAGCAGTGGCAAGGGGCTGCAGACAGAGGATCTCTCTCAGTGTCTGTGATCAGCAGCATCTCTGGGCCGGACCAGACGTATAAGGGTAGGATCATATGCGTATGGAAAGCCATACACATGCTTTATTCATCACAACATACCCTCGATTGTGTATGATTATGGTCCCCTCCACACCACTCACACACACACAAACCAGTGAAGATTTCAGCTGTGATAACAAAAGTTATTTATAGAGCATTGTATTATTCTATATGGGTGATAGAATTTCATATAGAACACATGCAGCTGGCGCGCTGCCAGATGACACCACTGCCTCTTCCAGAGGCAATCAGGTTTCACATCTTACTCACAATGAGTGCAGATGGATCCAGCACTTGCTATCACCTTGCTCTTGTTTGGAGTTGCATTAAAGTTCAAAAACTTGGGCTCTGACTGCTCCTGCTGCATTCTCACCAGTCCACTTTAAATCACCAATCCTATATGCATATCCTGAAGGACTTACCAGTCCTTTTCAAAGCTTTCTTATAAACAATATGCACAACAAATGATTGGTATACTTGTGTATGAGTACTAGGAAGAGAGCATGGATTTCACCCCTTTTATCTACGAGCAAGGAACGGATGACAACCCGTTGATGTTAAGTCCCAGAGACTCTGCAGAGGCTGGGCAAAAATATTTTGATGACTGTGCTGGAAAGAGATATGAATATGAATGAGTGAATGACAGGAGCCGCTACAGAAGAAGGAACACGCTGCAAATGGACAGAGAAGCTTTTCCGAGCCAATGAGGCTGGGGTGAAGGCGGGATAAGGTGGTCAGGAGACTGTTACCAGGTCAGTGTGTCTACTGTGCTACACTGTCATTGGGTCAGTGTGCCTCTCACGCTCTGCCTGAATGGCTAGCCTGGCAAAACGCGGTTGCTATGGAGCTCGTCCAATTGGAGAGGAGCGGAATCCCCCTTCCTGGTTTCCAGGCAGGATTCACCACGTGCAGGGGATGTTTTGGTGAGAGAAGGGTGTGTGTGTGTGTGTCGGTGTGTGAGAGCGTATGTGTGTGGGTGGGAGGAGTATAAGAAGGAGAGGGCGAGGTCAGGGGGGCCAGTGGGTTTCAGGGCTACTAGGGGAAGTGGAGCATGTGATTGTGCAGCCATGTGTGTGTGTGTGTGTGTGTGTGTGTCTGTGTGTCACTTTCAGCTTCTTGACTGTGCTTTCTGATGCAACCGAACGAGATGTCAGGCCCTCTCTTGACTTCTCTCTTTAGACCCCAGGAAACCACTTGTTTGTGTTTACAATCCCTCTGACAAGCGGGGAAGGCCAATGGGGATTCTGTTGGCATTGAGGAGAGGGGGGTAGGGGGGTAGGGTAAATTGGAGGATGGTACCAAGTCTCGCACTCCTCGTTACCATGGAAACAGAGTAACTCCAGAGCTGTGCTTTAAATGGCGCTGATGTCTTTTCGTATAAATCTTTCATACTTGTCTCTGATACCACACATCCTATACAAGCAGACAAACTGGTGACAAGACCCTTCCTGGATGTGGGCTACTCTGTGAGTTGCATTTGTGATCTTTAAAACAGCAGAATGAACATATGATTTACATAATTAAATGGCAACCAAATATTTTATGCATACATGAACTTTATGCATGCTTTAAGCACAAGTGCAGTGAATTAGAAATAAGGTTATGGGACAAACATTTGCTTTACTTCATCAGCAATCTAAATTACAACATAAAATAACTAAAAGAAAAGTAGGCTATAAATCATCACACCGCAGCGGTATGGTGTAATAACATTATGATACAGTACAGTGCATCAGTCTTTAGCCATAGCATGTCTGTGAAATTATATTAACACAGCTAAGGAAGAATTGAGAATATTTTCCCCATGCCCTATCTAGTAAAAATACAAACAAACAAACTCAGTCCTCTGAATGACATGAAATGGCCAGGGAAAACATGTTGTGAACAACGAACAAGTCACAGCATCAAGAAGCCAGTGAATGAGAAATCATGCGAAAAGCCACTGTCCAAAAAGGGCTCGGCAAATAAGCATGATCTAATGGCAACTAACAACAACGAAGCTAGGGAAGACTTTTCATCACTGCACATTCCCCCATTTCTGCCTGTGTCACCAATCCAAGGCACGCGTGGAGATTTATCTGTGGCCGATTTGTGAACCTGATCACAGCCGAATGAATTGGCCCAGACCCAAACAAACTGGCGGTGAACTCGTGGAGAGCGTGGTTTGTCAGGGTGAGGTTCACTTCAGGGGAGGTGACAGCAGCAGGGGGAATGGGGGAGGGGGAGTGAGGGACCCATCTCTGAATATGTCAACAAAAGGTGTTAGATTTCAGGGTGATTGTAGCTAGAGAACTGGTGGGATTGTGGGAGAGGATCAAATTTTCATTTGGCTTTTTTTTTTTTTTAGTAATTTTAGCAAAGCTCTAGTTATGGAAATGAACTTGTACAGCTTTTACAACTGTCAGCTTTTGTCATCTTTATACAGATACTGTCAACTAGCAATACCAGGGTGTGGGTGTTGTTAAAATTTTAATAGAACTGCAATTGCAAAGGAAATGCACCATTAGCCGAGCAACTTTAAAAAAAAAAAAAAAAAAAAAAAATGAATCTCTAATCTGAACTGTCAACTTGCTATTGACTCAACTACAAAAAAGGGAGAATTAAGTAAATAACATGACAAGTAACAACAACATAACAAGGTCTGTTACTTTGTTGTCGAACCTCTACAGGTTTAGGGCAAATGGGAATGGACTGACCCATTCAACGAGGATCATTACTACATGTGGGTCCACTCCTGGGTCATGTATTGAAAGTCTGATGTTTTTGTTATGACTGATATTAAAAGAGCCAACACTGGCTCTCCCCCACAGCCTTTGTTTTGCACTGTGCTCAGTCATGCAAGCGGTAACCTTCTTTCCAATACACCACGGTGGATGTGAAAGCAGACTCTTCCCACTTTTCACATCAGGTCCCACTGCACTGCTCAGCTACAGTATACTGTGTGTGTGTGTGTGTGTGTGTGTGGGGGGGGGGGGGTTGTAAGTGAATGCGAATGTGTATGACTGTGTTTATACAATGAGTGTTTCTGAGTATGTGTGTGACAGTGAGTGTATTGAGTATAGACTAATGTGTGAGAGTCATAATGGGGGAAGGTAGGCTGATGAGTGACAGATTGAGTGTTGGGAGCTGAGCAGTCCTAGTGGGGGTAGGGGAGTGGTGTGTGTGTGTGTTGGGAGAAGGGGGGGGGGGGGGTCGAGAGTGGGGTTTTGAATTGTCTTCTGTGTGAGAGAATGCAGGGTCATTCTCTGCCCCCAGCTGCCTGAGTGTTTATTGATCAGTGATACCCCAGGGGGTGGGAGAGAGGGCAGATCATAACAACCAGCACCTGCCCCGGCCTCCCAGCACCACTCTAAAGCCAGCACTGGATTCCAAAGGGGAATAAATAGAGCCTATCAAACAGTGGTGGAATGGGTGCGGCCTTGTTTGTGGGAATGTTACATTCATGTGCTGAGTCTGCTATGCTGAAAGGTAATTAGAAACTGTTACAGCTGTGTTGGGTAGGGCAGTGCACAGTACAAATGGATTGTTTGCCATTCTTGGTAAAGAGCACCTATCCATCAAACAATGGAAATGGGGGGAGGTTGGCATTAGGTTTCATGTGATTCAGATGAGCTAAATAAGATCAAATAGGCATCTGCCTATACCTGCTGCTAACAATGATCCATATAGCGGATGTCTGCGTTTTGCACCACATATCTGTCATCTTCAGTTAAATACGAACATCTATCTACATGAAATGAGCTGCCTTTAGGCTACTGCGTATGAGTCTATTCTTTCTATTCTCTCTCGCATTTTTCGTTCATTAATACTAACATAACATAACATGCGGGCAAACACAGTCAACACAATCGCACAGAGATGTGACAATTTTCATTCATATAGGCAGTTTACTGTTGATTTGAGCCTCATTAAAAGCGGAGGCAGTCGCTGACAGAAAGTGCACTAGTTTTCCCGCTGGGGAATTTCCCATCCACGTGTCTAAATAGGCGGGATCAAAACAAACATTTTGATTGGTTGTTGAAGACGTCAGTCTTCCATCTACCAAATTCTGTCGTGAATATGAAGTAATGGTAAACATTTCATATTTGTTGAATTGCCGACTGGTATCTATCGAAATAATCACAACATTTTACATCTGGAACATTTTACTGAATTAGTAGGCCTACCTTATTCAAGGCACATTTGTGATAGTGTAGCCTAGCACATAAGTATGTTACTAAGACAGCCTAAAGTACATTGAGTTAAACATGCAAAAACTAAATAAAATGTATAAAAGTAAAAGACAGCAGAGGTCCATTGATAATTCAACGGATTAACACACTTTAACTTTTCCATTCATTGTTATGGTAGCCTACTGTGACAGGCCCTATTTACTTGTAGGCTGGTCAATGGGAGGAGTATTTTTCTGACGTCGACGGATGAAATGGGCATGCTAGTCTACTCACAGCAGAGAACGGAGTAGAACCGCGATAAAGCACGACCCTGCTTGCCTGCGTCGCCAACAATCGTGATCTTACAAATACATTTCTGACAAGGAAATACAACGAATTGGAGAACAAACTGAGGTAACGTTAGCTGCTACTGCAATGAACCCAAGCACATTATCAAAAGCAAAGACATTACGTAACGCTAGTTTTTTTTGTCTTTCTTAGTTTCTACATGAACGTTAACTGTATAGTGCTACATATTGACGTTAGTTACAGAATACCAGTCTTAATGACAAATACATTTTGTTTGTTTGCTAGCTCGCTTGCTAACGTTAACTTTCATTAACTGGCTCTAAGTTAGGGTATTTTGTTTTTTAACATGCAGTGCTTGCAAACGAATGTTAAATCACTGGACATTGTTTTTCGGTTTTACTGATGACTCACTTGATAGGAAGTATGTTGTTTAGTCAGGCTGCGAAAATTATCATTGACGTTGTCAATGTAGTTAACGTAACTGGTAGACGTTAATGGTGGCTTCGGCAATTTTGGGCAAATAGAAATAGCAACTACCTAGCCAGCGGGCTAATTTAGCCACCGGTAAGTTAGATTCGTAACGTTAACTGTTAGCGATAAGACAACGGTAACATTGTTAGCACTATTGTACCTGACTCCATATTACCGCGACGGGCAATATAACAGGTTATTCTGATTAGATTGTTTGGTTTAAATCATCGTTGGAGATATTTCATAAGTTGCCATAATAACATAACATCAACTTGCTTGAAAATGCTGATACGGAATATTACGTTATTTGATATTATCAGTGTTCGTTAAACTTTACGTTACTTTAACATAGAATGCTAAGCCTTAACCGTACCGTTAACGTTACTCAGCGATAGACATCGACCCCTCTGCTCCTTAAAGTTTTCTGAACTCACGACGGTCAACATTTAGCTCAACAATTCAACTTGCTAACGCTATCACTAAATTGACACGCTTCTATCAGCTTCCTTGTAACGTTACTGCATCTTTTTTCATCACAAGTGAACTGATGGGAGACGGCTGTGAACTGACTTGACATTGATGTAACTGTTAACTGTTACATTACTAGGAAAGAGACGTCCCGAACTTTGTCGAAATGATAACGATATAACTATTTGTTTTGGCTGTGGCGAGTGTTGGAAGGGAGAGGCGTTGCTTACTCAAGCTGTAATGCGATGTTATTTTATTTTTTTCAATTATTTTTATAATTGTTATTTATTATTATTATTATTATATTGGTTTACGTTAGACATCATACACATGTAAGTGCCCTTTAATATTAACAGTATTCTGCCAAATGGTTTAACATATTTGGCGAAAGAGATTCTATGAAACTTAGCTAGTTCTACCCTTGGAGAAAATAATGGGAGCTAAGTTTAGCAAGGTAACAATAATATTAACGTTAAACTAGTGATCTTATCTAATTTGTATGACTGCACGAAATGGGTTCACTGAGTTTATGGCCGTGTGTCTGCCCCGGGTCCGGGAAGTCAAACAACTTTAACGTTAGCTAACGTGACTAAAGTCTTTGCGAAGATTTTGGTATATAATCTCTACGGGGCCAGGCCGTTAAATTGAGATTCAGTATACAACCAATTCACTCTGACCACCGCCCTAGTATCCGTCCGTTTCGTTATTAACGCCAAACACCAGCCGTATGATTTAACATTAATTTACAGGTTATACCTAGAACCTTCGGTGCTATCTCCAAATTAACGTTAACATTAGCTGTAACAGGCAAGTTTTCATATCGTGGCACAGTTAATTTAGCAAGCTAACTTGTTTTCAAGACAGGGAAAACACATTTCGTAGTTGTTTACCTTTTTCTTTTTAGCACATGCGTGTATTACGTTACAGAACAGACGGAAAAGTGAAGGGAAAAAAACAAAACACAATGCATTTAACGTTACCGTTGTCTGTACACATTTATCCACATTTTGAAAGGCAATCTCGATGTCGGTTAGCCGTGGAGGGTACATTTTTAGCCAAGCTGTCATTTCCTGAATTTTGTAGTGAGAAGTTAACATGAGTTGTAGGCGAGCACTTGCGAGTTGTTTAGACACCGCCTGCCAGGGGGTGGTATTATAACGTTTGACAGGGTGGTGGTGAGCTCTTGGTGTCAGCCATATTTCCTATGCTAAAGCTTGTTTTGGGGGGCAACCTATTTTAAATTAAATTAGGCTACCCATTACATTTTAAAATTATAATGACTAAGTGTAGGCCCTTTGGCAGAATCCTCTTCCAAACATGCTGAATACGTGGTCTCGTGAGCCGGCATTCCAAAAAAATTATGTAATATGATTCTGCAGCTGTAGTCTTCAAGTCGAAAACCAACTAATCTCTACCCGTGAACTGATGAACACTTTGAAATGAAATGTTTCACCTGTTTCATGTTTTGTGTAGTTATTATGATGTAATGGTACTTTGATGCAGATCTGCTTACTCTCTTTCTCACATATGCTGGCAGAGTAGGCCGCTACAGAATCAAAATGTGTTCAAGGTTTTACTATAATGAGTTGTAAATGACTAGAATGAATTTAGGCTACCTATCTGCTCTCTGGTTTGAGGCCTGCTGGTACTGATGTTTGACATGTTTGTGGCATGTATGGATGTATAAAGGTATGAGGCTGTGTGTTATGTGTTGTGTTTGCTATGATTAGGAAGGGAATAACAGCGAGAAAGCTAGTGTGTGATGGAGAGTGTATGAGGATGTGAGGTGTCTGAGCAGTTTTGGAGAATTGTTAAGCTGAGGACATCACAGTAAAGGTGTCAGGATGGGCCTTATCAAGTTAGAATGGATAAAGTAGTAAGTAGCAATTATTAGCATGTAATTGCACAAATGGCATGTATGGGTTTGTGCTTGTGGATGAGTATGACTGGCATTTGTGTGAGAAAGTGTGTGTGAAGTGAGTGTCTTTTTTCAGCAAAGGTGTAGAAGGTCATGTGTTACCTTGTATTCACACATGTCTGTCAGGGAAAATGCCTGTGTGTGTGTGTAGTGACTAAGTGTCTTTTTTTTAGCAAATGTTTATAAGGGAATGTGTAACCCTGTGCTCACCTGTCTGTCTGATAGGGAAATTGTGTAGTGTGTGTGCGTGTGTGCGTGTGTGTGTGTGTGTGTAAATCACACAGGCAGTAGGTCAGTGTGTATTGAGCAGAAGGCAGCAGAGGGAGCTGTGTGTCGCTGAAGCTCTGAATCTCTTGTCCTGTACTCAAGAGAAGTCTCAGTCTCGGGCAACGGCCCTTGCAGCGCTTTCAACTTGGCAGTCGCCTGCAACGAAAATTACCAAAACTCACATCTTTGAACATCAAGCAGCCCGAACACCTCGAAACCTTTTTCTGTCATAGGCCTTGTCCACCGAAACACTCACTCGGGCTGCACGGTGGATTTGGAGAGCAATATGCACGTGCATATGCATGGAAATAAGTTGTCAGAATTGTAGATGGTTCGTAGGAAACAGAATGTCTTATGGAATTACCATCATTTATTTAAAAGCAAGAGAAAAGAAAACAGAAGCAAGTGCCAGGATGATAGCAAAGCCAACACACACACACACACACACAAGCACAAGCTTTGCTTTTGGCAGGCTGACAGATGTGTAAAGTGTTTTTAAAAAAAAAAACAGAGAAGTACCATTAAAAAACAGTCGTTATCCATTGGCTGTGGATCTTTTTGTACAAGAAAACTGCTTAAGTTTGACTGTGCCTTGTCATGAGCGTCTTGCTTGTTGTAGAAGGAACACACACTAGTGTGCGGCCAATGTCATGCCTCTCAATTTATGGCTTTATTGTGCCAAAAAGAGAGAACGTAGGGAAGGCGATCATTCTCATCGCTTTGCCCAATGTTTGCGCTGGAGTGGCCTTGTTATGGCTGTCTCACTCTCTGTTGGCACTAGACGGGTAAACAATATGGCTGAACTAGTGAATGCTGATTTTGCTGTCACTCACGGAACATTGAGGCTTTGCAGAGTACGGAACGTAGCCACAAGACCTCAGGGCTGAGGAGGGAGAGGGGAAGAAAGATGGATGATTAGGCTCCTGCCAAACGGCAGTCTACGGTTAGGCCTAAATATAGCACTACGAGTCGCCCAACCACAACCAAACGAGTGTGTGGTTTCTTCGTGGTGACAACCTCTGCTATTTAAACCAAATCATACAGAGGCCCCAGCTTAAGCCACACTAATTTCCACCCTGGTATTACTTTGTTGAGCAGAAAGAAATGCTGATTGTTGGCTCCGCAAAGAGTTACTTGAGGTAGCTTTTTTTTGTTTTGCATCTTCAAAACCCCTCAGTGAAAATCCAAAAAATCAAAGTCAGGCCACCACACAAAACTCTGGTTGTTTTGTTTAGAAGTGGCACCTGAAACAATCGAGCAGAGAGATCATACTTTCAGATTACATCATTCCTGTGTGTTTTGTTTTTAAAACTTTTCATTTTTAACTGTCAGTGAGCTCACACAGATCACATTGGCAAGGATGAGGCCTGTTTGTTTCTCTTTACTGATTGGTTACAAGACACCCCATCTCCAGGCAGCCTACAGTGGTGTTAATGAGTCCTGGTGGCTAATTGGTTGTGGTTTGTGTTCTTCTGTCTTCTGATTGGTCACAGGCAGCCCTACTGTGGCGAGCTCCACATGGAGGATGATGACGAGGATGTTTTTAGGGAGGACTCACTCTGGCACTTACCCTTCAAGGACATCAAGTCGGAGAACAGGGCAACCCAGACGCCTGGCCCCGCCCTGTTGCTAGGCAACGGCATGCTGCCCTGTGGCCTGGCACAGGAGCCAAGACAAGTCTTCCACGGTAAGATGAACCCAAATTCGCATGCACACCACTCAGATAAATGCACCGATAGACTCCCTAATAAATAACTTTATCCTATTCTTAGTGCTGCTGTGTTTGTGGGTTTACCCTGACATGTTTCTGAAGGAGTGTCAACACTGGTGTCAACACTCTATGGTATTTTGACACTTATCATAGAAATGTTGACTTTGATACTAGCCACGGTTTTTGAATCTGGAGGCTTGATCTACTGAAATCCACTGGGTTGTTGCAGCCTGGGATAGCAAATTGGCAACTACTGTCAGCTTTCTTGTTCTTATTGCTGGATGTAAGACTGCCTTGTGTTTATACCTCACGATGCCAAAACAAATCAATGTCAAATGCAACATTTGTTCAGAGCTTAGTAGAGACGGCTTCCTCCCTGAGCGAGAGAGTGAATGAGTCCCAGAGAGTGGAAAAAAAACGTGAGATGGAGAGACTTAAGGGTGTGTGAGAAATACGCAGATGACTCCCAGCCAGCTAGCGTCTCCTCCTGTCATAGCCTGAGGCCAGGCGCCACTGAACTGCGAGGACAACACTTTTACAGCCACTCGTTTGCCGCCTCGCGGCTCCGAGGGCCCCCCTCTGGCGTCTGCCGGTCCTGGTCACGTCGGCTTTTATTACCTGAGCACTTGCTCGCACGGCTGCTTTGCATTGCAAACAACCGTTGGCTCGCTGCCTCGGCGTAACCTTGGCAGACATGGGAACGCTGGTGGGCTGGCTGGCTGGCTGGCTGGCTGGCAGACAGACTGACTGACTGGCAGGGAGCCCGTGGCTTGTGCCCGGCAGGAGTGGCAGATGCCGTGCCCTGGATGTTGGTCATCCCGTCCGGGGTTGTAGAGCTGTAAATCACTGATTGCGGAACAGCTTCTGGTCCTGACAGGTGGACTAGACAGCGAGGAATGGAAATAGCCAGAGATGATTTCTCCATCTCTGTCTAATGCTGATAGGCTTTGATGGAATAGTTCTGGATGTGTAGTAGGAGTGGAGGGTAGGAGCATACACATTGGATGCAAGGGATGTGCAGTAGGAGCATTGCACAGTGATCCATGTTGACACATTTTACATTCACCTTCATTTGCTCATGTACACTTTCATCCAAAGTGAATTATAGTCTTCTGCAGATACATGTTCCATCAGCCTGAGGGCTATCAAGTGATATCGAGTCCATAATTTTGTATTGTTAGCACCTTTTTTTACCACCTACTGGATTTACAATAGCTACAGTATAACTTCATGGTCACTGGTGTGACTTTACCCTCTTGTAACCTGGCCTCTGTGCCAGTCAGTACTTTACACTCTAGACTCGAGCATTTCTCGAATCATGGGGCAACTTCCTCCGAGTGACCATGGCACGCAGGCCCCCGTGACTCACGTGGCTTTCGAAAGCACTGATTTCCTTTTACACACGGCACAAGTATCCGGTCCTGTGTGTCTACAGTCTTGTTTTCACTGCATGCTGGTCGCTTTGTCTGATTTTAATAGTTATGAAACCAGGAGAAGGGCATGTGAGCATGTGTGCATTTGGCTGTCTGAGATGTATCAGACAAAGCAGACAGTTTTGGGAGAACGTTTTCTATGCTGTAAAAGCGTGTAAAAGGGTGTGAATTTGGTTGCAGAAAAAAAAGAGTTGCATCTGACTACTTATTTTATTGGAAGGATGTGTTTATGCATAGTGCCTTCAGTTTTTTTTATTGGGAATTTGTCTCCAGAAATGCTTAAAAAGGGTTTATTTGTCTTCAATTTTATTTCCAAAATAAAATCCATCTTGAAAGCTACTATTAAGCTACTACAAGAGGGGGCAATGGATGCTGCATAAAGGTGATTACTAGTGAGGAGTAGCATTGCTCTGACAATACATTTTGTGTGTGTGACTATGTTGATGGCAGGTAACGCAGCCTTGCGATTACAGTCTGCCCACGTTGAGCGCTTGGGGGGAGCCATGGCTGAAGACCAGTGGGGTCAAGCCCATCGTCCCCAGCAGCCAGCAGCAAGGAGCGTGGAAGTGGAGATCGGCCAGAAACTGCAGATGATTGGAGATCAGTTCCACCAGGAACAACTACAGCTGGTACGTAAACACACACACACACACACACACACACACACACACACTTAAATCACTTCTCGGAGGATTGTCTCCATCACATCTAAAGACATCTAAAAAGAGATCATCTGTCACAATCAATGCTGCTAATTGGACTGCACATAACATATCAGTTGCTCATTCTTCATGGAGATAAACGTGTGTGTGGACTCTCAGCTCTACTCACACAGGCCTTGACCTCGAATGTTTTCCCACTTTGGCTCCTGAGTCGCATAGAAACGGCTCCAGTTTGGCCTGCATGTGCGTCGTGAGCCAGGCTGGGCTGGGCAGCGGTGCTGATTTGTTGTTGACTCAGGTGGTTTGTCCATCAGCTGCCCGTGACGTGGCTTGTGGGCTTGTTTCTGGTGCCCAGGGGGGACATGAAAGGCCAGAGGGGAGGTTTGGAAGGGAGGTGTGGGGGGTGAGCTAGCCACGGTGCCGGGGCCCGAGGGCAGGCACGTCTGCCTCCGGTGTTTGTGTTGGCCACCACGCTTCCCCCACTGTGTGTGTGTTGGTGAGACCAGCTCCAACCTGGCTCGCTAATTCCCCCGAGACTCGAGGCCTGAGCAGAGGCAGGACGTCCCCTCCACTTTTCCGCTCGCTCTTTCATTCTTGTTGTCTTTCTTTGTTTTTTGTTTTCATTCTTAATTTCCATTCACTCACTTCTCTTTTCCATTCTCACTGCTAACCTCCCACTACTAGCCTCAGGTTTCTCTCTCTAAACCTTCTGCTCTCACTCCCTCTCTCTCTCCCTCTTTCTCCCTCTCTCTCTCTCCTCCAGTGTCATCCATAATGGTGTGCTTCCTGTTTGTTACTGTGGTCCCCTCAGTGTGTTTGCCCTCAGTGATCCTACCATTGGTGGTGTGTGGGAGGTGACGTAAGGCTCACCCTGGTCACAGTGACATGATCCAGCAGCCAGAGTTATTGAGGTGTGTGTGTGTGTGTGTGTGTTTGTCCGTGGTGGCCATCCTTGATGCGGATGAGTTGCGATTTCGGTCAGGTTGCCTTGAGGCATTATTTTAACTGCTTGAAAATCAAAAGAAGGATCACAGTTCATTGCCTCAACCACAGACACACAAGCATGCACACTCACTCTTTAAAACTCTTGCTTCTCTGACACACTCTCTGACACACACACACACACACACACTCTCTCTCTCTCTCTCTCACTCACACACACACACACACACACACACACAAGTGTACATTCACTCTCTTGCCTCTCTGATACACACTTGCAGGGTGTGTTGGAGGGCATCGAGTTTGGCCAGGGCTGTGGAGTTGGCTAGGGCTCTGAGGGGGTTGGATGTTGGTGAGGTGTGTGTGTGTGTGTGTGTTAGTGGGGATGTTTTTGTGCTTGGGTAAGCGTGAGTGTGGGGGAGTTGAGGTTATTGAGGTGTGTGTGTGTGTGTGTGTGTGTGTGTGTTTGCATGCATATATGTGTTTATGTGAATCTGTGTGTGTGTGAGTGTGGGGGTACGAGGAACAGCTGTGGTTTGGGAGTCTCCAGCAAGTCCTGCCCTAGCCGTCAGGAGCGCCCACAAGAGACGCCCTAATAAGAGGCTTTGCTCCACATCCCTCAGGGCCTACCCATGCGCCGCCACCAAGCCCTGTGTGTGTGTGCGTGTTTCAGCTCCACTGCACCAGTGGACAGGAAGGCTCTGTGGCAATGCCAGCCTGAAGTCGATGCTAACTGCAGTCAAAACTGAGATAGTAAAGCCACTGCCCTGTGACATGGAGATGACCAACAGTGACCACAGCTGGTAATCTGCTGTTATCAGATATATCAAATTTTTTTTTGTTTTTTTTGTTTTTGTGTTTGCCCAGTCCATTGTTTGCCTCAAGACGGGGCTTTTCCTCTGACAGGGACACAAGTAGCCTAATCCACCTCTGCTCTTTGCAGGATTCACTAGGCCTTGTTTTTGTTGAGCTTGAATCCCTCGGGCACTCATCATCATCTTCTCTCCCTCAATGAAGAATTGGCATACCTGTTGTCTGTTCTTGTTGAAAACAATATTCTTTGATACTATCGAGATTCTTTGGTAAATGCTCTTGTGATAACCCTCTGATTAAGTATTAATTATTTATTTATTTATTTATTTATTTATTTATTTATCTATCTATCTTTTTATTTATTTATAGTGTGAAAATCATCATCTGTGTGGGAAGAAAGATCTGAAATCTGCGTCTCTGTGTGTGAAAGACTGAGCAAGAAACCTCTGACACCTCTGATCACAGTTAGTAGGCACAGCGGCCCTCTTGTCCATACTGTGCAGACTGTGGATAGGTGATATAGGTGACCTCCTGTCCATACTGTGCAGACTGTGGATAGGTGATATAGGTGACCTCCTGTCCATACTGTGCAGACTGTGGATAGGTGACATATGGGCCTGTTCTGGTAAGCCGGCAGTGGCAAGACTATCAGCATCAGCGGCTGTGGTGCCGGCTGCTCGACATCAGCCGGTGGTATTGCCGGTGACTGATCATTAGGGTTGCAAAGGGCGGGACATTACTGCAAAATTTCTGGAAACGTTCCCGATAATCCCGTTAATTCCCATGGAAAGTTTCCAACTTCCTGGAATTTTGCAACCCTGCTGATCATGAGGTTATCCGGATGAGCCTAAACTGTGTGTGTGTTGTGTTTGTTTGTCTGTCTATGTGAGTGGGTCTGTGTCTGTCTCTCTGTTTGTCTGTCTGTCTGGCTGTCTGTCTTTGTATGTGTGTGTGTGTGTGACTGGCTGGCTGGCTGGCTGTGTGTGAGTGTTTGTGGCCAGTGTGATCAGCACAGCACAGCACAGCACAAGGCTACTGCTGATCTTGGCTCTGTGGTGATGTTGTGCAATTAACTGTTCAGCAGTGAGGTAGGTAAGAGCCCTCAGGCAGCTCATGAACATTACAACTGCATCTCTCTCTATCTTCCTTCCTCTCACTATATTGGCATGACTAAAGATACAATATTGCCAAAGTGTTGTCTCTCTCTTTCTTTCTTTCTCTCTCTCTCTCTCTCTCTCTCTCCCTTCTCTCTTTATTTATCTTCTTCTGTGTCTCAACTTGTGTTTTTCTCCTTGTCTGCCTGCTTCCCTCTCTTTCCCTCACTTCTTTTTAACCTCATTCTTTCTTTCCCTCTCTTCTATCCATCTAATTTTTTCTGTTTCCCTCTCCCCCCCCTCCCCCTCTCTTTCTCTCTCTATTTGTCTTTCCTTGTATCTCTAGTCATATCTCTCTCCTTGTCTGGCTCTGTCTGTGCCTCTCCCTCCCTGCCTTCCCCCTCCCTCTCTTGCAATCTCTCTGTGTTGTTATCTCAAGTTCAAGTTCATTTCAGTGTTTCTCTCTCTGAGGTTGTAGATATGCCTCTTTGTTCACAACCTGAACAATGTCTGTGTGTTCACAAACTTTGAGAGCTTGTCAAACAGCACATCTCTCTCTCTCTCTCTTTCTCTCTTTCTCTCTTTCTTTCTTTCTTTCTTTCTTTATCTCTCTCGCTTGCTCTCTCTTGCTCAATCACTCAGGAGTTTTATCTCACATTGCCATACTTTTTTATTTATATTTGCACTTTAGTGCTCCACTTGTCTCTCCAGTCTTCTCCCTCCTGTATCTGTTGTTCTCTTATTTCTTTCTCTTCCTCTCTCTTTCTCTTAAACAAATCCCTCTCTCTTCGTCAGACATCAGTGTGGTTTTTCTGATGTTCCATTAGACGTCCAGCCCTTTGGTATGTTCAACGGCGAGGTCTTGGTTGTTGTTGTTCCTGAGCCCTCTCTATTTCCCCTCTCTCTTCCTCCTCTCTTTCTCTTCCTCCCTCCCTGTTATCTCTCTCTTTCTCTCTCTGTAGAGTGCCTGAGGCATGGCCGTGGATTAAGTCTCTTAGAAGTCAATGTGAGGCATAGGGCCGCTGACAGATAAATTGCTCCTCACTCTGACAGTGACGCTTCAGACCCATGGGCAACTTTAGTGTGTGTGTGTGTGTGTGTGTGTGTGTGTGTGAGACTTGAAGAGCTTCAGCAGCAGGTAGTAGCTGTCATCGAGTGTGTGTGAGAGGCGAACTCAGGCGAGAGGCAGAATTAGGTTTCAGGGTTTTGTTTTTTTTTTTATCTGGTCTTTTTTCTCTCTTTCACTCCCTCCTTCTCTTTCCCATAGGGTTATCCTGCTGCCTTCAGAATGAGTGCTGAAAGCAGATTAAATGTCTAGTATGAGTGCATTAGATGTGTGTGTGTGTGTGTGTGTGTGTAGTGTCAGGCAGTGTCTCCTTATCTTCACTCAGCAGTCACAGTTGCTCTTAGGAATCTCTCTCACACTCACACTCACACTCACACACACACACACACACACACACACACACACACACACACACACACACACGTGTGTGTTTACAACTTCAGCTGTGCTTTGGGGAGGAAAGCGGCAGAAGAGAAGTGGGGTTGGGGGGTGGTGGGGAAGGGCTACGCTTTGAGTCACACTTCCTGCTGACGGTCTAGTAGTGCGTCGCTGTGCACACAGGAGAGGAACCACGATGTCACCGCTCTGGAGGAAAAACAATGCTAACTCAAACCACCAGCCACCCCACCCCCACCCCCCATACACACACACGCACACACACAAAGCAACACCAAAACAAAGCCGCCCCCCTAGCCAGCCTTGCGTGAGAGTGGGGATCAAACATGCTTTGTCACCATCATCACAAGTATACGAGTTCTGTTGAGTAACTCTGGGATTAACAGATAAAACACCAACGTTATTAGCTCCAGTGTGTGTGTTTCTTGTGTGTGTGGAAGAATTGTCATTGTGGTTGGTTGGGTGTATGTGTTATGAGCACACATGTGTCATGTTTGCACGTGTGTTTGTTTTGCCAAGATTCAGCAAGTTGCTAGGCGCCAGCTGTTTATGGCCACTTGCGTATATTTGCCATCAGCTTGTGTGAGTATGTATACGTGTGTGTGTGCGCGCGTGTGTGTGTGGATGGTGAAAGGCATTGATTCAGTATGCAGCTGTATGTCTGCTGTTTATGAGCGCTCTGCTGATAAGCAACTGGTGTTTCAGGACGTGTGTGAGGTGAGCTGGGCAGCCTGCATGGGCATGTGATAAGGGTGAAGGCCACAGTGACGACACAGTGTCTGGGTAAACTCAGGTCTGCCCTTATCAGCAGAGTGCATTTAGATTCAGACACAATTCTGACAGTTCAAGCCACATGACTAGGGTACCTGTAGCATACATATACATACACACACACACACACACACACCGAGTAACAGACACACACACACAGAGATGTACACAAACGGAAACATTCATATTGTCACACAGATGCACAGAGACGGACACGTACTGCAAACCCACAGTTAGATCAACAGATAGCATCCAGAGACGGGCAGATTGGCCCTTGCACGTTGTGTTGTAAGTGCTTGAGTGTGATGCTCACACATGACCGTCACACACACACTACCAAACATGTTAATAAGTCAAGTCAATTTATTTATATAGCACATATATTTATATAGCACACATATTTTAGGCAACATTGACTCACACTCACATACACACCAATAGACACTTTTCATATCTAACAACGGACTCACGCATGACAAAGCCCATAGATCTTGGGGCTCTAAAGGTCACTGGCAATAACAGGAGGGACTTTCTGGAAGTTTCTTTATCAGGCTGTGTGGTTTAAGGGCATGACCCTGCGCTGACGTACAAGCTTGCTGAGTACTAGGCTTTGACAGTGTTTGAGTTTCGTGTTTCCTCATTTGTGTTTACAGTGGAAACATTTCTCTTAAAAGACTGCTTGGTGTGTCTGTGTGTGCGTGTCTGTGTTTGTATTGTACTATCATAATTGATTTACACCAGCAAAACTCTACTAGCAGAATTTCAGACACTGATTTAGTTATCTTTTTGTTGATTTAATCCTGTTGAAACACTCAGTACAGGTGGTATTCTCTTAAAGGTGCAGTCAGGGATTGTGCAGGAAGTTGCGTTTGTTTGTCTTTGATTATTGCTGAATGTGACAAAAAATGTTACGGGCTAGAAATCGTGCAAAATCCCTGACTGCACCTTTAACTTGGCCTACACTTACACATTAAGGGCTGAGACATACATTTACATTCATTCATGTAGATGACACTTTTATATCTAAGGCAGCTTACAAATAAAGACTGAAATTTAAGCTACAATGCTAATGTTATTCTCCTGAATGTAGTCTGACCATGCTATTGTTATTGTTATTATGTTATTGATTGAAGGAACATTATTGTTTATTATTGCTATTTTCCTTCATTCAACATCATTGTTTATTTCATTAGGCTATTGATTGAATTGACATTGTTGTTTATTTTGCTATTCTCCCTAATGTAGTCTGACCAACAGTAAATTTAAATTGTTCCCTGTTAAATTTAAGTATTATATTTGTATTTGTATGTCGCCTTGGACAAAGGCGTCTGCCAAATGCCATAACCATAACCAAAAGGAAACCTTGTACATAGACATCTAGACACATCTAGACACTATGATCTATACACTTAAACTACACAAGGACACCCACATATAAAAGGGCTTAAACATACAGCTTAGGTCTACCAGACACAGAGTTGCAAGGTGTTTATTTATCACCTGATGAAGATCTCATTGTAGTGTTGCTGTGCTTATCAAGCTATCTACCTGAGCACTAGAGGGTTGTGTTCAGATGTTGCTTTTACTAAGGGGCATGTCAGATGGCTTGGGATGCACTTAACACTGTTCCTTCATTAACTGGAGGAAATGGATCCAGCCTCCAGACAGAGACACAAGTCGATGCCCAAATGTCTGCCACAGATTATGGGGAAATGCTTTTTTGATTTGGGTGAATGCATTTTATTTGTTCTCATTGTCATAACACATCAGGATCAAATCCACAGTAACTCGAGTGTTCTTGTGTCGGCTTTCAAATACACACTGCAGTGGGTGACTACATCTCCCCCTCCTCCCCAACACACACTCACAAGGCTCCCTGCAGAGCTGCAGTTGGGGGTGGCAGTTCTCTGGTCGTTTTCCCCCCCCTTCATTTTTATGTTGCCTTCCCACACAGAGCGGCACAGCAGCGTAAGCCAGCCAGCCCGCGCCCATGAGGAGTCAGCGAGGGTGCTGGCGCAAGCTTATGCAACGCTCTGCAATGTTTGTCCTAGTGTCTGGGAGCCAATGGAAGCCCGCCTCCGCGAAACAATGAAGGAAGCCCAGAAGTCGGGAACAGAAAATGTGTGGGCGCAAAAGTGCTTTATTACCAGCCTATTTTTAGCCTTTTCCTGAATGCCGAGTGCATTGTGTTTTCAGATTTATCATCTACGATGACCGTTATTACTGTTATTCCACAGATTAGAATTAAGGATGGTATTTTCATGGCACCTGCATTGTCAGTCTATGGCCACTGACAGACATGTCCACACATGTCTCTAGAAAGTCCTGAAAGTACCCCCCCTGAGTCGTAAACACAGTCTGGACAGTACAGAAAGAAAGCAGTGTGCCAGTCTGATATCAGGGGGAGGAGTTGTTCAGATGCTTAAAGGACGCTCGCTCGCTCGCGTGGAGTTTTATGGGCTGTCTTTAAAGGGGGCTGATATCGTATCAGCGTTGGCTGTCTCACCAGGTTCAGAGCCAAAGCAGCAGCACTCCTCTCTCAAGACGCACACACGCACACACACATATACTAATCACACACAGATGCACACAGACACATACACATAAACATTGCCCAAATCTTTTCACTGACTGCACAGTAACCCCCCTCACCCCTCCTTAATCCTGTTTGTTAAAATTGTCTTATCTGTGCTTGTCAGTGGTACTGCTGGCTTTATCCTCAGGCTAATCTCTCCATCCAGTCAGAGTGGCAGCCACATTGATGTGTGTGAGAAGTCGCTTTTGCACACTTCCCTCGGTAGGCATTCATGTCTGGGGAAGACTGTAGTGTGGATGTATGATCTAAGCTATCTATAGAGAACTATGTGTAATATATAATAGCTATATATAAGCTTAGTGTGTGTGTGTGTGTGTGTGTGCGTGCGTGCGTGCGTGCGTGCGTGTGTGTACACAGTCTAATATAATGTGTGTATACAGTACTTGTATCTAAGCATCATCATCCCTTAGGGTAGCCTAGGTCAAACAGCAGTGTTTGGCATGCCTGAGTTACCCTCCCTGACTCAAACTGAGAGGAGTGTAATATTTGACTAGTGTGTCCTTGACAAACATAAATGAGTTGGCAGTGAATGCTGGGGCAGGTGTGTTCACAGAGGAATTACAGTGTTACAAACACAGCTACAAGATGATTTTCTTCACTAAGTCATTATAAGTGATTCATGTGAAATTACAATTGTCGTCATGTCATGGTGTTGCTGACTTGCATGTCAACAATGTCAACTTTCCACCCTTCATTATTATTGTGAACAGTGTGTCATTAAAAATTGACATTGCTCAACCTGTTGTCTCCTGCATTCATCATCATAGATTCTCATCATTCTTTTTGTTTACAGTTTCAGAGAAACCAAAGACAACAGCAGCAGCCAGTTTTGTGGCGTCTGGCATGGGCTCTGTACACCCTGCTCTTTGAGAGACCGGCGGGCGAAGGGCCGAGGTGAGACGGACTATGCTGACCAGCCACCACCACGGGCCAGACCGCCCGGTCCCACTCAGCGTGGCAGGGACCACCAATGGCACTGTCCAAGATTCAACACGGGTTTGGAGAAGGAAAAGAAGGAGAGGAAGAAAAAGAGCAAGGGAGCAACAGAGAGATGAGCAAAAAGGAGATGCTGGTTGACTGCAGGTCGGGGAACCCATGTCTCTTTTCTACTGTTTTTCTTAATACCCCCCACCCCCTGAGGATGAGGTGTTTTTTCTCTCCAAGTAGAAGATGATGCCATGCTATTCACAAGATTTTTCTATTCCTATTTTCATAAAAAAAGACACACAAAAAAGAAAAAAGTAGTGAGAAAAAAGGAAAGTGTGGAGGTGGTATTTTGTACAGTATATTGTTCTTGTTTTATTGTTTGCACTTCCATATATGTACTTCTTGAATGACCTCCGTATGTCTTGGGAATGCCTTATTGTCCCCATGCCACCATGGAATGACTGAGGAGAAGGAAAAGAAAGAAAATGATTGGGTGGCATGGGGCTCCTGTTCTGAAATCTCCCAGGAAACCAATCAACTTGACAACCAACTAATCTCCAAAGAGGCTGTTTTTTTGTGTGTGTATGTTGTATTTCTTCTCTCTTTTTTCAGAACAAACTGTTTTGCACCTCAGCTTGTCCTGTTTTTTTCAACAAGATGTTAATATTATTTGTTCTTTCTTCAACTTCTTGGTGTGTAAGAGTGTTTTTGGTTTTATTCTCAGTGTCTGATTATTTTTTTGTTTTCTATTTGTTTTGAAATATTAAGTCTTTAATGGATTCAAGTTCCAGTTTGTTGTATTAGTTATTGTGCCATGCATGGCATCATGAAGTAGGTGTTTAATGGGCTTAATCCATAAGGATTAGAAAACTGGTGATATTCCTACTGTAGATATGAAAGGCAGATGAAATAATCCAACTCAGTATCTCTCCAGAGAGTCTCTCCTGGTGTCTGCTTGCGTAAGGAGACCCAAAAGTGCTCCCCGCTCCTCATAGTCTTTTGGGGTTACAACTACTCCTGTCTTTGTGCCCCTATCAAATGAAAGAGTAGCATGAGAAGGCCAGAAGATTTTTGTCATACAACCGGCAGAATCCCAGATGAGCTTCGGAATCCATTTTGCTTGCACTAGTGTACGTCTGCCAAGGGTGATTGATTTTAATCAGAAAGCATGTTGTTTTTATTGTTACCTTTTTTATGATGATTTTTTTATTTTTTGTTATGGTCAGGGAAGCAGAACCTTTTAGGGATGATTTGTTCTGAATCTGAATGAATGTGTTGAAGTATGATTGAAATAGTATCATTATATTTGCATTATATTTGATTAACGTAAACCTCTCAAAGTGGGTAATGAAGGTGACTAAAAACATGTTTTATTTCTTACAATTATTTTTTTGTTTTGTTTTTCCCAAGACCCAACTGTTTTTACTCCCCCCCCCCCCCCCCCCCCCCCCAATTCAGATCAGACAAAAGAGTAAACATATCCTGAGCAGAGCAGAGAAAAATGTTGTCTTGTTGAAACTTCTATATACCACGAAAACCACTCCACTGAATGCAGTTATTTCAACTATTCAAATTGATAAATTTATATAGGTTCGTACCCCCTGTCCCCCCCAAGATGTTTTTGAAGTGTGCTCATCTTTGTTGCCAGTTGGAGAGACTCCAAACAACTTGAGTGTTTGGTGCTTGAGCAATACTGTGCAAACAAATCTGTGAATCGACTGCATCTTTTTTTTCCTCAGGATATGTATCTGGGCTTTTGTAATTAACAAAAAAAAAAAGTATATGACTATATACCTTTTCAGGTGATTTGTTAAACGGTGCAGTGGTGTAATTGTTGAATATAAATGACCACTACTTTTCTGCCTTTAAAACATTCTTTTTACAAGACTAGAGGAGAAAATCTCCAGAAGAGAGAATTGAACTGTAATTATTGTTATAATGTTTTTGGCATGTTTGAAGACACTGATTCATTCTCGTCAATGCTGTTATTTGTGTTTCTTTTGTTTGTTTGTTTGTTTTCTATTTTGTGTTGCCTTATTCTTTTTTTATTGCGTTCTTTTCCAACTTCATGTCCCAAGTTTGAGTAGTCCACAACTATGTCTTATGTTATGTCTTATCACTTGGAAGAGATTTAACTTCAACTCCAATCGCCACCTTTTACACACCTTTGGTCCATTTGGAGGAAATAACCTCATGTTGATGATTTAGCAATTCATATAGTTGTAGCAGATTCAGTTCTGGGTGAGATTATGCAGCCTGTGCAGTTTTAAACAGCTCACAAAGTTGCTTTCTTTTCAATGGCCACTGTGTACAACCTTGGGTACATGAGTATGGTACAATAGATGATCTTGTTGATGTTGATGTAGCTGTAGGTTGGTGACTATTGCGTTGAGAGCTATTGGAGGCAGAATCTACATTTGAAGCTTGTTCGACATTAGGAGAGGAGTTGAAAGTTGTAGTTGTTTCCTGCAAATTTTGAACGCTGAGCCAGTTAATTGTCCTTGTAGCTCTGCCTCTCTATCTCTCGCTTTTTCCCCATCTTAGTCTTGCTGTGTCACCATACCAAATTCTTTCTGGACCCTGTGTATGTGGACTACTTCCAAAACTTCTTTAGGACATTTTGTGTTTCACTTGTTATTTTTTTTTTAATTTATTTTTAGTTTTGTTCTTTTTTCTCTTATTTATTGTTTGTATATTTGCCCATTTGCTACTGTATACATTCATTTGTGCAATTTCTTGACTTTTTTTATTCTTAGATTTGTATATATTGTATTTGTGTTTCTCTGCTGAATGGTAGGGGCCATGCATTGCCTGATTGTTTCTTGGGAGTACATTCTTATGTCCAGAATCTCAGTTGTGTTCACTCAAAACAAACAGAAACAACCGAATTTTTAAGTTTTACAATCAACTGAAAATTTCATTATCATAAAAAATGGAATTAATTTTGTATGTCAGTGGATGGTCTACAACGACCTTAAAATCAGAAGGGCTAACACTTGATTTGAGAAACTCACATGAGACGCAGACCTACGTGAACAAGTTTAATTGCCAGTGACATGTTTGGTCTGTGGTACGTGTATGAAAATAATCATAAAGACGAAAAAATCTGGAACGAGCTGAAGGTTAGTTGATTTTTTGCCCCCGGAAAGCTGTGCCTTTCTCTTGGCGTGGCATGTCGAGGTGTGTTCTTTGTTAAGTGATGTGTCTCCACATAAAACCATGAAGGACCAAGCTTTCCCTTCAACCACTAGCTCAAAGCCCACTGAAGCCCTGTACACTGAAATTAGCAGCTCAAGATGCTGTTTGACACTCTGCCTTTGTTAGTTATCATTGCACATACAAGTGTTACCCTCGTATTTTAGTAAATCATCAAGTTAGTCATTACAAGTTGACCACAGTGATTATTTCACTTCGAAAAAATGGTGGCACTGACAGTAGTGTTGTACAAACTCTGTCCAATTGTTCTGTGAAGTCACTGGGCATTGGTTATTGGTTAGACTTTGTTGTTTGTTTTCTACACTTTTTCAATTGACATGCACTGGAAAAAAAAGTCTTTGACACTCACGTGTTTAATCCCTGACTGTTGTAGCAACACATACATAGATGCATTTTATTTAATCTGACCATCAGGTGCCAGACAAGCAATGTCCTGTGTTATATCTGTATGGACTGGACCTGACATTCTTGGTCCACTCCCTGAAGTGTAGCCTACTATTAGGTTGAGATGTCACCCAGTGTTAGTGTTGTTTTTGTGGGATCAGGGGGAGGTTCAGTGGAGGAGAGAGGCCCACAGAACAGTCAGTTTAGTATTGAAAACCGTCAGTGTCTTGGAGTATCACTATTTTTTGTCCATTGTAATTCAACAAAAAGACCTGAGGAAGAATGAATCTTAAATGTTTTTTTTTACATGCAAGCAGTTCCTTGCTCATGACTTTTTCTGACTTTTTTAAAACTTTCATACATCTGCTTTTTAGAGGCAGTTTTGGCCTATAAATTGTTTTTAATACCTTTTGGAATTTCTATGAAACATCAAATGAAATCAAGGGCTTTTTTTTTTTTTTTAAAAAAGGAAGGAAATTAACTTACAACATTCCTTGCTGAATTAACTTTGGTGTGGAAAGGGTGGTACGGGCTTGTAAGATTACATTTTTATAGCCATTTTTAAACTACAAAAAAGCATCAGATTTTACTTAAATTGGCACATATTAAGCATTTGCATAAAAGAAAAAAACATACTGTTAGTTACATTTATTGCTGAAATCCTTGAAGTTGCCTTCATTTCATACAGGTTTAACAGTCTTGAGGCTCACACATACTCTATACCAAGAAATGAGACCCAGCAAAAATGTAGCATTTTTGTAAACTTTGACTGTGTGTCTTCGAGACTGTACTGTGCACTCATTACTATTGTTTCCCTGGTTTTTATACAGTATGGAGGTCTAGACTATTTGTTATATAGTGCAATATGCTGTACATAAGAGCTTTTCTCAGAAAGACTTCAATTTTTTGTTGTTTAATTGGTACATTTTTTTTTCAATAAAATGTATTAAACTAAAAGATTGGAGTGTCTCCTTTTCTTCCAGGCATATATGATTTTCCTTACTATACTGTGTACACAGAGGGTAACTTCTATACATAACACTCACATACAAACACATAACACTCTCATACAAACACAAAATACACACACCACCTCTGTCACTTCCCTTCTTTTTTCCTCTATCCTATTTTTCATGCTCTCTCCATCTTTCTTTCTCTTACTTCCTCCCTCCATCTCAGTGTCTGGTGTGTATCCTGCTGTAACGGGCATCTCTGTGGGCACCCAGGCGTTTGGCAGCGCTTGGCCTGCGGCCTCCCCCTCCTGCTGTGAGGTCATTAATTCACTGGCCCCAGTCAAGCCTCCTGACCAGGCTAATGACTTCCAGTCACTCCACAAAGTGACACACACAGACACACCATACATACACCATACACATGCTGTCCCAATATTCACATGCATGCAAGCACACATCTCTCAGTCAGAGTTGTTGGTAAAGCACATGCACACACACACATAAACACACACAGGCATTAGGGTATGATGGGACTTAAATAGGAGTGTTGTGAAACAAACGTATACATACATGCATGTGTTCAGCAGTGTGGTAACAACCAACACAATCAAAGCATGTACAGTATGTATGCAAACCAATACTTGCATGCAAACCAAAACAGTGATCCATATAGGGCTAGCCCAGCTACACACATGAACTCGGTCTCACTCTTATGATAATTGGCGAACTAATGTGCACAATACCAACTCTGACCTGTGCCCTAACCTCCTACTACATTGTGGAGGGCTATGTAGTGTTTACATCCATCCCCTGCTCAGTTTAAATTAATGTCATTTTCTTGCCAAAGGGTCATGGCTGGTAGATAGAAGCTGGCTCTGGTTAATGGTCAGATGTGCAGATCTGGGCCAGACAGACACCACAGTTCACATCGTCATCTGAGTGTAATCTGGCAAAGCAAAGAGGTCACTGAGCCTTGATCCCTGATGACCCTAATGTATGTTTGGCTGCCCAAGTGAAGTCGCAACAAACCACCAAAACATAGCAGCCATGCTTCTCGGCAGAGATTAACTCTCATTAGGGTGGCTTTGAGTTAATTAACGACATTAACCAAAACATGTTTTGGTTAATCTTACTCTGTAGACAGAAAGCAGATAAAAATTACACCACTCCAATCCTTTAGTGTGTTAGTGTTAAAGAAATGCTTCAACACACACACACACACACACACATATACAAAAAGTAAAAAAAAAAAAAAAACATTACACAGCTAGAGAAATCTGTTTTTGTTCTCCTGAGCCGTAGCAGCTGGAGAGGCAACTCTGGTTACATCTGTTGTTTTGTTTAAAGCTGTAACCCGGAGGTACGCAGTTCCAGGTCTCTCTCTCTCTCTCTTACTATCGCGTGGCAGACCTGTTGTTCAGCACTGTCAGGTATGCTTTCGCACCTCGCCGCCACCTGACTCACCTGCTCCGCCACCCTCCCTCGCTCCGTCTCATTGCCGCGGGGCAGGCATCGTTGGCATGACACCAGCACCAGTGCTGCCTCCGGTCTGCTCCTGCGTCTGTCAAAGGGGGATGTGGTTTTGATCTGGTAGGTATAACAGCCAGAGAACTCAGGAGGGAAAAGACAAAGGGACAAGTAGACACGGCAGTCTGTCAGGCTCATTTCTCAACTCAAAGGAAACAAGGACAGTAGAACATTATTATCCTTCTACAGAGAGGACAGATGTTCATACAGTTATACAGGTATATATGAGGTGCTAAAATAAAACAACAATCGCTGAACCAAGTCACAATTGAACCCAATGCTATCCTTAAGATTCACTAGGAACACACTGTGTATACATACCCACACATTTACACACAAAACAGTAGAGGCCCATGACCTATACACAACCTATGGCAAACGTCTTTCAGTGGATTCTGAATTTAATGAATTATAAACCAAACATTTAGCCTAACCCAAATGTTTGTTAACCTAAAGCCAACCCTAACCCTAATGCTTAATGTTAAGAAATGAAGACTAATGACTAATGAATATTTGACAAGGACACCCAATGACAGTGAATGACACACACACACACACACACACACTGAAAGAAAAGCCTAACCAGCCGCTCTGACTTAATGCAGCCTGTTGATGTGGTGCCATTTTGTTTTCCTAAGAGTTTAGGGCGAAGTTCAGGCCTGCATGATAAAACGCTGATATGCATAATAAGTCTGTGTGTAGGGCTGTAAGAAAATATAGGCGTCTCAGATGACCGATCTCAGATTAAGAAGCCAGTGGCTCCTGCATCGGTAACTCCAACCTACCCCCACACAGCCCTCTAGCCCTCCCCACCCCAGTCCTCCTCCACCTCAGCACCTATTGTGCCTCTGTGTGTAAACAGTCCAGTGAGGAGGGGAGAGAAGAGGAGGAGGAGGAGGAGAGGAGGGGGGTGATTATCCTGCATGGGGTTTAAAATCTCCCTCGGGACAGACTATTGTGCTGCTGCGCTAGGAGGAGGGCTGGGGGATGGAGCCCTCTGTGTGTGTGTGTGTGTGTGTGTGTGTGTGTGTGTGTGTGTGTGTGTGTGTCATTATGTGAGTGTGTTACTATGTGAGTGTGTATGTGTGTCAGTATGTATGTGTGTGTGCAGACCACTCACTGCTGCCCTGCTGAAGTTGCTGCTCTGGCTGGATCAGCACTTTTTTTTCTCTCTCTCCCTCCCTCTCTCTCTCTCTCTCTCCCTCCCTCTCTGCGCCGGGGAGAGCCTTGGCCACAGAGGAGGCCCCTGGAACAATGGCCCCTCTGTTTCTGCGCTCGCCATTCGCTCCGCTGAAAGAGACACCCATTAGTGCGCCCGTCTATCTCTCTCCGTGGGTCGGGCCCCGGGGTCACTGACAAGTGCGGCTCTTGTTTATGTCTGTGAAGCCAATCAAAACACCCCTGTTGCCTTGTGTGCTGCTTTAACCCCTTGTGTGCACGGCCCTGCGTGGGAGAAAGCAGTTGGTGTTTACACATCTCTCCCTTACACATACACCCAACACACACACACACACACACACACACAAACACACACACACACACACACACACACACACACACACACAAACAGACAGACAAACAGACAGTAAAAACAGCCCCTTGTTTAGAATTAGAGGGGTTTAATTTGGAGTATAATAGATAAGATAGTATGGTAATCAGCTTCAGTATACAGATATATTAATAACAAAGAATATAACAGCTTGTGATGCTCTACTCTCCTTTCCAGAGAGAGAGAAAGAAGAAAGGGAGTTCATAAGAGTGCTATCATAGAGCCTCACTAATTAGAGTGTGGCTTCTAATGCTGGGCCTCATTGCTGTTAAAAGCACCCATAGGGCTGGCTGACAGTTGGTGAATAAAGAAGCGATCAGCAGTCAAGCTAGCAGCAAATTAGCGCTGAAAGGTGTGTCCTGAACCTCACATCCAGCGAAAGCCACAGCGCTTTCCCCCGAGCTGTATCGCTTTCGTAGATCATTTCTCACCAGCTGAGAGATAATTACTTAATTGCCCCTGTAAAGAACGTGCTTATTTCACAGTGGGCTGAAAATTTGTTGCTGTGTGTTTTTTTTTTCTTTCTTGAGGAAGAGAAACCAAACAAGATATTCCAGAATTGTGATAGGCTATCAGTACATGCAGGTACGACTTAGACTTCGAGGAGGACAAACATGTACATCCACTTCAAAAGTCATTTGAGCCCAAGTGCCAGGCAGATGGAAGACATCTCAAATAAACAGCTCTGACTGCAGTGCCACCATTGTGCATTCTTCTGCAGCAACTGAGACAGATGTAGTTTTTAGGGAGAGTGAAATTGAAAATAACTAAAGATTCTTCTTCTGTAGTTTTCTGTATTAATATAGGCAGTCAGTGATGTGACAATTCAATATTAAGACTCAAAAAATTAAGATCTTAATTTTTCCATGTGATCACGGTGATGTTGAACTTGACAAACAGGTTATGGATTTTGTTTTGAGGAAATGCCAGTTCTACATGGTGTTGAAGGAGTTACATCAGTAACCACAATTGTGAAAAAGGTTCCCTTTTCTGTTGTATCTGAATATGTTTTCATGCTGTGCTGTCTGGTAGCATTTTCTACCAGGAGAGAGGGACGACAGAAAGGCAGGAAGCCAGCTCATCAACTTCTACACTGTGTGTGTTTGTGTGTGTGTGTGTGTGTGTGTGTGTGTGTGTGTGTGTGTGTGTGTGTGTGTGTGTGTGTCTGTGTGTGTGTCTGAGAGAGAGAATGTGTGTTTGTGTCTGTGATTCTCGGGTGGGGTTTGGAGAACCGTGAGAAGATGGAGTGACTGGAACATAAACACACTACTCTCTGCTCTGCATGCGAAATGAACCAGGGGACAAACACACTCTTCCTCTCTCTCTCTCTCTCACACACACACACACACACACTCCAGTGTCCAGCAAAACACAGTCTCTGTTTGTTTGTCGTTTGATCGTTTGATGTCAGCACACCAAAGGGGTCCCTGTTGTCACTGTTCCACACAGTCATGCTATTTGTCCTGCTTGGACTTCTGTTTTTGTGTCCTGATTGTGACTCACATTTAAAAATAGAACAACAACATTAATGTAGACCAACCCTCACAACATTGCTGGATTGCTCAATGCTTTTGGTTCACCAGCATTATTTAGCAGTATTGCTGCTTCTAACCCTCTGTCCAGTGGTGTGTTATACATTTGGACATTTATACATTCAACGGAACATTCTCCACCCTTGGACGTCGCCACTAAGCCTTCAGTTGCTCTACACTTGGTGACGCCAAATGGTCTCTCTGGGTGTCTCAGACAGCAGTGCCTCTACCTTTGCCCTGCAGACACTGCGCTGTTATCGTGTTGCTTTCCTCCATAATTGCCCACCACTCTGGTCAACTGGCCTAGATTCTCGATTACACTGTGTACTTCTGCCATTTATCTTAATTACCCACAATCCACCCATTACCACATGCAGATAAATTGTGGGGTGGGGGTAGTAAATTAGCACAAGAAAGAAAGGATATAAGTGAGAAAGAGAGGAGACGAGAAGGGATGACTGGGACTAAAAAAAGACATGGTTGGCCTAACAAATGAAATGTAAAAACTGAAAGGAAACAAGACAAGTGAAGGAAAGGCTAGATTTGGCAAGAAAGAGAGGGAAGAATGGAGAAAGAGTTAGTGAGAGAGAAAGAGAGAGAGTGAGGAGAAAAACAAGGTGAGCTGAATGGGGGAAAGGTCTTTTACCACTGTCCACTGTATAGCCCCCCCCCCCCCCCCCCACACACACACACTCCACTTCTCCGAAGCCCAACCCACCTTGGTCTGCACACATCTGCTTGTGGGGACCAAACACTCACACACACACACACACACACACGCACACACACACATACACACACACACACACACACATAAATACACACACACTCAAGCTGTTGTCATGGGAATTGTAGCCACACCAACAAAGCCACATGTGGAACGGGTGTCATAGGGTGTGGGGGTGTGACGAGGGGTGTAGGGGTAGGGCCTCAAACAGCTGAGTAACCCCCCCCCCCCTTTTTCACCCTTCAACTCCCAAACAATCTCTCCATGGTACTGGTGTCCTGAAAGCGCGCGCGCGAGAGAGAGCACACAGGGCAGTTAGCGCTTAATGAAAACCTTAGTCCACTCCTACAATGCATGCCGGTTGACTCTGTCAATATTGAAAGCATCTCTGTATATGTAGTTTCACTCTATATGTGTACATATACTTATGACAACACCTGTCGATGTGCATTCATCTACAAATGTGTATTTAGGTGTGTGTGCTTGTGTGTGTGTGCACATGTGTGTCTGTGTCTATACATAAAACATACCGCACATCTATTGGTTCCAAGCAAACCACCCATGAAAGCCATTAAACTCAATGATGAGTGCAAACACAAAACCCATTCCCCTGGTGTCTCAATATCTCTTGGGACATACCTTTCTCTCACTTAAGTCGGCCCTTACATTCCCTCAGTAAAACACGGGAAATAATAGACACTGTGTTCTTAAGGAGAAGTGTGTGTGCATGTGTGTGTGTGAGAGAGAGAGAGAGAGAGAGAGAGTGTGTGTGCATGTGTGTGTGTGGGTGAGAGAGAGAGAGAGAGAGAGAGAGAGTGTGTGTGTGTGTGTGTGTGTGTGTGTGTGTGTGTGTGGGGGGGGGGGGGTGGTCGTAGGTTATCTTGAAACCAGCCTGTAGAAAAGACAGTCAATATTCTAACAATAGGAGTGCTGAAAGAATGAATAACAAGCTCTGCTTTTCCCCAAGGTAGTCATTTGACATGTCAGTCTCCTCTCAGAATCTGATTCATGCCGTGGACCTTTATTTAGTAATGAGTTGAAACAGTCACCTATCTGTCCCATGTGTTGTGCAATCCCAGCGCATGTAGACACACATTGCTAGCAGAGTCCTTTGTTGAGCTGGAGGGGAGAGTCACTCCCAGCCTCACAGCTGTGACACACACATACACGCACACACACATGCACACTAGACACATAAACACGTGTGCACAATCACACTCAACCCCCTTGCTCTGTTCACACACACACACACACACACACACACAGAGAGCGAGAGAGAGAGACACACACACACACACACAGAACCTCACAAACACAAGCCTATCCTTTGGTCAGGGGGAGGGACCTGAAGTCTTCCAAGCGCAGCAAGCGAACCCAGTGAACTTTTTTGCTCATGCTGAATCGGCTGCAGTGAATTGTTTTGATAAACTAGATTTTGAGTTCAGACTCTCTAGCAAAAAAGACCCAACAACAACAACAAAAACAACACAAATGAATAAATAGGGATTTGTATGAGCACGTGTGTGCTGTAGCGAATGAACAGATCACCGCCATATATTTGGCAGACAGTCCCTTTTTGGCATACAGCTGAAAGCCCTGTGCAGCCTGCTATAGACGGCCGGCCTCTCACTCAGCTGACTGGGTAAACAAACCCGCTCTTTGTGGGATGTCAGCGATGGAGAAGGGATTTCTCTGGTCTGAAAATAAGCAGTTGCCATATTCTCATTCTCTTCCCCCCAGCTATATAGAGTTTTAGTTTTCCTCTTTTTCTTTTCTCTTTTTTACAAATCAAAACAAGAGCGTAAACTTGAATTGCACCTCGCCAGCTCTGCATGTGGGAAGTGGTAATGAGACGGGAGTTTGCCCGTACCCGCTTTCCAGACAGAGTCGCGTTGGGAGACAGTCAGGGAGTGTCTCTAAAGCTCAAAGAAAAGAAAAAGGGGGGGGGGGGGGTTGAAAAAGCCTTCAGGCAAAATGGAGTCCAGTCGAGCCGCTCTGTTCTGTTTTATAGAGGCTGCTGGAGGACTGACAACAGAGTTGTCCAACTGGCTTATTAAGAGCGTCTCCTACCTTGATAAGGGAGCAGGCGGGAGGAACAGCGGAGCGGCAGGAGAGCAGAATTGCACGCCAGGGCTGAGGGCGAGAGTATGACTGAGAGTTTGTGTGTGTGTGTGTCTGTGCGTGTGGATGTGGGTCTGTGGTGTGTGTGTTAGGGTGATATTTGTGCGTGTGTCTGCTCATTCAATGGAATCGCTCATAAGTAACAACTGCAAAAACATTTGGGGGAAAGTGTTAAACTCAGGGATATTACTCAAGCTCATGTTTCAAAACAACAGAGTAGGTCTTCCCTCCTTTCTTTGTTTCGCTCATTTTCTGACCTATTTCTGCATGCTGACCAGCTCTCATTTTCCCCCTTTCCTTCCTCAGAACTGCAGTCTCTCTCTCTTTCCCTCTCTTTCTCTCTACCTCCCTCTCTTCCATTCCCCTCCTCTCTCTTGCTCTCACCCTCTCTCTCACTTACACCATCCCTCCCTCTTCCTCTCTCCTCTTCCCTCTCTCTCTTGCTCTTCGCTCTCTCTCACTCCTCTCTCTCTGTTCCTCCTCTTTCTCTCTCTCCCCTGCTCCCTCCCTCCCTCTCTCTCTCTCTGGCTGTTGTTGAGAGCTGACAGTGTTGATTTATTCCAGGCTTGGCCGCCTTCCAGCTCCCCTCATACAATCGCATGCGATTCAAGCCAGGAGGAGCCAAGTCCTGATGGCAATAAACAGAGTAGTAGGACTCCGAACTCTCCCCTCCCTCCTCTCTTCCTCCTTCCTTTCTTCCATCCCCCTGTCCTCTACTCTCTCTCTTTTCCTCTCACAACCCCCCTACCATTTCTCTTCCCTGTGTCCTCGCCATCTCTCCTTTTCATGTGCTGTGCTGTGGATTGTGTGTAGAGTGGAAGTGTGTAGAATGTTTTTTTCTTTCTCTCTCTCTGTCTCGGGTAAGCCTTGTCCTCTGTGATGTCAACTCTGCCCTGATGTGTGTAAGTATGTGTGTGTGTGTGCATGTGTGTGTGTGTATGTCTCTCACATGCAAACTTCAGGGACAGCCTCTGTATCCTTAACACATGACGTTGCAGCAACGTCGCCATAAAGTTGTCATTTGGTCACCACGACATTACCTTCTGGCTACGTAGTTGCAACGTATTTTTGGTCATTCAATTACATTGTAGCAACGTACTGGCAACGTAACTGTGCTAGCTGGGTCATTTATCTACACATTTCACCACCAAACAAACACACGGAGCAGGAGTTAAAACGAGGGGAAAAAGTGAAATTCCCAGCTTCGCTTATGTGCTGACCTACCCTGGAAATCCAGGGTTCTCACGAGAGTTAAAAGTTAAACGAGAGTGAGCAAACTCTGGTGACAAGTGATGATGCTCATTGCCTATGCCCATGAAACCGAGCTGCACCAATCATATCGGTGTATCTGATATAGGCAGGCCAGAGGCGAGCTAAACAGATGATGACAGCGCTGCGACATCGATGTCTGGAGATTGGTGGTAGTGTTAACCTATTGCGTTGACGTCCGGAATCGGTCAGTAAACATTGGTCGTAGTGTTATCCATGTAGTGATATTTTCAAATGCATGCTTGGTGCCTTAGTGCCGCCCCCCTTAAAGCAACACCAAAGAGTTTTTTGTACCTTAAAATAATGTTTCCAAAATCGTTTCAGTCGTTCATCAACTTGTAACAGGGTGAAAGGCACTTCTGCATTTGCTTTGCGGCCCTCTATCGGCTATAACCGCACTATGTAAGTTTGCCAGATCGGGTAGCGGATCTGTAGTTCAGTGGAATGAGACATAAGAAACTACAAATTTGACTTGCATCTGATGTCGCAATACATCGTACTTTCATAAATTGTGCAACATATTCTACCTTGTCTGTGGACATCGTTATTTGCAAAGCCGGTGCTGGATAAACAAATAGCGTGCTTGCGACAGATGGAAAGTTATTTGGTGTTGCTTTAATCTTTTGGATTGGGTCTGGTCCTCTAGGCTAGTGCTGACCAGTTCAACATGACTTTGGGGTGGGTAGGTTGGTCTCTGATGGTGGCCCCATATTGGCAAACTTTGAAGCAATACTGACATGAGACGTGGTGAGTGAGTGTAAACTGACATTGATGAGCTCTATATTCTGAGAGTTAAACCAAGTTCAATGCTAAGCTCCCATGTCACTAGCATAACATTAGCAGTGCCAAGTGTTCCGCTGCCAACCTCTAGGGAACAATAGAGACGCTACTGCTTGCCACAGGTTGGTGTGATCCCTGCCTTAGGGATCTGTCTGTCATGCTGAAAATTGGAACAAAAAGTGTAATTCTTCTACATTACACATTCTGTGTGTGTGTGTGTGTGTGTGTGTGTGTGTGTGTGTGTGTATACCGTATGTGTGTGTGTGTTTGTGTGTGTGTGTGTGTTTGTGTTTGTATTTATAGTGTTCAGTTCAGCATCCAAGTTGTTCCTCTCTCTTGAGGCATAATTTTGTGGCGCTTTCAAACTGTCTGCGCTCCTTTAACTGGATTAAAGCTCATCCCAGGACCTGGGCTTGGCTGGGCAGGCACATGACACAATCGTCGGGTCTGTCACAAGACACCTACATTAGGAGCCTGGATTAAAAAGTGTCACTCTGCAAGCCAAGGAGTCACGTTGTGGCTCCATACTCCAGAGTCCTCCAAGACTACAAACAAGCAGGCCCCCAAGACTACAAACAGCGCTCAACCGACCAATCAGATAAATAGATATACTTTATTCATCTCAAGGGACATTTTAGATCACACAGCTCAGGAAGCTAGGGTCTGCCATCATAGCCAATCAGCAAGCTAGTATTCCCTTTTTGAGCCTCCTTTCAGAAGGGTTGGCAGTTGACTACAATACCCAGAGGATCCAACGTGAACTCTTGACCTGTGGCAGTGAAAACATGGAGACATGTGGAGTTGGGAACCCCCCTGAGTTGGGACTCTGCCTGGGCAAGTTTCCATTCTCCCTGTCCACTTCTGCTTTCTTTAAACAGCAGCAGAGTTCACTGTCATTGTTATAGCTGCCCTGTCTTTCAAAACAAACAAACAGACAAAAAACAAAGCAACAAAAGCCAAACGTGCACCAATGCAGTCCTGGCTGATCATGTTTCCACTACAAGAGTGAGGATGACAGACTTTGTGTGGATTGTCCCTAAAATCAAGTACCCAGTGTCATCCAGTGGCAGACAGTGTTCTGATTTTGGATATACAGTACCTATAAAAAGTACCCACCCCTTGGATATTTCCCCTTTTACTGCTTTTATAAATGGAATTTTGATCAATTTAATTTGGCCCTTTATTATAATATATGCATAATAAATGTAGAAGCAGATTTCTACAAAGTAATGTTAATTCATTAAAAAATATAATGCAAAATAAGCTATTGAATAAATACTTAAAATAAGTGACTGCATAAATATTCACCCCCTTCAAGTCAGGATTATGTAGATGCACCTTTGGCTGCAATTAAAGCATGGAGTCTGCGGGGATAGGTCTCAATTAGGCTTGCACATCTGGATACTGCAGATTTACTTAATTTTTCTGTGCAAAACTGCTCAAGCTCTGCCAGGTTGGAAAGGTATTGGTTGAGAACAGCCCTTTTTAAGTCCAGCCACAGATTTTCTATAGGATTGAGGTCTGGGCTTTGACTCGGCCACTCCAGAACATTCATGTTGTTGTCTTTAAACCATTTCTGTGTAGAGTAAATCTTCTCCCAAGTCGTAGTTCTCTTGCAGACTGAATCCAATTGTCCTCCAGCATTTCCATATATTTTGCTGAATTCATTTTATTTTTCCTTTACAAGCCTTCCAAGGCCTTCTGTATCTTTATATTACTCTACTATTACACATTCACTGCACTCAGGCGATCTCCATTTCACTAATTGTGAGACAATTAGCACCAATTGGCTGGACTGCTGTTGATTTACGTGAGTTACTTTAAGGGGGTGTATATTTATGCAATCGCTTATTTTGCATTATATATTTTTAATGAATTAACATTCCTTTTGTAGAAATTTGCTTTCACTTTGACATTAAAGCAGGGATTTTTGTAAATTATTGTAAAAAAAGGGCAAATTAAATTGACAAAGATTCCATTTATTAAAACAATAAAAGGGGAAATATTCAAGGAGGGGTGAAAACTTTTTATAAGCACTGTATATCTTTTTACACCCTAATCCCATGGTCCCCGAGTGGAGTATACAAAATAACAATTTCATTGTGCAGTAATGCATGGATGACAAAAAAGCATCGCATCTTATCTTACCCAAGGAGGGTGACTACTTTTTATAGGCACTGTGTTAGCTGGAAACACCAAGTTCCATTTTGGAGAGATTAACCTAGAGGTGCCGATCCTTCATCCAGACTGAAATATCCTTAAGGCATAAAGGAATACGATCTGAAACGGAGTCCTCAGGTGGGAAAGTTAAAGTTAAAGGTAAAGTTGAGTATCATCTGCATAGCAGTGATAGGTGAATCCATTGGAGTGAATAATATCACCCAAGGAAGTGGTGTAAATTGAGAAAAGAAGGGATTCTAATACTGATCCCTGTGTGGTGAGGTCATGAGACTTTGATACCTGTCCTTTCCAAGACATTCTGAATGAACATTCTTTAAGGTATGAGCTCTTAATGACCATTCTTGAAACCAGACTGCTTAGAGTCTAGTAGGTTGTTCTGATATAGAAAGTCAGAGACTTGCTTGAGGACCACTTTCTCCAGAACCTTTGACAAAACAGAAAGAAGGGACTGTAATTCTTGATATCGGCTGGATTAAGTGTACTTTCTTGAGCTAAGGCATAACCCTTGCCTGTTTGAAACAGGAACTATTCCAGAATTGAGTGAAGAATTAATCACATGCATGACCACCGCCAGACCAGTAGCAGAAGAGTAGACAGGACGGGATCCAAAGAGCAGATGCTGTCAGATGACTTTGCTGAAGAAGTAAAAAAAAAAAAGATTCCAATGATGCCACCATGTAAACACAAGGCAAAACACTCCTTATAGGCTCATCAAACTGCACTTATTTTAGCAACTTTTTCAATGAAGACAGGTGGCTATGCTCCGAGATAACATGGCATCGTTGTGATGTTGTTGATGAACGACCAAGCCAGCGGATGTGGGCAGAGTGATTTGTGACCTTGCTGCCAGGAGATTTTTTTTCTGAGATGTCTGGTGTGGCTTTCCAGTGAAGAGCCGCACTAAAGATGAGACAGAGGTCTCCCAGCGTGGAGAGACCACCACTCCCACAGAGGTGGCAGTTCAGGGTCTGCTGGCCATGCATGCATATGAAAGTAGGTAGCTCACATGGTCTCTGCTTTGCATCAATATCTGCAGGTCTTTCTAGTGCTGTCCTCTGCTGCTGTTGGTGGCTGTGTGTGTGTGTGTGTGTGTGTCTGTGCACGTGTGTGTGCGTGGGCATGCTTTGCAATACATGTGTGGACGTGCTAGGGACGACATATCTCTGAAACTTAGTCGTGGGCAGAGCAAGACCTCAGGACTGAAACTACTGTGGGTGTGGAGGTCTCATTCTCTAGCCTTGCAGACACCACAACCCTAACTGATTAACGGTTCACTGAGGGGAAAACAAGGCTTATCATGGCTTGAATTCACCTTCAGGAGCTGATGTTGTTTATTCAGGGGTGAGACCAGGCTACATCTGTTGCTGTCGTCCTATCTTATATTTGTTAACTAAGGCAACAGTAAGATACAAAACTTGTTGGCCTTGATGCATACTGCAGAGAGTTAAGGTGTCCATTGGCCAGGCAATTCAACAAGCTGGTGTCTTAAAGGGGCATGTTGGCCAGCTTTCAGATGTTTTTCATGAGTTGTATGTCCAAAACTGCAAGTGCTGCAACAGCTAATCCTAAACAAGAGATAAGGCCTGATGTAAATAATCGTATTATTGCTGTCGCCAGGGCCAGAGGAAATTGGGGGGGGGGAAACATGCATAAGGCCATTGCTTTGGCAACCTCGGACCTGTCATAATTCTCCAGCTTTGATCGGATCAGAGCACCCTTTAGTAAGCCCTGATGTGCTTGTGTGTTTTCTACAACCGCCCACTGCTTAAAACAATAAACTCATTTGCTCGATATTTTCCTCACCCTGCTCTCACTGGCTAATCTCCTCTCCTCATCTCTTATGGCCCCAGAGTAACCTACGCGGAGCAATCGACCCTGGAGCCAATCCCCAAATGGGCTTACATTAAAAACTTGGTGAGATTACGAGCACCAGGCTTAATAAATCCAGTCAATGACCTGTGAAAGCAAGATCACAGCCCTTAATGCGCAGCGGGTCGCACCCTCTGATCTGTTTCAGAAGGGTGGAGAGGGGGAGTGAGGAGGGATGGCTTGGTGGGATTCATGGTATTGACAAAGACTATTAGTGAAGGGGGGGGTGGGGTGTCTGCATTTCATATCTTACCAGCACTGACAAACAGAGAGCACTTAAGCGTAAACTACTCCCCATCTAAAAGGCCAGCCGTTTCTCCAAAAAATCTGAATCTTCTACCAACGCAGACCATTTGAGCAGCTTGCTGATAAGAAGTAGCCTGACTAACACTAGACCACTTCTCAAATTTGAATTGTGACTGAGAGTGGGTCTGGGGCCTTTCATTCACTTCCGGGTGATTTTCATTTTCAACGGGTGTAACCAGCACTAAAACTAATCTGAAATTGGCATTGATCTCCTACCAAATCTTTTTGGAAGTACAGCAAATGCATCTTTCTTGCCAACAAATGTTTTTAATGCAATTGTTTACTCAGTTCCAAATGAAATACAAGTCTATAGCACTGCCATTGGTTGTTTTGAACAGCACTGCTAGCTGGACTTCTCTGGCTCATCATATAAAGCCTGCCCCATGCTAACTGCCATGCTGTATAAGCAGCTAGGATTGGTTCCTGGGTCATCTGGAAATCGGTTTCAAAGGGAATTCAAATTTGGTTCGTCTGGGTTCACCCGAGCTAAATAAGCACCAGTCAGCTCTCTCTTGTGTTCAGCCACAAAGTCTCATAATGTTCCGGTCCTTCGGCAGATAAGAGCTATGATGAACAGAGTGCTCTCATTGCAGCTGCCTGCCTCACTCCATGGGTCTGCACGCCCTGACATGCTTTATTCCACAGAGTAGCTGCTGACGACCTCGTGCTCACTTAGCATCAATGTGGCGCGCTACTGTCAGAATAACAGTCTAGTGTTAAATCTGTTTCTATGTGTTTATTTTACAGTGGTTCGTAGGTTTGTTGCAGGGCAGGTTCTTCATAGGGAACACTGTGGTGCTTACTTAAACTGCTTGATCTGGAGGGTGGTGGGGAGATCAGATGTGCTGTGAACTAGCCTACGGATTAAAGCCAAAGCCTAAGAAAGTGAAAAACAACTAAATGAATAAACAAATCTGCCTACTTCACTTCAGCAATCCTGTTAGTATAGAGGAGGATGCAGACAAAGTCACTCCACACAGATATACACACATGCACACAAACACTTATGCACACACACACACACTAACAAAGACATTTTCTATAAAAACACACTGTCAAAACAAACACGTACACATACACACACACACACACATACACACTCACACACACAGACAGAAAGCTGGAGCAGTGAGGGATGTCAACTGTACTATTCCCTTTGATGAATGCCTGTTTCCATCAGCTGACAGCAAGGCCCCAGAGCCTCTATTACTGTCCCACAATCCCCCTTAACCCGTCTATACCGTGTCTAACCTGAACCCATCCTCTCCTCTCTTCTGTGTTGAGCTCCTGGGACTGTTTGTCATTAGGGTCGTTCAGTTTTGTTTTGCCCTCTCCCTTTTTACTGCACTAATTACCATGGTGTGGAAAACAAGCAGACTGAGGATGGAGGGAGAGAAGACGAGGGAGAGCCAAAGACAGGGAAAGGAGAGAAAAGGGAGAGAGAAAGAAGCAAATCAAAGAGCGAGGCAGGAGGAGACCAAGAGGAGTGGAGAGAAGAGACAAGATAGAGAGAGAAGAGGAGGAGGGAGATGGCAGAGGAGCAAGAGAAAGAGAAGAGAGAAGGAGAGAGAGGACAGAGAGAAGAGGACAGAGAAGAGAGAAAAGGTGGAGATGGGAAAGGAGGGAGAGGGTTTGGATCATCACATGGGCCGCATGTATTAGTTGTTTGTGACCAGCAGAATAGAGTGTGTTTCAGGCCTGCACAATACTCACCCTAAGTGGCTTTAAATGAGGGAGACAAAAAATGCTTTGTTGTCCCCACCGTAAAGATTGCCATGCCAACAACCTCCAGGACAAAGCTGTCTCTCATGCTGATGCTCGCTGCTTCCATTTTATCCTTTTTTTTAATGATAAGGCAATGTCTTGTCAAAACCTTAGGCCATCAGCACTTTACAAATAGAATACACTTTGTGGCAGTTACAGCTTGAAAAAGTGAACTGAAAAATAAGTGTGGTGCTGGTGCAAATTGTCATATGGATAATGTGTGTATAGGAGGGGGATGGCGACAACATGCCATTACCGTGACGGACATGGAGTAGTGGTGTGTCTCCCAACAGCCACTCCTGACCATCCCTCTCGTCGTGGTCACTGTGTCTGCCATGTTTGAGAAGAGGCGCTATTTGGAGAGAGACAAAATCTAAACAATTTGGACTTGGCTCCAAGTTATTGGTTTGGCATGGGGCTCTGGCTCCAGACATACTCTCTTCTCTCTCTCTCTCCCTCTCTCTTTCATTCGTTCACCCTGTCAGACGACCTTACCTCCGCCGCGGGTGCCTATGCTTGTGAACTCCGGCTGAACCGCCTGTCGGCCCGCCTGCGTGCTGCCTGCCTGCCCAGGGATTTTATGTTCTACGTATCATTAGTCGTTTACCCCAAACCAACTCTAGTTGGCAATGGCGTCAAGTGGTTTTAACAGCACGAGAACGAAACTAGTAATGAACTCTTGAACTCTACGACGAGCACCTCATCAGTAGGGAGCGTGTTAACCCCCCCCCCCCCCCCCCCAAACAGCCGGACGCCCGCAGCACGTTCTAACCCCCCCCATCTTTCTCTTCCCCTCTCTCTGTCTCTCTTCCACTCTATTTCTCTTTCCCTTCACATTTGTTTTTTATACTACTTTTCAATAAAGCATCTGGGTTTTATATCAGACCACTCTTGGTTGTAAGGTACACCACCGGTACAAGGCCGGTCCAAGCTCTTCTCGAGTGCTCTTTTCTTGGCAGGAGTGTGTCTCTTGGAGCCCCTGCTCTGACAAGCTGAGTGAGCTGTTTACATGTGCTCTGGGGTAGCTCTCGTCTCTTTAAGGGAGCTCCACAAGCCCACTACCTCTCTGTGTTCTCTCCTCTCCTCTGACCTCCACTCTGCCGTTTCTGCTTCGAGTGTGACTAAAGTGAAAATAGACAGCTAAGTAATAATTGAGTGTTACTTGGCCTGAGAGTGTGGGAAAATGAAAAGAAGAACTTGGTTTAGTGTTCACTTAGCTCAATCGGTTAAGTATTAATAACATCAGATTGACATGTCTGATGTCAGGGTCTATTTCTAGGCAAGAATCATTATCATCTCAGTGTTGCCATTATTGTTTTATGATCCCAATATGCAAAGTTTTTTGCTAATGTGACTCTTTAAAGATTGAACCAAGATGAAAGCTATCTGCAGACACATTGGTTGATAAATACTGTTAAAGAGGAAGGAGTGTGAGGCTACTCTTTAGGCCTATCAGTTATGATACATCATCCTAACCAGCACGTTTGTTTGAGTGTGTTCTCTCTATTCTTTCCTCCTAGGCTGTAGAGGGATGAGAGAAGCTCTCACTGAGGCACGGCAGTGTCCCCCCCCCCTCCCCCCCAATGAGCCAGTTCCACCCCCTTTCTGATAAAAGCCAGGTGGTGGTCACCATCACCTAGGTTTACTCTCAGGAGTTAAGGCTTTGGGCATGTAAAGCACCTTGAGAAAGCTTCAGAGTGCTGCTATGATTCAGTTATAATAATAAATAACCCTGAAAACTGAAATGAATTGATTTGCCCCTAGGGTCCAATTACTCCATTTTACCTTTTACTCTTACACTGGCAACCATTCAGGGCCAGGGGGAACAACTCCCTAAAACACACTCCAATACTACTCTGCCATCTAGGTTCAGCTGCTCTCTGTTCCTCGCATACTGTTTCCCCTCGCGCTCTCATACTCGGGTGGATGTGGGAGAGCACTGGAACACCTCCTCCTCCTCTCGCTCCTATTTCACCCTCCCGCCGACCCCAGCCACGTCGAGGCCAGCAATAACTTTAAACAGCCCTGGGACAGCCAAATTCCCACCAGCTCGGCTCTGACCAGCGCTGCAGCTCTCGCAGCAACATCACAGTGAACTTGTGAAGAGTCACCACCCACTCACTCCCCCCTTTCTTACACCTCAGCAAATTAGATGTCTCAGAAGGAGAATCGTCCGCTCCACTGCTAACTGTTATTTTGCAATCTGTGATTAGCAGATACAAGTTGCCTAAGGGGGCTTGATTTGCAAGTGTGTGGAGAAAGAGCATGCTAAATGTTATGTCCACAGGGACTGCCATTTGTGTAGCTGTGTTTGCTTGGCATATACTGTTCAATACTAGACCACATGTTAGCATGAAGCCATTCCAGGAGGATGTTGTGCAAACAATCGTAAACTCAGCACAAATACTGCACTCATTTACCTGTTATGTCTCAACGATCCAGTCAGAGAAGTGTTAGTCCTCCACAAATGTAGGATTATTAATCAGGTCAGGTCATTGGTTTGACTCTAATACCTTCACTCATCACTTTAAAGTATTCCTAAACCATATGGCGTGCTTGTAGGGGGTTAAACACTTAACTGTATACATATCTTGAGAACAAAATAGGGCAAAGGGGACAGCATTCACTGATCATATTGTCTGCAGGGAACCTTCTCAGAATTGTGTGGATCACAACAACCCTACTCATGTCTACTCTCTCCATGCTTGACCTCTTAGGGCATTAGATCCCTGGTGACCTTCAATCAAAAACACACTCTAGGAAATGGTTGTGTAGCAGAGGAAATAACACAAGATGTTTTACAATGTTTTAAAATGCAGCTATATCCACATGCAAATATCTTTTCTCTGTCATGTGCCATTGTGACTTACTGCTAAGATTTGAACCAGACAGTAAAATGTCTGTGGAGCTGCAGGAATTGGAATATTAGAGGTGTTTGAAGAAAGACTGAAATTCAACTCTATCCAACCACTAATTTGGTTTCATAGTCACATGCCTCTGATTAAAAACAAACCCAGCTCTTCCTCCGTGTTTTGACTGGCCAGACATGAGTCAGTGACAGAGGAGATGTGACAGAACAAAGGCGGAGTGTCAGTTGGCTGCTAAAGTTCATCTGATAGCCAAATGCAGCGGAGTGAAACGGTGGCATAGGGCTCCTCATTAGACTAAAGCTAAATTAGGCCCCATCTCATCATAAAGACTGACAATACACACCAGTGCTGCTACACTATGATCACTACCCACAGAACAGCCCTCAGTAGAGCAGGTTTTGGTTCCTCATCCTGGGTATGTATTTAGCTGGGAGATTTTACAAGAGCATGCGGCATGGCTGTGACATGAAATACACAATCTAGATTTGACTCAGTTATTATGTGGCCTTGCAGAAGAGTAAAGTACAAGTCAATGCAGGTCATGTCTATATTATTCCTGATTCATGTGAATCCGAAATACTTTTGCGTACACTACTCTGGTGTTTTCAAACTCCTGAAATAGAACGATGACAACTCTGTCGAACGCGTTTTCATTTGAAAACTCCGGCTTTGCATTTTAATGTGCACAGGGAAATCCGCAAACATCTGAAAACTATAATGTAGAAAAAAACCCATGGCATGTTCCCTTCCTGACTGGACCATGGTCTGATTGGATGCGCTCGTCTCAAGTGATAATGGGCATGCGCGCTACACTCAGATGCACACACGATTTGAAGTTTCAGTCTAATGTGCGCGCTCTTGCTCGCTCGCTCTAGATTCTGGGAGATTTTATCTAATTTGCGGGCATCAGGGAGCCGTTATCACTATGCGGGAGACTCCCGAAACTTCCGGGAGACTTGGGATGTCTGGTAGTACAGTTCAAATTTGTGAATAGATTCATTAATTTGAAATATATTCATGAATGGTCATGTGATTTGTGCTAATTAATGGTCATGTGATCTATGTTTCAGGGTCCAGTGTTCGGTTCTGGAAAAGTGTGCGTCTGGACGGAGATGTGGGGTGGATGTAGCATGCGAGGCTATGACCCAAAGGCAAAGGTCACAGAAAATGTAAAGAACATCTCACAGATACTTTGCTGAGTCAGGACAGTGGCAATATTATCATATTTGGTGTGAATTGTCTGACTGTGCCCTCAATGATGGGTGAAGTGCAACTAAAGTTAATTTACTACAGTAGGTTGAATCAATTTCCAATGATATGTACTTATGCACCCTAAATCCAATCAAAATCTAGTATATGATATGAGCACCTGTGATATAAGCACTAGCATTATGCATTACTATTCAGTATGTTTAAGTAAAGTGTTTACAGTAGTTTACAACTCATTGTGAGGATCTAAAATATCTAACATATAATCACACACAATGAAATAGTAACAGAGACCAGAGACAGGGTGCAAAGCATATGAAAACCACACATGATGGCCACTGATACATTTCAGTCATTTCATTAGTAAGAATAGGTAACAACAAATTGGTTCTAACTGCATAAAATTCATAAACTTCTAAGTACTGGATGTTTTTGTGTACTTCTTGTATTTAACTGTCATGTGAAATGGACTGTGTAATTCTAAGTGTCATGTACGTTCATGCACAAGGCATGTTGTAACACATGCTGATGCAGTGTTACATGAAATAATGATCATTCTCTGAAATCTTGAGGATCATGTGTTTTTTGCAGACTTAACTACAAGCTCTGTCACAACATCGGCCTTTGCCTCAGACTGTGCTAATCAAATATCATGGCAAGGTGACAGCTGCACAATTGAAAGAAGAGACTTTCTGTCTCTCTCTCTGTCTCTTGCTGGCTTTTTCATTGCTCACGTGTTTCACACCTCGCAAGAGACACCTCATGCTCTTAATTGCTCAATGTGGTTTCCATGCAGTCCTCTCTCTCTTTGACTGTCTTTGGGCACTGCAGACATCTCTCTCTCTCTCTCTCTCTCTCTCTATCCATCTTTCTTTTTTTCTCTCTGGACAGATATGCAGCTGCATCTGAATCAGACACCTCCGTCTCCCACCATGTGCATAACAGAGGTGAGCATTATCTCCAGAGTGATGATAGGGATGTGACTGCCTGAGGTCAAATACCCCCAGCTCTCTCTCTCTCTCTCTCTCTCTCTCCTTCCTACCTCTAAATGGGCGGGATACACTAATGGCTGCCATGGCGTTAATCTGCTGCCTCGGGTCTTTCTCTCTTACTGAAGTCCATCAGCCGGAGGTTAATTAGCTAACCTCTCTGACCCCTGGGGAAGACCCTGCCTGTCTGGAAATCCCCTTATGCATAGAGAGAAGGGACTGGGGGGGGGGGGGGGTGAAGGTATGAGGAGAGAGGGAGAAAAAGAAAAGGAGGAAGAGAGCTCTAGTAATTGGGATAACTCTAAACAGTGGCCTATCTACGAGACGAGACCAGGTCCTTTATGAGAGATTTGAGGTATTCAGGAAGAGAGTGTGTTTATGTAACACTTAAACAGATAAGGCTCCCTGCGGAGGGCAGATGAGTGAAAGAGGGGAGGACCTCTGTCACTGAGCTGGAGGAGCAGGAACTAGCACGCTAATGTAGATCAGGATGGAGTTAGAGTTGTCCGCCATGATGCCAAAAGCAACGTCACTGTAATAAAAATGCAATGCATGACAATTAGACCTGTTATGTTGTTGGGCATTGGAAAACAGTAACATAACTGTGTGCAGTACGCAAACAGGCCTACAGCAAAAAGAAGTGTGCTTGCTGGTTTAAATGGGGAAACTGGTGTGTTTTGTTCCTGGGCCTGTTCAACTGATGTCAATGTGACTGGCCTAGAGCAAGGGGCTCCCCAGCAGTGGGAGTCACGTGTATTGTATTGCCGGTGCTAATACAATACCAGCATACAATATCAGCATGAAGCCAAAGATGGAATGAAAGTGTTTGCAGACTGATATGAGTAATGGCAAGCAGCTGTCTCTGCCATTCGCTAAAAATAAGCACACATTTGGGGAATGTCTGTGTGTGTGTGTGTATGTTTGGTTTTGTGTGTTAATGCATAGGGCTATGTATTATATAAGTGTGTGTATGTATATTTATGTGTGTATGTATATATTTATGTGTGTGTGTGTGTGTGTGTGTGTGTGTGTGTGTGTGTGTGTGTGTGTGTTTGTATGTGTGTGTGTGTGTGTGTCTGTATGTGTGTGTATGTGTGTGTGTGTGTGTGTGTGTGTGTGTGTGTGTGTGTGTGTGTGTGTGTGTGTGTGTGTTTGTATGTATGTGTGTGCATTAATGTGTTGGGAGGGGGGCGAGGAGCTTTCATGAACGTTCATATGCTGATTAATTTAAACCAACAAAACAACATGTTCCAACAGCCCACAGTTATGACATTTCTAAGTGAGTAGAGATTATCTTGAGCAAATGATCCGGGGTGAGAGTACAGTATGGGTAGATAAGAGGGGCTGGCTGACTCACCCTACTTAAAAAAGAACAGCAAAGTGTGAGAAAGCTTTGAAGGCTTTTATCAGACACATGAAAAGAGTGAGTCAGACAGAAATCAAAAGAAGTATGTGCGTCCACCTACCCCCAAAACCAGCACTACCCCCATTGCTGCTTTTTGAAGTAGAACTAAAGTCTTACTATGACAGTCTATTACATGTCAGTCAAGAGAGTGTCCATATCAAAAGAATTCCTATTAACACAAATTCAATCTTTACACTAGATGGGGTGTAACTTGCAACCATTCGTCAGCCAAGGGTCAAATTACTTATGACCTTCTGGTTTGTCATTATATTAGGCATACATGCTCTCTTTAGCATGTTGACCAAATGACCTTGAGTAATGTGTATGCGACCAACCCCTTACCCAGTAACAGAATTGACTTTGGTCCATTGTTTTGATTTATGAGGTTGAGGTGGTTGGACATTCATAAGCCTGTGACCAGTATTCCCTTTGGCTCAACATAGTTGTCATCTAAATTTAAGTACTCCGTTCCTGAGCCCATTATATTTCACACCATCATTAATGTCAACAGATGGTTTGATGCATATTTACTGTCTCCATTAGCGTAGGACCCACATTTGTATAGAAGAATCACTGAACCCTGAGCCCCTCTGTACAGAAAGGCTTTCCTGGCAAGGGGCTTCTCATTGGAGAAGAAAAATAACTAGCGATCACACTGCTAACACAGAGTTTGACTTGGAGAGACACGGCCATGGTCTATTAAGCACTGATGTCTATAATGCTTCACTGACAGGAGAGGGAAGGAGGGAAAGGAAGGGGAACAGAAAGAGAGAGAGAGAGAGAGAGAGAGGGAAAGAGAGAGAGAGGGGAGGGGGTGCAGCCAGCTGTAGCTCCCTTCAGCTGTAGGGAATCAGCGGGGGAGAGGGGAGGCTGTTCAGAGCTCCAGCAGAAACATGATAGCCAATCTGCAGAGGCACTAGGGGGTGGGGGTGGGGTAGAAAGGGATGGAGTGAGATAGTGGGCAGGCGGGTGGGTAAATAAACTTTGCAAATAAGTGTTGACTATCTTTTTGACATCTCTTTATTCTTAGCAACTATTTTCTTCTATTCTACCATTATTGTCATGTTCATCTTATTGCACTACGGGAAATGCTTCACTGTTTTATTGCTATACACAATGAAGGTAAAAAACAAGGGGAGGATTAAAAAGACAGCGAAAGAGTGGAGCTAGAGAGAGGGCAGAGAGCTAGAGGGGGGGCACAGAGAGAGAGAGAAAGGGAGAGAGAGAAATGAGGGGGGGGTGAGAGAGATAGAGAGGGAGGGAGGGAGAGATAGAATAGGAGAGGGAGAGAGAGTAACCAAAACAACAGTGTGGAGTACACGGACTGGGACTGGGCTTCCTGCCAAGACTAACAACTCACTCATCGTCCAAGAGAAAGAGAGAAAGAGAGAGAGAGAGAGAGAGAGAGAGGGAGGGAGGGAGGGAAGTGTTTATCTCCAGTATATCATGTGCAAAGCAGGGCTGGATGATGTGCATGAGGGTCTGTGTGCATGTGTTTTATGTGCTGTGTGTGTGTGAGACTGTGTGCGCATGCATGTCTGTGTGTGTACGTGCATGTGTATGCTTGTGTGTGGGTGTGCATTATGCGACTAACACCGTTTGGAGGTCATCAGCAAGCTCACTGCAACCACAGAAACCTGCCCTGCCGACCTTTTGTTCCATTGGCAGCTCCCACCACTTGCCCACCCCCCTTCCCTCAACAACCCCCTCCTCCCCACTCGCTCACTGCAAAACACACCACAACAAACACACCAACACACGCTTACTTTTCTCAGCAACTCTGGTTTCAGCAAGCCACACAGCACCTAACTCATCTTCCAAGGTACATTCTGGTTTTCGGTACAATGAAGACTCAAAACCACAACACTACAAATACCATCAAATGTCTCCGCCATCAAGCAGGTGTGTGGCCCACACTACATTTCCATCCAATTTCTTCAGCAGATGCTGATCTCCAAAGACTTACAACCTGTACAACTTACAACCAAACTGTCAGGCTAAGTTAGTCACCACAACACCAAGAGGCAGGCTCTTTCACCAGATTCTCTCTCTCTCTTACCTGAGAATTGATGGTGAATTACATATTAACAGTGAAGCCTATGAGCTGTTTGTTCGTGTGAATTTTGGTGGGTGGTGGCTGAGAGGGAATATACCCATCAGAGTTGCAATGGTGAATGTGTTATGGATGTTTATTGCTTTGTGGACAAGCAAACATCTTTGTGTGTAAATAAAATCTAGCAGAATGGGAAACACACAAGTTTATGTCCTTATGTACCGCTAGACACTGAAAAAAACAAACACACATGCACACAGCCATGCTCACTCTCATACACACACACAGAGAGAGAGAGAGATAGAGAGAGAGAGAGTCTGACAGAAAACAAAGAATGGGATATCCTGTTTTCCTACCAGACTATGGTTCTAAAAATACTCTCGGTGGACTGTTATTACAATTTCACCAAAGGATTGTGGGTAAGAGGGGCTCACACATACCACAATGAAATATTCTTTCTCTCTTTCCCCACTCATGTTTTTTTGTAAATCTCTTTCTCCACTCATGTCTTAAATCTCTTGTCTCCACTCTCAGAAACTCAGACTGCAAATAGTTTTCTCCTACAATCCTCTGTTCATTATTTTTTCTCTCTCTTATTTCGTACTCCCATCCTCGGCACACGGTTTCTCATCTTTAGAATGCAGCCGTGCAGCAGGTTTTCTTTGAAGTTTTCTCTCCTCCTCACTTGTCTGCTCTCCTTTCTTACACGTTCCCTTCCCCAGTCTACACGTGTGAGTATTCTACCCTTTCATACTCTTCTGTCTTGTCTTCTCCACCCACCACCCTCTCTCCTCATGTCAACTCTATGAAGCAATGATTCACTAAAAGTTTGGGTTGTGCAAAAAGAGGTGCACATTTGATATCAAACCCCCCTCCCCCAAAATAAGACCCAGATTACCCTCCTCTCAGGGTGAAAAGAAGTCAGTATTTCCAATGACGAACATACGAGAACACATTTCCACAACAGTGCTGGTTAACTAGCATAAATATGATGCTTTTGTGGTTATTAAGCTTGACCCCAATGTTCTTTAATATGTTATGGTCAGTGTGTGTGTGTGTGTGAGAGAGAGAGAAATAATCTGAATGTGTGTGTCGGGCCTCTGCAGCAGAGCTCACTCCTCCCTGATTTCACAGCTAAACTAGCGGCCCTATATATGCCGTGAGGCACACTCTTCTTAGACACACACACACTCTCACACACTTACAACATTCCTCTGCCTCATGCCATACCACACTGCTCCACCTTCCATATTTACATGCACAAATGTAAACACACACACACACACACATATCTAAATACACATATGCATGCACGCGCGCGCACGCACACACACACACACACACACACACACACACACATACACACACACACACACACACACACACACACACACACACACACACACACACACATACCAATACCCCCAGCATTCAGTTCATGCCACACTTCTGGCATGCAGCGTCTCTTGGCCACGGTGTCAAGTGAGAGTTATCAGCCTTAACCTCAGAGGGCGTGCAGTCAGCCACTTGTGCCCATGCCAAAGATGTCTGCCACCAGCAGGGCGAGGTGGAGGTCAGTGATTGGATAAAGTGGAGTGGACGTTGCCTGTTAAAAATACACACACCAGACGCAGAAGAATCTCCTTCACCTTACCCGCTGACAGTCCCCACTGAGGGACAGAAGGAGGGAGTGAAAGGATAGGAGGGAGGGAGGGAGAGAGTGAAAGAGATTGCATGATTAGGTAGAGAAAGACAGACAGGGGGGAAGGGAGAAAAGGATAGAGGGGAGAAGAGCAGCACAAAATGAAAGAGATTGGAAGCCAGTGACTGATAGTTTGCAGAAACAGAGATAAAAACAATTATCAATGATAAAAACGGATCAATAAATTACTGTTAAAAGGACTGTTGATCACAGATCTGGTCCATTTAGTGTACCTGTATGTTTTACATATGTGTTCTGATTTCTTATTTCTGTATCTGTTGTAATGTCTTATCCTACATGTATTAACTGCTTTAGCAATACAAGAACCCATTATGCCAATAAAGCAATGCGAATTTGAGAGAGGCAGACAGACATACTGAAAGAGAAAGAGAGAGAGCCTTGCATAACAAACAACAAATATTTCACACCAATGATGAGAATATCTCCGTTAGGTTCACACACCACTCACACACTCTCAGAATGAGCCACATGGACCTGGCCTATAAACATGACAGTCTCCTCAGCCACAGGCTCGCCGTCTCACCCGCACTGCTTTTCCCTTCAGACTCTTGGTTCCTCTTTAGGGCTCACTTACTGACTGACACAGATGCTGGTCAGCCTGGTCTGATGTTGTTGGCTGGCCCTGGTTTCAGTGTGTGTGTGTGGGTATGCCTGACATGAGGCCCTGACTTCCTGAAGTATGTGTGTGCATGATAAAAAAAACTCCTATTGTGTTGATTTGTTGACAGTAGATCCTGTAAACTGAAGATAAAATCTTCTTATCAAAGTCCCAGACAGCAGAAGGCAACAGCAGCAGTCCAGTCTCTGCTAAACAACACCTGAGACTTAGAGAGAGAGAGAGAGAGAGAGAGACGGAGAGAGGAAAGGGGGGGAGGGTAGAGAAAGTGAAGAAGATAGAAAATGAAAGAAAGGGAGGAAGGGAGGAGAGAGAGAAAGAGGAGATTCAAGCCTTGCAACAGTGTCAGTGTGCAGAGGATACACAAAGTGAGAGACGTGTGTGTGCGTTTGCTTGTGTGTGTTTGAGTGACATCTGAGACGTGTGATCATTTACAAGCGTTCAGAGGAAGGCTAGCGCTAGAGTGTATATATGTGTGTGTGTGTGTGTGTGTGTATGTGTTACAACAAAAGTCTAAACAATACCCTTACACACAGCTGGCAGAGGTGGTGAGGACACTCTGATTCTAAACACACACCAGTGTCTCTGTGTGTGAATGTACATGGTAACTGGGTTAACAAACTGGGTTACCAATTCTCATGCACTTTTGGTGCTGGTGTTTTACATATGCAAATACATGCAAATAAAGGCACCTTTTTGCATGCCAAGGGACTTGAAGTAAGTGAGTGAGTGAGTGAGTGAGTAACTGAATGAGTAAGTGATTGGGGACCATGAGTCTCCACAATGGGTGCATTAATCATAGTGTATGGGTGTGCAGAGAACAGAATGTCATTAGTTTTAACCCACTGTGGGCTGACTGGTGTTCATCTGTGTCTGGGGGGAAAAAGTGTGAGTGTTTTGCACTCACAGGTTGTGTGAACTATTTGTAGGCCTATGTGTGTGTGTGCATGTTAGCATGATTCTATATTGTCTGTGTGTGCATGTGTGACATGTCTTTGTGTGTGTGTGTGTATGTATGTAGTAAGTACAAAAGAAAGTAAATAAGTAAGTAAGGCAAGTGTATCTAAAAAGCTAATTATTCATGCACAGAATGCAAACCAAAGCATTTTACGCAGAGAACAAAGCAACAAAGCAAACTCCAAAAACCCTCCAGTTAGGTTAGTTCATAGGTTAAAAAACAGCTGAAACTTCCATGTATGTGTGTGTGTGTGTGTTTGTGATTCTGTATGTGTGACTGTGTCAATCTGCACGTGTCAGTATGTGGGTTGTGCATGTCCAGCACATAACTGTCTATTTTCCATACTGCATGTGTGGGTGTCAGTTACCTGAGGGCATATTTTTTCCTCCAGCAGCTGCTGCACATACACAGTCTGCTCTGGTGCATTTGTGTGTGTCCCTATCGCCATGACAATGCTGCCGTATGTATGTTTACATGGCTGACTGTCTACCCTCACTGCTAAATGTCCAAGAGCCATTCAGTCAGACAGTAACTACATCCCATTAGACAGCAGTGCTTCCACACACAGTGTTAAAGAGTGCTGTGTGTGTGTGTGTCTGTGTTGTGTATAAATGAGTGTGTGTTGGTCTCATCTCTGAATGATTACAAATGTGTGTGTGTGTGAGTGCATACTGCTAGTGCCATTTCTTGTACTTTGTTTGTTCCTCTGGGAGTCAGAACAGGGTTCTGTGGAAGCACTTAACCAAATGCATGTACTTCAAATCAAAATGCCCCCCTCTCACACACACACATTTTTTCTCCCTACCCTTCTCTCTTAACCAAAGACACAGGCCAATACACAAACTCTTTTAAAGAAGAGAGTCAGAGAAACATCTGTCATATTTTATTACTCTCTCTCTCACACACACACACACACGCACACATAAGAAATGAAACCTTCTCCGGCACTGCCTTCTGCCTTGATTCCTCTCAGCTTTGCCGGTCTCATTTTGTTCTCTCTCTCTCTCTCTGCAGTTGCTCTGCTGCCACGGTGTCCATACAGAGGCTTGGGGGTCTGTTTTGATTGGGCGGTCCCTGTGAGTGGCAGTGACCCCGTCTGCCCCCTCTGCTGCTAGCTGCACTGCTCTGTGCTTCTGCTGAAGTCAGCTTCTTGCAGGAGATTTACCGTCCACTTTTAAACAAAGCACCAGGCCCTGGGGCGGGTGACTGACTGACACACACACATACACACACACACACAAGGATAGGAGGGGTTTAAAGCAATTTTTACTGACTGACTCTCTCTCTTAAAGTGTTTTGCAGACACTCTTGCTCAATGCTCCTTACAAAACATTTCAAAAAGACTAAATTATCAGTAAGACCAGAAAGAAATTGCACACGTGTACATATTTAAATTACACTTCTTACTCTCAAACACCAATGTCAGAAACAGTTCTGAAATCTGTAATCAGTTCTGTATTCCACTTTCCTCACATTATGACTCTTATAGTAAGACAAACCCTTTCAGGAGGCTAAACAGGATTTCCTGTGCTCTGCAGCCAAAGCAGGACTGCCACACACACACACACACACACACACACACACACACACACACTGACACACACACACACACATACTGACTGACAGCCATTACTAACCACCTCTATTATACAGAACAGACCAAAATCAACGTCAATTACTACAGCAGTTTGACTTGGAAACTTGATCATCATAAAGTGCACTAGTGACACGTACAGCTGATGCTGAAAATGTGATCACTTTGTGACCAATGATGAAGTTTTACTAGGCCTAACAGCTGGTGTAGAACATATCAAGTCAAGCCTCATTAGCAACCAACAACTGATTGTTTGTTCGTGTAATCAGAATGGACAATGCAAGACCTGTCAAAATACAGAAAGCTAATGAATGACTAATTAAAAAGCTAATTAGAATAATGAGCTAATTAAATTCCTGTGTGAGGAGTAGGCTATGTAAGAATGCTACAATGGCATGACAGCTATTACTGACCACCTCTAACAGACAAAATAGTAATGATAAAAAGTCACAGAGACACACACACACCTATACAGATACACTTAAAGATACACTCCAGCCACTGATTAACCCTTAAAAGCTCATCTTAGTGTCTAAGATATACATATAATTATGAAAACAATCCCTTCATGGCCTTGAAATGGTTTGCATGCATTTCTACACCTTATGCCTCATCTTATCATCATGCGGGGAGCTGATTGCCCCCGTGCTCACACTGTACAACAGCTTCAGTAGGCTCTAACTGTCTGAACATTTCTATTTACATAACGCCACATAAGCATTTCTATTTACATAACGGCACATAATAGCAAGATGGAGTAATTCAGCCAAGGTGGCCTATACAAGTTGAGGCATCAGAATGGTAATGTATTGGGTTTCTATTGCTTTGCACAATGTCAGATATTCAATGGTAAGATAATGCTTGTTTTGAAAACAAACAGCTAACAATGTTAGCTTATCCAAAGAGGTGATTGCTCTAAGACAGGGGTGGTGAACCTGTGGCTTGTGAACCACATGCGGCTTTTTGCCTCCTCGTGCAGCTCGCAAATACTCAAATATGTTCTCACTTCTCCTTGGAATTAAGGAGAAATTTTTGAAATATATTTCTGATAAATCAAAATGCAATCAGGAAAACTTAGCCTGAAGCTAAGTGCAAATCGAGGAACACAGGGCATTCAAAAGAAGGATTTGTCGTTTGGAAGCATAACGTGTCTGTAACCAAACTAACACCATAAAAAATGTGTTCTACACATTAGTTTGGTAATTGGTATGCCAGACTTAACTGATGCATAAAGCTTCATACCTGAACATTTCCCAAGACCTTCGCAAGTACAAGGTAAAGGTAGGCTATTTAAATGTCAGTCAGAGAAGCAGACACGTTTCCCTTTTGTTCATTATCATTTCAAAAATTAACAGAAGATGGTCACATTGGCATCATATAAGTTGTTATATTGGAGCATCGCTCATGCAGTGATGCAGTCATTCAGTGAGGGGGAATTTGTGATGCGTCTCAGATATTTTTGTTGCTTGCTACTCATGCCTAAAAACGATCATTTGTAGCATCTACCAAGTGTCTCACTTTAAATGAAAAAGAGAAGAACTATTTAAACTGTAATCCTGTGTCTTATTAGGCGTAGGCCTAGTGTGGGCATCTTTTTTGTTGTTCACCTCTTTTGAGTGGTATGGAATCTGTTTTTTGCTGTTCATGCTGGACTGGTTAGCTACCCCTGCTCTAATAGCACCTTTATGCCACATTGGATATTCGGAAATCCCAACCTCCGACCGAAGAAAAATGACTTGAACGCAAAGTCAGGTGGGATTTTGTGCGGAAGTCCTATGCCCCAAGGTACCCGACTTGACATCACTATCATATTCTCCAACCACGGTGGCCTCCCATGCAAAAACACAAGAGAGGAATCTCACTGTCATTACAAATTGAAATAGGCAAGGTAATTTATAACACTACAAATACAAACACTAGCCCGAGACATTTTCCTTCTTGCTCAACCATAGTAAGCAGTTCTAATAACTTATTTAAGCGTTTCCTGTATTTGTTTTCCGAGCTGATCTCATGAACACACTTTTTTCGGAGGTCAGGATTTTTAAAGTCGGGTCCTCAGAGTTTACGGCCAGCATGAAGGCACTATCAGACTACAGGGGAAGCTCCGCAGCCTCTAAAATATCGCTGAAAATGTTGTCAAATACACTGTATTTACATTACTATTCAGACTAAAATGTACTAGATTAGAACATGTTCCACTTCATGGCTAGTTCTTCAATAACACAATCGTTAACACATGTTAGCGTTTATCATGATTTTGTTTCTCATACATTGCTGTGATGGCACAATCAAACTATTAGGCTATTAAGTCCACAATATGTACAGTAGGCTGTCCAACAAAAATGACTATAATTAAGTAGAAGTAGGCTCCTCCTCCCTACCCATATCCAACCCCCATCCTCTCCCCTTCCCACTCTCTGACCATCTCTGCATCAACTTCTCTGCCCCGCTTCCCTCACCCCATAATCCCAACAAACGCACCATCACCTACCGCAATATCAAATCAGTAGACCCACTCTCATTCTCCCAGCTCATATCCTCTGCCCTTCCCCCTGACTCCTCTCCCTCTTCCCCTGAATACGCTATCATGATTAACTCCATCCTCTCAGACTCTCTAGCCCCTTGGAAAATTTCCTCTGTCTCTTTCACCAACCCCGCCACCTGGTACACCACGGAACTCCGCACCATGAAACGGACTGGCCGCCGACTTGAACGTCTCTTCAAACGCATCCGCCTTACTGTCCACGGCGAAGCATACAAACATCACATCTCCTCCTACCGCGATGCACTTCAAGCTGCTAAATCTGCCGACTTCTCAACCCTCATCAACAGCACCAACCGGAAACACTCGAACCCTGTTCTCCACCGTCAACAAACTACTCCAGCCGCCGGACATCAACCCACCCTCCTCCCCTGATCTCTGTAACTCTTTTCTTCATGCCTTCAACAATAAAATCACCCAAATCAACTGCTCCCTGATTGCCGCCATCAGTACTGCATTCGCCAACCCTCCCCTAATCTCCCTCACCCTCCCTATCCACCCGCCCCCTCCTTCTCTCACTGCCTTCTACCCCGTTGACTCCTCACACATTTTGGATATCATCATGGCATCCAAGTCAACCACTTGCTCTCTCGACCCCCTCCCAACTACTCTAACCAAAGCCTGCCTCCCTGTCCTCATCCCCCACCTCACCACCCTCTTCAATCAGTCTCTATCCCTTGGTCATTTTCCCGTTGTCCTCAAACTTGCCTCCATCACCCCCATCCTTAAAAAGCCCACCCTGAATCCAGCCAACCTCTCCAACTACCGCCACATTTCTAATCTGCCATTTTTCTCCAAAACACTTGAACGCATTGTCGCCGCCCAACTCCATACCCACCTCCAGTCAAACAACCTCTATGAACCCCTCCAGTCTGGTTTCCGCCCACTCCACAGCACCGAAACTGCCCTTGTCAAAGTAATCAATGACCTCCTCATATCTGCAGACTCCGGTGCCCTCAACATCCTGCTACTACTCGACCTCAGTGCAGCCTTCGACACGGTCAACCACACCATCCTCCTGGCAAGGCTGCGCCAGCTGGGTGTTGAGGGCACCGCACTCAAATGGCTCACTTCCTACCTCACAAACAGGCAACAGTTTGTCTCCCTCTCTGGCCACTCTTCCACCCTCTCTCCTGTTACGCAGGGGGTCCCCCAGGGTTCAGTCCTTGGTCCCCTGCTCTTCATCTGCTACCTTTTCCCCCTTGGTCACATCATCCGCAAACTCAACCTTGTCTTCCACTGTTATGCAGATGACACCCAGATTTACATCAGCACCAAATCCACCCAAAACCCTCCCCTCAGCCACATTGAAACCTGCATGGGGCAGCTGTGGCCTACTGGTTAGCACTTCGGACCTGTAACCGGAGGGTTGCCGGTTCGAACTCCGACAAGTAGGCACAGCTGAAGTGCCCTTGAGCAAGGCACCTAACCCCTCACTGCTCCCCGAGCGCCGCTGTTGATGCAGGCAGCTCACTGCGCCGGGATTAGTGTGTGCTTCACCTCACTGTGTGTACACTGTGTGCTGTTTGTGTTTCACTAATTCACGGATTGGGATAAAAGCAGAGACCAAATTTCCCTCATGGGATCAAAAGAGTATATATACTTATACTATACTATACTTGCATCTCCACAATAAAATCATGGCTGACCCACAACTTCCTCCAACTCAACAGTGACAAAACAGAACTCCTCCTCATAGGCACCAAATCCACCCTCAATAAAACTGGTCCCATCTCACTCACTATCAGCACCTCGACCATCACCCCCTCCCCCCTGGCACGCAACCTTGGCGTCACTCTGGACCCCACCCTCTCCTTTGATCCCCATGTCAGCTCCATCATCAAGACCTCATACTTCCACCTCCGCCGCATCGCCAAGATCCGACACTGCCTCTGCCCCTCTGCTGCCGAATCCCTTATCCATGCCTTCATCTCCTCACGTCTGGACTACTGCAACTCCATCCTCTCTGGCATCACTTCTCACTCCCTCCATAGACTCCAAATGGTTCAAAACTCTGCTGCTCGCCTTCTCACCCACACCCGGTCCCATGAACACATCACTCCTGTCCTCTTCGCTCTCCACTGGCTCCCCATCAAACAACGCATCACCTTCAAAATACTCCTCCTGACTTTTAAAGCCCTCCATCACCTGGTCCCGTCCTACCTGTCTGATCTCCTCACCCCCAATTGACCCTCCCGAGCCCTCCGATCCTCCTCCACACTCACTCTGATCACCAAACCATCAAGACTCAAAACCTTCGGCAAGAGAGCCTTCTCCTCAGCAGCACCCCGACTCTGGAACTCACTCCCCCAATCTGTCCGTGACTCCCCCTCACTTTCCACATTCAAATCCTGTTTAAAAAACATACCTCTTCTCACAAGCCTACGACCTCCCCTACCCACAACCATAACCATCCCCACCCTTGCCCTCTCCCCTTCTCATACCCCGTCACCCCCTGCCCCTACCCCGCCACCCTCCCCCGCAACTCGACCCCCACTGTGACTGTTATTGCTCATGTCTTGTCCTGGATGTCTGTACTATTATTATTCATTCCTCATTCCACTATTGCTCTTGTCTTTGGTGCTTGTACCATTATGATTTATTTTTTATTCATCAATTCATTGCTGCTCTTTGCTGCGGCAGACAAAATGAAGCCAACCCAAATTAAACTTACTGATAGAAGTGCACATCCATCAGATGTATTGTGGTTCGAGCAACCAGGCATTTCAAGAGTCTGCAACTGCTGTCATTATCAGAAACTTTCCTTTGACGCTATCTAGGTTATTAGTAAAGGGGACAGACAGGGTTCTTGGATATTTGGCTTTTGCCTCGACTGGCAGCCTGACCATTTAAATCAAATACATAGGAATACAGCCTGTGCGTTTTAAAATAGTTTTCATAGCCTATATGACACAGTGAGTAGGCTAATAATTGGATTTAGTCAGTTACCTAGCCAACCCACAACTAATGCAAATAGTAACTAATATGACAACATTTACTTTTTTCTTTTATTTACCACAAAGCAGTTATTATACAGCCTAAACCATGTAGGCATTAAATCGAGTATCCGTAGCTTAATCCAAGTAGGCAGTCGTTTTATTTGTTGTCTTTCAGAAATGCTTAACCAACATGTAGCGCTAGGATGCTCATGCACAACACTAAACTCGTGCATGAGCTGTCATCTACCAATCAGCATGTACAAACTGGTGCCGGAAGTGGCAACCATGCCATGTTTTCAAAAATGACGGCGGCCAAATACCATGCTAATTGGCTAAAGCTAACCCTCCAAATCCTGACCCCCTGCTTTCCCTGTACATCGGCCCTTCCACCTCTCTCCTCGTTCTCACCTCCTCTGGTTGCAATCAGACAAATGAGACATATTTGATGACGATTTCCAGGGCACAAGCTACAGTAGAGGACTGAAACACAATAAAACAGAGAAAAACAACAGGGCATTTCTGAACCGTCTGATTGATGTCACTCAGTGTTGGGAGTAATGCATTAAAAATGTAATGTAATTACAGTAATGCATTGCTTTTTGCTGTAATGCAGTAATGTAAGGCATTACCAATACAATTTCAGTAATATTTTACTCGGTACAATTCTCAGTAACTGAAGTTACTTTGCTTTTTAATCCAAAATTGAGAAATGCTCAATTGGCACCAGAGAAGATTATCCAAGAATTAAAAAAAGTCATCTATGCTGGTCCTAGAATTTGATTGCCTTGTTTAGATGACTGTAGAAAGGGAATTTGAGTTATCTCTGCCATTCATGCAACAGATCTAACATGGTTAGGCTATACTTCTCATTTCAAGCAGTGAGAATAACTAAAATGTTGCTTTTACAGACTATTTGCATTAAGTCTACACCACTGTAAGTGGAAGGAAAGGCCACCAGCAATGATGAGAACCATTTAAAGTCAACATACAATTTCACTATGGCTATATTTTACCATATTAAGTTGTGAGTGACCTTTGGCCTTTGGGGCCTACATCGTCCCATGAGCCATAACTGCAACCATTATATTGTTCTTTTGTTAGCCTTAAACCTAGCTCAGTCATTATGCCATACCACATCACCTCCTGCCGTGTAATGAGCTGCATTGAACACATAAAGATCTATTGAGAACACCAAATCCATATTTCCTGTTATTTTGGTGAAAGTAATGTAAACGTAGTGTAATGCCTTACAATTCAAAGACAGTAATATTGTAATGTAACAAATTACTTTGAGATGACAGTAACAAGTTATAAATAATGCATTACGCTTTTGAAGTAACTTGCCCAACACTGATGTCACTTCATTGCTTGGTCGTCAAGAGCTGGCATTCAGAGGTCACAATGAGGGCAGTGAATCGGCTAACAATGGGAATTACAGAGAATTCACTGAAACGTTAGCCTAATATGATTCTGTCTTCGCCACACACTTCCAGTTATCTTCTATGTTTTCTGGCATGTCCCATTCCATTCAGAAAGATTTCATTTCAGCTACTTCAGCCACTGTTCTTTATGAAATCACACTTCACACTGTTCCCTTTTTTGCATGGCAAGAAGATGAGTCAACTGACATTTTTTGCCATGCACAATTGTCTGTTCATGGAGACTTTTGACAAGATTTTAAAGGATGAGACTATGGAGACACTGGAGGATTTTGAGTTTGTTTTTATGTTGAACGCATATGAACAAATCTTCTCAGAAACTGTGGTCTTTGACATTGTGCTCTGTTGCACAATGTGAAAGACCACAGTTTCTGAGAAGATTTGGATGCTATGGATGTTTTCTACTGCGGGCAAAGAATTGAGGGTTTTTGCAAAGGAGAAGAGATCAGAGGAGGCTTTTCAGGCTATTTATGCAAAAGCAGCGTAGTCGCACATCAGACCCTTAAAATGAGCCTAGGCGAAAGTGTCGGTTGCAGGATCCTCAGGAGTGTTAAAGAAAACTGTACATGGATATCCTGGACAATCTTATGCAGCAGATTTCTCAGCGTTTTTCAAATTTGGAAAGTACACTGTAATCCCACATTTTGTTTGAACCTATAAAAAGTTGTACATTGCACACAAATCTCAGAATATCCCACATATTACACGCCAATTTTGAGTGAGGAGAATGGTTTTCATGAATTTGTAGAATCAACTAGGATCTTTCAGTTGTATCAACATTCTGAGCAACAGGTGGCCCAGGAAAGAAGATTTGATTGGATTCCGCCAAAATGCACTTTTTTCCACTCCCAAACCTGGGGATTTCCCGCAGACGACAGAGATAGAAGTCACGGACGGTTCACGACAGCAAGACACAGACTGCTTAAAATTGGAGCAAGACAGTAAAATGCCAAGGTATTTCCCACTCTTTGTTTCTTATCTTGTTATCCGATTACCAACATAAGTTTGCCATTAGATAGCCTCCGCTAAGTAACGTTAGCAGTTTAACCAATAACTGTAAATAAGTTAGCATTCGCCATTTTACATTAGCTATTACATAGGCCTACGTGTGAACATGCTAACTTAACCTACTATCGCCATTCCATATCAATGCTTATGAATGGTAATTATAACCAGTAGGACGACAGTTGAGCCTGGAGGCAGGCTTCGCAACAAAGGAATCAACTGTAAACAAGCTAACTGTCCATGCTATCAACGAAAGTTGTACAACAAGCTGAATTAGTGGGCTTCTTTTTAAACGGAGCCGTGTGTTTCCTTTGCTTGCTATAAAGGCATGGCTTTACAGTGGCAACCGGGGGATACGCGGGATAACGGCCTTCTAGGTGTGTCCAGTTATAAGGTATTAATGGACTCGGGTGGAGGCAACTCCGTTGCGCGTCGGGGAGTTCTTTGCCCCTTGCCCGCATAAGGACACCTTGGTGGCCGTTATCCCTTACATAACGTTCCGTCTTTCTGACAACATGCTACTGTAAATTATGCAGCAACATTAAAATAAAGAAAGGAACATAAATTGGAAATGCAAGTATCGCGCATTTAATTGCGAGAAGAGAGGACAAATAGTAAAGCATTAAGACTGAAGCTGTGAAGCATGGTAGCTGTACTAGAAGCGAACCGTTACGCTGTCCTTACAATAAGTGTTTGTGCACTTTAAGTTGGCACGCTTAGGACTCACATGTCCCGGTTTCATTTGCCAGGTTGGTCACAGCAATCTGCCCTTCACGTTGTCTTTTAGAAGAAAGGAGGTTGTGATGGACAAGCCTCCTGTGAGCCAGATGATACAGCGTTGGCCAGCACTCTTTGTTGAAAATCAGGTAAGGTTTGATTGTCTCTGTTAATGTCTGTAAAAGTCTAATATAATGCAGCCATGTGAAGTTAACATAATGTTACTGTAGCCTTTGATGTCACCCACCCACACACACCCACCCTCACATACACACAGGTATGCCCTCCGCCCCCCCTCATACACAGGTAGGCTACACCCCCCCCCCCCCCCCCCCCCCATCATTTCACCCCAATTCCTTTTATGAGTACATGACCATAAACAAAAAACAGAGTAGATGGGACATTGTTCACAGTGTCTTGATAAACATGATTTATTTCTGTCTCTGTTTCAGGTCTCCCAGGAAATTCAGCAGAGTGGCAGGGAAAAACCTGAAACAGGAATTATATGAGTCTCTGGATCGTCTTTGCCCTAAACTTGTTGAAATCATCAGGTCAAAGAGAGGTCTAAAGGGACAACTTCTGGATGGTCTGTTGCGCCAAACAAAGGTTTGTAAGATGAAGTGATACTACTGATTTTGGTGTATGGATGTCTTGAATGATAGCTGTCTGTAATGTCACTGTCTCTTATGTTACTGTGTTAATGTCTCTAATGTCTCTGCTTTCACTGCAATCCAGACATCGGACACTGCTGACATCAGATGCCTTGTCCTGAGAGGGCTTCCAATACTCTTTGATGACAACTCAGCTGATTTCTTCAAGACTTGCTTTGTAAGTAGTATCACTGAAGTATAATTCTTCAGTTGTTAGATATATAACTAAGGCCAATAATGCCATGAAGAGTGAGTTAATTTGCTGTAAGACATTTGTGGTTCATCCTAATGGGACACGAAATTACAATTTATATTATAATATAAAATGTGAAATCAGCATGCCATTCCTTATGTAATCCAGGTTTCATTTCACTTTATAATCTCAAGTCAGTACTCAAATATGTTACTGTGTGCTCTGATTTTCCTTAGTACCTACAAGCCCAACATGACCACGAGGGTGGCTGGTAACAATTTTCAATCTGGACCTTTTTGTATTTCCAGTCTGAATATGTATTTGGTAATGTCAATGTACAATGCCCAATTATGATGTAATTTGTACTTGGTTAGGTTTTAAAAGTAAGAACAATGTGCTGTATTTCTAATTAAATATATATGTGTGTGTGTGTGTGTTATGTTTAGGTCACTAATGACGAGGGCGTATACAGACACATTGGAACAGGAATACTCTGCTTTACTGAGGAAGATATTGCACCGCATCCTCTGACTCCATCTTCTGTAGGAATCGTCTTGGAGGGGACTCCAAGAGTGTTTGAGAGTGAGCGTGAGTTTGGGAGACGGGGATAGAGCAATTGTATTGTGTACCTAGCTGTTTGCAGGCTGGTATTGTGGGGATGCTAAAAAGGAAAGTTTTAATGCTGACAAATCAGCTGTAAAGTGTGAATGTGAGTGAGTTTGTCTGAGTGAATGTGAGTGAGTGTGTCTGAGTGTTTGCAGGGTTGGATATTGTGGTGGATAATGTTTATAATAATACCTACCTTTGTGTGTGTGTGCACGTATCCAGTGTTTGAGAGTGGTACTTTTTGACTGCCTTGTCAATGCCCATGTTCATTTTTTGCATAAAGGTGCATTTTGATTATCTATTACTTATCATAGTATGCTCTGAGCTGTAATATAATTCCTTTGTGGATGTGTGTGGGGTCTGGCCCATTTTGCCTTTTACCACTTTGGGTATCAGCTGACACTTATAAATATAGTGTGTTCTTGAAATTGTATTGATGGTGTATTCTACATCTGTGTGTGTGTGTAGAGTTTCTATAGAGCTTGTATTTCTATTCTCTGTGATTTTGATCATGTGTATTTTGAAATTGTTGAGTTGAGTAACAATTGAATAAACACTCAAGTGTTCTGAATAAAGACTGTTTCTTTTACTTTCATAGCTTAAGCCCCATAAAACACATTTAACTATAAGAAATGTCTAATGAACTTTTAATTAAATTAAAAAGACATTTTATGCTCACTTAATTAAAAGTTTAAGTTAAAATAGTAAATATTTATAAGTTACATAAACATAAATTGAAGGTATTCTTTCATCGCAAGTTTACGCTGTTGTAACATGCAAAACTAGTTTATTGTACTAAAATTCATCATGCATTACTATTTGGCACATGTCGTACACTTGACGTAAATTTGTTCGTTTATTGAACAATACATAACATAAAATATTTAGGGCAACGTGTTACCTCGAAAATGTTATGTTTATTGAACGAATTAGGGTTTACAGTGTATGCGCTTTCTAGAACTAATAAATCCAGGGAAATATTTCTACTGAAAAGTTATGTCATTTCTTTGATTCAGGGAGACTGAGATCTGAACTCCAAGTCCTATATTCAAATCATGACTTGCAGGGCAACAAGACTAAGCTGTGCAATTTCCTACAGTTTTTAAAGACATGGAGTTGGATAGTGCAATGCCTCATCTGTACAAGCTTTTGTCTTTCCTGGCAACAATTGGGGCTACATCTGCAGGTGTAGAGAGGAACTTCTCTCTACAGTGCCTACAAAATGAAAAAGTCAAAATGAAAAGTCATACTTTAAAGTCCACATTAAAGTCATACAGCCGCAACACAATAGGCCAAAACTGTTAAAGCAACCTTGCTCTTCTGGTCATTGAGAGGGAACTGATGAAATCTCTGGGAAACACTCCAAGTTGGTATGACGGGCAGAATTTACATTTAATTATTATACGGCTCTTCACAATGCAAGTAGAATGCTCCATTGACTTGAATGGGATTTCCGAAAGTTCTAGCGGTCATTATTTCTTGGGAAAGGACCTCTGAAAACAAGAATGACCACTGTCAATGGCAACGGAGTTTGCGCTTGGAACTTCATTCAAAAGTGAAAGCAGACGGTTGATCAGCTGTGTTCTAAAGAATGTTTGATTCAAGTTCAGCATGTGTTGCGAACTAGGCTATTTGTTTCTCAGCAAAAGTCACGACAAAACGGTAACAAATAAGTGTAAAGAGACATATCATAGAGTTTATTTTTTCGTTTTGGCAAGTAGCCGTATAATAAGCGGGATAATGTATAGAACGCCGGTCATTATGGGAAAATAAGTCCCTTCAGTCCCTTTACGCCCTGTCGGGACTTATTATGACCGCCGCGCAGCGAAGCGGCGGTCATATAGGTTTAGTCAGATTTTTTTTTTTCTTTTTTTTTTTTTTTTCTTTTTCGCATGCCCAAATTTCTGTCAATGAGTCCCGGGACACTGAAAGACCGGGGTAGACGAAACTTGGTGGGCATGTAACCCCATATGGATAGCATGGAACCATCGTTTTTCGTTTTGATCTGTAGCCCCCCCGCTGGACTGCACCCCCCGAAAGGAGGGTAGGGCAGACACAGTTTTCTGTGAATATCTCGAGAACCGTAAGGTTTAGGAGGACCATTTTTTTTTGGTAAGTTGATCTCAAGTGGCCATGTCAACCCATTCCATAACCCCTCATTTCATGTATAGCGCCACCTAGTTAAACCCAAAAAAGTAAAAATTAGGTGTTTTCATCACAATATCTCTGGCTGACATGGTCAAAACTGCACGAAATTGAAAGTGTAGGATCATTATGACACCCTCCGAATGCATGCCAAGTTTTGTGTACTTTCGTTCATGGGGGGCCTTACAATTAAACAATTTATGTGTACATTTAGTGACGTACACCAACAAGGATTCCCGGGACACTGAAAGACCGGGGTACACAAAACTTGGTGGGCATGTACCCCCACATGGATAGCATGGAACTGTCATTTTTCGTTTTGATCTGTAGCCCCCCCGCTGGACTGGACCCCCCGAAAGGAGGGTAGGCCAGACACAGTTCTCTGTGAATATCTTGAGAACTGTAGGACCTAGGATGACCATTTTTTCCGTATATTTGCCTCCAGGGGTCATGTTAACCCAGTTCATGTGCACACATGTGCACAAACAGATACACACACACACACACACACACATTCACAGTAATCATACGTATGACCAGGGCCGGCCCGAGGCATAAGCGAACTAAGCGGCTGCTTGGGGCCTCCTGGCCACCAGGGGGCCCCCAATCGAGTTTCTTTTTTTTTTTTTACATAATAAATAACGTAAACAAGTGACATCAATGAATGAATAAATGAAACAATTATCATTCAAATCAAGAAAATTATGATTTCATGATTAATATGCCTGCCTACTGCTACTGTGTCTGCCAGCCTTTGAGTCACGCGCATAAAGTAGACACCTCGGGTGCATATACAATTCGTGCAGACACTGCATCAAGTTCAACAATCGGAAGAGACGGTAATGTTCAGACAAGTCACAAAAAAGGACGTATCCCTCTGGTGCCGAAAACAGAACGAAGAAAATGACAGAGGAGGAGAAAAACGAGCAAGATACAGGTATGTTTTGCATGATTATTTACAGTATGTTTTGTGCTTGAGGTAGCTAGCTAGCTGTCATGATCTAATATAAGCCATCACCAGAGCTAAATCTCCGCCATCAACAGAGAAATGTCTCCCATTAATATATATTTATCTAGATGTATTTCAGATGTCAAGGATATTGGGATTGTTTTGGATGTTCAATCAAGCATGTACCCTAGCTCTAGGTGGGCTTATTATGTCGTAAATTAAAGTTAGCTAGCTGACTGAAGTGGACATTAGCACTACAGTAGCTACATGAAAACGTAGCTGAAGGCAAATTTACCACAGAGGGATTGTTTCTGATTTCGCACCTGAAAGTGTTGATAGTTTATTACTGCTCTATAATATGTGACATAGTGGTAAGTCTGATAGCAACAACAGACTAAGCCCAGGCTCCCAGTCCCAACCCAACCCACTGACTAGCGCGACTCTGGGCATCGGTAACGTTCCAGCTTCATAGGCAAAGATGGAACAGTACGTCCGCTCTGCTCTAAGATCTTTGGAGAGAGATGGTAGTGTTTGAGAAAATATACCATGTTGGGTGGGGAGACTTCTGTGATGAAAATAAATTTACATTTGATTAAGATAGTGGCAAGTGATGTAGCGGTGCTACCCTAATATTTAGGCTGCAGTAGATCACCATGTTAAGCGTTCACCATACTGCAATTAAGTATACTCTTTTGAGTATGCCTCATTTGCCAATAGAATATGAATTGTTACATGTGGAATTGCTTGTTATTTGAGTGTAAGTAATGATAGCAAAATAAACTCATTCTGCTCGATCAACTATGCACTTATGCAATATTTTTTTTTTTTAGAGACACTGTTGAAGTCCTTTGGAGCACATCTCTACCTCTACCTAATTCTACCTACCAGAAGGTGAGGTTTTCTTGATGGCAAATGGTTACATAGCCTGTTAATATGACACGACACATTTAACATCGTTTTTTATTTATTTATTTATGTATTTATTTAATCATTGCAGATTCGTCCACTGCAGAGTTGCAGATGCCTAAAAACCAGGAACGAAGTAGGAATAATTATCTATTTTTTGGGACATTTTATTTTTGATTATTAATGTTTGTCTATTTTGATTTTATTTTGTAGTTGAAAATTGCTCATTTAATGCACATTTGCGGATTTGTTCAGCAAATCTGATGAAAAACAAGTCATTAAACTGATGTACTTGTTTACAACAAATACAAATGCTGTTGTATTTTGTTATTTGTCAATTCAACTTCAGTAAACCACCCTTAGTGCTTCACTTTGAATATGAATGTTTCAAATAAATCTGTGATTTTAGTACCCTCTAAGATTAAAAGGTGACAGGGTTGGTGTAAATAACAACTATATTAATACATTGGTTTACCAAGCACATGGGGCCAGAAGTCTAGATTGTATTTTGTACCGCTCTGCGGTACATCTAGTTTTCCCCATAATGACCGGCGTTCTATACATTATCCCTTACTTACATGGTTGTGGTCCTTAGCAGACAATGTTGTAATAAGGAATAGGCCTACATTATCATTAAAGGGAATGCAAAACCGAGTTTACATTGGCATAGTTGAATACTTGAACACTTAAAACTCATATTGTCACCTCCATCATATGGAAATCTCACAACTTGAAACTGCCGCTGTACAACGGGCGAATCACAATAAAGCTACTCGGCAGTTGCACCTTATTTGGCTCTGGTCTGTACCTTTGTAACGCCCCAAAATGTACATACACACCAGCCCACTTCCAGCCTCACGCACCTCCTTCACTGGAAGTTCGATGCCGCTGGACTTTAGTAGGCTAGATGGTCTAAGACGGCCATATTTGCAGATAAACATAATTATGACCACCGCGCAGCCTTCTTTTTCGCATGCCCAAATTTCCGTCAATGAGTCCCGGGACACTGAAAGACCGGGGTACACGAAACTTGGTGGGCATGTAACCCCACATGGATAGCATGGAACCATCGTTTTTTGTTTTGATCTGTAGCCCCCCCGCTGGACTGGACCCCCCGAAAGGAGGGTAGGGCAGACACAGTTTTCTGTGAATATCTCGAAAACCGTAGGGTTTAGGAGGACCATTTTTTTTTGGTATGTTGATCTCAAGAGGCCATGTCAACCCATTCAATAACCACTCATTTCATGTATAGCGCCACCTAGTTAAACACAAAAAAGTAAAAATGAGGTGTCTAACTAAAATGCATCCCCATAACTCTGCATCCTGGTGACAACCAATCAACTAAGCCACCACAATCCCCCCCACCCCCCCGCCCCCGCCCGATGCCTCCAAATGCTTGTTAAGACAGCTTATGTTATTGCTAGTCATTGTCGCGTGCCGTTTTCTCTGTGATCCAACTCTCATGCAACTTCTCTCAAAATTAAAGCCAGTCACTGGATTTTCATACAGATTAATATCAAGATTGCTTGGTCATGTGTGTGTAACGGTCGATATTACCACAGGTTTTCAAGATTGTGTGTGTGTTTGTTTGTACCATGTCCATGTGTTAGCTTGTGTAAAAACTAGACTTGTGATGGTTATCAATAATTCAGTGGTAAAATATTTTTGTACACTATCTTCCACATAGTGTCTGTCTGTATATCTCTCTCTCGCTCTTTCTGTTTGTTTGTGTGTGTCTGTGAGCATGAGCATGGTGTTTATATGTGTGCAAGTTCAGTCTGTATGGGTCTTTGGTCAGACAGGTCTGTGGATGTCTCATTTGTGAGAGTCTGTGTGATTGTGGTCCTGTCTGTCTATCTGTCTGAGTGTGCATGTACACGTGTGTGTCCGTGTGTGCAACTGTGTGTGTATATATGTGTGTGGGTGTGTGTTAGAGTGTGAGTGAGACTGAGAAAGCACACTGTGTCTGATTGTGGTCGCGCCTGCGGTTGAGTCCAATGCTAGTGAGGGAGAAGCAGCGAGTCTATCAGACACTGGGTGGTTAGTGTACATGTGGCACAATGAAAATAGCACAGAGCCATCAGCCACCACTGCAGCAAAGAAAACATCAGCAGCATGTTATCAGCATGCCATGACAGCCCTGTTCACGGCAATAAGTGGCCCAAGACACACGTGGACTTACATAATCAATAAATCATACAATACTTACAATGGCTGCCTACATATGCTTTCACTCGGCCTTAGTCGCAATCTCTGAGAATTGCTCAATTAGTGCTCAAACAGTACAATGACGGTTTTCTTGCGAAAATGACCCAATCAGCTGTACAGTTGAACAGCGTGTTTTGGTGATGCACTAGAAGATACTTTCCTGAGATAGCATGGTACATAGGAACTGCTGTGTCATATGTAGCGTGAGAGCAGCCCATTTCCAAAACATAGGCACACACACACACATGCTGGATCACAAAGGTTGTATATGTAACGAGACACAAACACACACACACACACTCTCTCTGTCACATTTCACTCACTTTTCACACACATGCAGGATGTGGGGGGGCGCATATGTGATGAGGTCCGAAACAAACAATGAATCTTCTTGGTCTAGACGTTTCTTTTGTCCCTCTTCTCGGCACAGACTGACCGTGAGTACACTCACACACACACAAGCACACACACATGCACACTTGCGCACAGCATAGTGTGGCGTGTGTAAAAAGGTTTGTGTGAACAGCTGTGTTGAAGTGTCACCATAGACAAACACATACCCACACAAACACACACTCCCACGCCTACACCCACACAATCACATCACACACATGAACATTCTCTCTCCCCTCCACACACCTATCTCTCTCTCTCTCTCTCTCTCCTTCTTGTTCTCTTACACTAGGGTCACCTAATTGAATTTGCACACAAGACACTAGCTGCTTTCAGACATTGGTGTAAGTCTGCATGTTCTGCGCATATCAAGACGTTGGGCCGTGTATCTGAATAACATATCCCGACATTTGGAACTCCGAACTTAGGCGGCTCTTACTCTTCTCCCCTCCTAATATTTCGGACGGACATTATGTAAGCTCGAAGAGAAGAACATGCGGGTAGGATTCACACCAAGTGTACGTGAGAGAGCGTGTTGATGATGTTTCTTTCAACGTGCACTGGCAAGGGAGAGCACTCAGCTCAATGAACGGCTCCTCGACCTCAACTCGCTTATGCAGCAGGTGATTAAGAGGTTGTCAGTCCTGCAGGCCCATGGCCAGTGCTCTCCCCATGATCCAGCGTGGAGGCCAGTCCTGCAGGCCCATGGCCAGTAGTGCTCTCCCCATGATCCAGAGTGGATTTAGGTTTATAATACAATAAATGTTATTAGCCAGCACGGTTTTCTGTGCATTGGAATATAGCCTACTGTTCATGAGCTCGCTTGAAGCATGAGCTTCAAGTATTCACACTTACATGACTACTTCAAGTATTATGCACAATAGCCAACGTGACTTTCTTTAGCTTAAATGTGTACTTTGTGTGGATTCAGGCTTGTTTATGTACACATCATGCAATAGATTACATAAGAACTCACAACTGGCCGTGTACATAGAAAAAAACGGTATTTACAACGATGGTCATGACGGCCTCTCTGATGCGCTGGGCGCTACCTGCCTCTACCTGCGCTACCGTCATATCCCACTCCCCGCAAGCCCCCACCCCCTCACTCAACCACGCAGGCATTCTGTTCATGTGTGTGGGTGATGTTTACACATAATGTCCACATGTAAGCATCATATCTGAATCACATGAAGGGTCGGACATCCGTTTAACAAAGATTTGCATATAGTGTGGAGGACGTCTGAAAGCAGGTACTGACTTTTGTTTTAGCTTTTCTCTTTCTCTCTCTCTTTCTCTCTCTGTCTCTCTTTCTCTCTCTCTCTCTCTTACACACACAAACATGGACACAAGCTTGACATGCAAAGCAGTCATAAATCATTCATTAACCTACTTCATCACACGCACGCACACACACACACACACACACACAATGACATTTACTGCAACAAATAAATGCAACTTTTTATAAGTGTCTCTCGCCCACTTTTAGGGTCATTGTAATGTCATTAAACAAACAAAAACTGCATCTAAAAGGGAAGTCTTGAGAGAAGTGTGTCTTTGGTTTTGGCCACTTAACTCATTCAGCAGGATACTGCTGTAAAAAGAGCCTCTCATCCCAAGATAGCTGATACAATTTACCCAACAGTTATGGGGCCTTTACAATAACCGTGTGTGAAGCTGGAAAGTCTCGAGACAAATGCACTCTCCAATCCCCCACACCACCACCACACACACACTCATCCTCCTCATCCAACTTCTAACCAATGTCATTACACAGCTAACACACACACACACACACACAAAGCCCAATTTTGCCACCATTTACTTGGGCCTCAGAGGGAAAAAGTCTCTCTCTCTGGTACGACCTCTCCCAACTGCCCCCCTCTCAGTGTCTCTCTCTCGTTCTCTTACACTAAAGCCACCTAATTGGATTTGCACACAAGACACTGACTTTGAGGCCATCCCCTCTCATTTATCGCCATGTTAATGCCCAACAGGAGAATTGGCCCAACTCTCGAAATAAAAATCAAAGGGCTCATTATTCAGGCCTAGCTCCCACTGGAGAGAGAGAGCCCAAACTACACACCCTCACACATACACACACACACACAGCAGCCCTAGCAGCCCGAGTCACACGCTTCCACTTACTGAGTATTATTGGGCTTACGCCGGTGTTTAGGAGAGCTGGGTGACGTTTGCATGGCAAAAATGTAATTGGGTAATGGATAATGGGCACATTCTATTACCCAGCCATCGGCCATGTTGTTACACTTGCAAGTGAAACATTGATACTCCTTGACCGTGTCATCAAAAAGCCCCCAAGAGCACAAGAGAGGGTTGGCAAACTGGGTCAGGGTCAATCGATGGCCTGGGTGGCACACTGCACTGACACGTGTCCCTGCAATACAAGACACGTTATGACAAAACTTCGGCAAACTATGAGCAACTACTAACAAGTTTTCCAAAGGACTAGTGCTCAATTTAGTATTGGGGTTTGGGTCCGTATTACTTGACATCCAACATTTGTAAGATCTAATCTTTTCCATTGCAACTGACTTCAAACCAAACGAAAATAACCTGGGCCGATCTCAACTGCTTATCCGATATGTAGCAAGGATGACAGACAGATAAGCACTGTCGAGGCACTTTTGTTCAGAACCAATGGCTGTGTGGATTGTCAGTATTAGTATTTATTTATTTTCTTTAAAAATGAATAAACAACTGCCTTTAAAACCTTCATTGACAAGACAGATGTGTTTGCAGTATTTTTGTTAAATGGAATTTAACAGCTGATTAAATAAATAATGGAAACAGATCTGGTTTAGACTAGCTCTCAATTAACCATGCAGGGTCAGCAGCAGTAGTACTACTACAGTTCAGAAAGTGGAAGACACATTCTTTGACCCCCAAAAAACAAGTCATTTGTTGAGATACCAGTACCAACCAGTTTTAGGGTCCGTCCACACAACGCTGTTTTTTTTTTTTAAACCGGTAGTTTTTTATCGGTCATGCGTCCATGCGACCTCGGCAGTTTAGCAGGCCTTTCTTGAAACCGGTTCCAAGAGTGTTTTTTATTTTTTATTTTTTAAACCACCAGTTAACTTTTGTGTAGACAGTAAAGCCGGCATTTTCGATGACGACAACCCCACCCCTGAACCCAGCCACCGCACTCGACCTGACACACTGCTTGTCAGAACAAACCAAACCATTTGTTTGTCATATTAAAATGTTTTACTTTTCCCCGTCATGATTTCTGTGCACACGGTATCAGCCTTTTGTGGCTAAGCTAGAAGCACACCGTTAGCTTAACTAACGCATGTTAGTCTCCAGTGTACCTTCCTCTATACCAGACCTAAAGCAAAACCTAAAAGCATTTCCACATATACAGCCTAGCAGTCACATACCCTGAAAATGAACTTTATTAGTTTTACAATTGAATTGAAATCTGAATTCCGTAGTCTGAATGTTTTAGTCTCTTCATCGTGAATTAATGTGAAGCCTCTGCGTCACCACGGCGCCATCGTCTGGCCTGGCATATGCACTACAGCTACCACTCGGTTCTCAGGCGTCCCGCCACCGAGAAGGTTACCCACCTCACCCCAACATTATACATAATTTTTATACATCACAGTGTTATGTAGCATAGTCATAAATCATTTGAAAGCTTGGACTCTTGGGAATCAATACATGACAATATTGTTCATGTAAAATATGTGTAGTGCTTTACATGATCAAATTTATCTTACTATGTCTCAATTCTCAAATACTGCATTTCATTGGCTCTGTACCTGTACTCTAGAGTTCTCAACGGGTCGGGTAGGCCCGACAAACCCGACGGGACCCGCAGGTTCGGGCCGGGTTCGGGTCGAAAATATAAGCAAATGACTCGGGTCGGGTCGGACCTCGGGCTTAATCTTTTCTGCTCAGTGAAAAAAAAAACATTTATTAATCATCGCAGCTGTTCACGTAAAGAAAGTCTGCTGCTGCGTGCAACATGCATCATGGAGAGGGGCAGGGGCAGACGCTGTGTGCACGCCTTTAGCCTGGAGAAGAAGATGGAGTTGGTGAAAAGTAGGCTAAACTTGCCGCAGGTGAATTCACCGTCGCTACTACAGGAGTGGGGAAATCAGAGGTTTGGAAAGTGTTTGGAGTGGTGCTGGATTCTGATGAAAATTCTACAGGTGTGCAATGCTCAAAATGCATGGTGCTGATGAAATATGTGACCCTGCAAGGCGAAACCAGTCGCTTTGGTAAAATTTACAAAATTAAGTTATTGTGCTAACATGAACGGCCATTAACTAAGCTTTCCAACGATATGTATATCGAGGGTAGGCCTATTGCAAAAAGTATCGCTAAGATAACCGCATCCAAAGTTGCCCTGGTTCTTCCGTCACGATACGCCAGAAGAGGAGAAAATCACCGTTTTAAGTAAATTGTCACGCTAATGTGTTGAATCTTCACCTAAATAAAGTCAGGGTTTAACAGTCAAAACGTAGCCTATGTTTTACGTCGGGCCGCGGGCCGGGTTCGGGCAGATAATTCATGTTGATGTGTCGGGTTACATCGGGTCCGGGCTTTAAAAGCCACGGGCCGGGTCGGGTCGGGTTGTAATTTTCAGGCCCGTTGAGAACTCTACTGTACTCTGCTAAATGACAATCAAGTTGAATCTAATCTAATCTAATTCAAAATGCCCCCCAACCCCCCCATTCCATATCAGAGCCCCTGACATACAATCAAAATGTAAGCATGAAACTTCAGAGTGTTACCTTTCATTTGAGACCAAGATTATGCTTTTACACAAAGAGGTTCATATGCAGTAAGCCTTTTATTGCCAGTAGGCCTATGCATTTTTGGTAACCAAAAGTCCTATGGGGAGTTTCCATAGGGCATTTTACATATGAGCATACCTTTGCAAATGAGCATACCTTTGAAAAAAATTACATATGAGCATACCTAACACATGAGCATACCTTTGCAAATAATGGTCTAAAATACTCATATTTTCATTCAATATTGATCTACTTTTACACACAGCTTCACAAGACCTGGTGCTAGGGCTCAGTTGTGTTTCTCATATCAAGTCATATCAAGGGACCTAGAGGGCTGAAATGTGGTCAGTTCAGAGATGCTTGTAATCCGGCTGAAAGAAAAAACAATATTTTAGCCTCTGCAACTCTGTGTCAGTACATCACACACTTATTCAGTGTCTTAGCTTTCCAAAGAGGTCAAGCAATATAGGCCAAACTAGGTTGGAACAGTAGCCTCTGAAGCAGGCGCTGTGCAATTTCAGGCAAAAACTTGGCAGAAATTGGCATTGAGAACCAAGTGGTTTAAAGGCGTGAAAGCGGTAAGAAATGTTTGTTTCATATGGACGTGGCCTTAGAAAGTTTAGTAGTAGAATTTAGTAGTAGTGTTTCACTATTAACTAGTGTGTGTGGGTGTGTGTGTGTGTGTGACGGGGGGACTGTACTGAATTCAGGAACACAGCCTACCAGCTCAGATGGCAGATGTCCAGCATGCCTGGTCACTCACTCACTTTCCCTCTCTCTCACTCATTCTAGTGCTTCTATCTATCACTCGCTCTGCGTGCTGTTGCTCTCCACAAACACCTCGCTCTCTCCTTCTCTCTGTCTCTCTCCTCTCACTCTTCCTTTCTTTCTTTCTCACTATCACTGTATTCCCCTCATTCTCTCTGCATACACGTGTTTCTCTATCCTTCCCTCTCTCTAACATTCTTGTCTCTCCACAATATCACTCTAACATTCTCATCTCATCTCTCATTTGTCTTTGGATTCCCTCTCTTCCCTCTTTCCCCTTCACTTGCTCTCTCGCACACAAACTATTGCTCCTCCTAACTTCATTCTCTGCACACTTACTCCCTTTATCTTCTCTTTACTTTACCAACTTACTCTGTCTCCATCTCTATTTCCTTCTCTTTCACTCTGCTAAAAAGCATTTTCTCTTTCTGTGCACTCACTCTATTTCCTTCCTCTCTGACCTTTTCCTGCTTTTGCTTACATTCTCTCTCTCTCTTCTCTCTCTTCTCTAATCGCCCTAAATTAGTCTGTCAGGCGAGCAGGATCTGAATGGGCAGCCTTATTGTTCTACATTATAATGAACTCCTTATGAAGGCCAAGCATGGGATTAGACACTCCATGTTTTTTTTTTCTTCTCCATGTATGGGTGTGCGGTATGTGTGTGTATTCACGCGCAGGCGTGTATGTGTGCGTATGAATATCTGAGTGTGTTTTACAGTACTTTTCCAAATCCAGGAAAACCAGCTCCATTTCCACTCCAAAACAAAAGCTTAGGTGGACCCAAAAAAGAAAGGAAAGGGAAAAAACCTCACACAAAGACACAGGGACTTTATAAGGTCACATTCAATGAACTGATTGTGTGTGTGTGTGTGTGTGTGTGTGTGTGTGTGTGTGTGTGTGTGTGCGTGTGCGTGTGTGTGTGTGTGTGTGCGTGCGTTTTGTATTTTGTGCATAAATTTGTTTGGGGGGGGGGGGGCTGGAGCAAGGCAATGCTACTAGTAGGAGGTTAGGGAAGGTAGTGTGGGATGGGGAGGGGGGGCTGTTTCACTTGGCACAGGGCTCTGCAATCCAATCCAAGATGGGATGGGTTTAAACAATAACACAAACCTCACAGGGTCACCTCGGGACACACACACACACACACACACACCCACAATGTGTCTGCCACTAGTGCTCTCTCTCTCTCTCTCTCTCTCTCTCTCTCTCTCTCCCTGAGACCTCAGTTGACCCATTTTATGCTCAATAGTGGTGTGAGAAACTGATTAAGTTTAATTAACCACTTACACATTTCAAAGGATTTCTCTCTCACTGCCTCATTCTACCTCCTCATACAGTCTATCTATCCCCCTCTCTTTCTCTCGCTCTCCTCTCTCTCTCTTTCCCTCTCTCTCTCTGTCCTGTACATGTCAGTCCCTGACATCTCTCTCCTCCTGTCCCTGTATATGTCAGAATACAGTAAAGGACCGTTCACACCATGGTACACCATTCCTGCAGGAACGCTATAAAGATCATTCTAAAACGGATAGTTCCGGTTCTTAATTATCATTGGCTGAATCGCATTCGATGCCGTTGTATAATCCAGCATAACCGCACACGTTGACCGCTTTTCATTCTATATTACTGTGCTATCATAACTTGATACAAAAGAGTTGCTGAGTTACAGCAGGGTTTTGGCCACTTTTTTTTTCAGGCACACTTTTAGGCACTCCGCTTGATAAAAGCATCCACACTGACCAACGATAAGGAAAGTCTCTCCTCATGTTGATGAATGTGATCGATTCTGATTGGCTGTCAGTTTTTTATTGTTCTCAAAATCACTCTGAAAGTGAGCCCCAACAATATCGTTCTTCATATTGTTACCATTATAGTTTATGTGTGGACATCGTTTTATATATATATATAGTTTAAGTGAGGACGATACTTGTGCCGTTATAGTTATCGTTCCTGGTGTAAACGGCCCTTAAACCTGTTTCAGTTAAATTTCAATTTCAAGAAAGTTTTAGTTGGCGTGAACGTTATTGCCAACATACTCACGTACATACTTTAGTTGGCGTGAACGTTAAGGCAACATACTCATACACACAAAAGCCTAAGAACATCTGTGTTTTTTTCCGTGTAACTTTAGCATCCTCTTTGCTAAAGTGATGTGTTGCTATTTCTGATTCATTATCCAATGGTGTTGATGTGTTTACTTTTCTTTATTCTCAATTTCTGTCTGGTTTAAATGCAAACACACACACAGACACGCACACACACACACACACACACACACACACACACACACACACACACACACACACACACACACACACACACACACACACACGCACCTGTAAGGCTAGATATCTATTTTTTTTTAACCATTGTCCCCCAGTCAACTGTGATGATGCAGAAAGTGGTGATAAGTGGTATAAGTGGTAATTATCCTGAACAACAACTGGACAACACTGAATCCATAAGGATGTTGACATGTTGACATGTGGACAGCCTTAATCAAGTCAAAACATGCGCACAACTAGCGTCTGCACTGGAGAAAAAGCCGTCACATCCTCTCATGAAGATGTTCAAATGTTTTTAATGCCACTCCTCTCTGTTCCTCTCTTCCACTCCTCACCCTCTCACTTAACTAAGATAGCGCTCCTCCACTTCTCCTGCAAGCACACACACACACACACACACACACACACATGGTTGATGCACAGAGATGTGGCCTCCAGCCTTTCCCACCACTCTGTCTGGAGCCCAAACCCCCAGGAGAGACTTCCATATGTCTACTGTGTGATCACCTCTCCCCCACCCAAACACTCCCCGCCCCTGCCCTCACACACACACACACACACAAACACACACACACACAAACTACCCCCACCACACCATAGGAAGCTGTTGTTGACAGGGGGGTGGGGGTTAAAAACAGCCTGGTGCAGCAGCACAATTACAGTAATAAGCATCTAATGTTTGCAGTCATTAAGAGTGGGGCCTGTAAATGACAGACATGCTGCGACCGCAGAGTGAGTCAGAGCAGTGAAAAGACCAGCGACGCCAGCTCTCCCTAGCAGCATTCACACACTTACTCCTTCTACTCTCTCTTTCTCTCTTTCAGTCTGCATCATCCCTTCCCTCTCTCTCTCTGTCTGCCTGTATCTTTCTTTTTCTCTCTCTTACACACACACTCTCCCATTCTGTCTATATAATTCTGGTTCCTCTCACACTCGCTTTCTCTCTCTCTTCCACTCTCTGTCTTTATCGTTCGCTACTCTTTTTGTTTTGCTCCTTTGAGTTGAAGTCTTTTTCTATATCCCAATGTCTGTCCGTGCTTCTGCTAACATGCCTCTTCCTTTCTCTCTGTCTCTCTTTCTCTCTTTCTCACCTCTTTCTGTCTCTCTGTTCTCTTTCCTTTGCTTTCTTTATCTATTTGCATCACAAGACTAAAAGAGAATATCAACATGAGCTGACATTCACACCTCCGCCCTAAATAGTACTCACTCACACAGAGACACACACACACCCACACACTCACACACACACTAGTACGTGGAAACCAGCTCAGCAAA
>NW_027468680.1:31974182-31996682 GCF_046254945.1 Alosa pseudoharengus
TGAGTCATCACACTGGGCTGTGAGAGAACCATGGGAGAGGTAGAGAGTGAGGGAAGGAGAGAAATATAGAAGGATGGAAGGGTCCAGAAAGAGGAAAGAGGAAGGGATAAGGGATAAAGAGAGGTAATACATCATGGAGTAGAAAGAGTGTGAGAAGTCAGAGGATGAGAGAGAAAGACAAAAATAGAGATTGTGAGAAAGAAATAGACAGTGAGGGAGAGCAAGAAAGAGAGAGTGGCTGAGGGGAGGAGAAGCAGGAAGAGAAGGGTGGGAGGATTCATTTCTCTTTCCCTCACTCCTTTCACACCTGGGCTTCTCTCTCTCTTCCTTCTCCACTCTCTTCATCCTGCTCTCCTGTCACCGTACTCACACTCCCCTCTCATCCTGCCTGCACCCCCCTCCTGCTTCATCCCCATCCTCCCTTCTCTCTCTCTCTCTCTCTCTCTCTCTCTCTCTCTCTTCCATCTCTTTCTCTTCACACATTCACTCCTTAGCACTCTCAAACATTTCCCAACTCTGAACTCACACTATACTGACTTTGCACTCATTCACTACTCAGCACTCATGACCCCCCCCCCCCCCCCCCCCCCCCCCCCACACACACACACACACACACACACCTACAAGACTTTTAGCACTTTTACATCCCTCTCCCTATGCTACAGACCTTTTATTTATTTTCTTATTTCATCACACGTCAAAAAACACACACACACACACACACACACACACACACACACACACACACACACACACACACACACACACACACACACACACACACACACACACACACACATATCTGACTTTCTCCAACTTTTGCACATCTCCATAGAACTTTTTCTTTTTTCTTTTTGATTTCTCCTCCATCTACCCATGTCCTTGATTGCCTAGCCTTTCTGCCCCCCACCCCGCCCCCCGCCCCCCACCCCATCCCCAACACACTTACATCATCACTGTCATCACTTCACATACATACAGCACACTGCTTGCTACAGTAAGCCTCCTCTTGCTGCACACTGCCCCACCCCTACATACACAGCACATTGTCTTCAGGATCTTCTCCAACACACATCCTCTACATACTTACAGCACACTGCCCCCACCTACCCACACACACACTACACACACACACACACACAGTCACTGCTCCACTCCCCTCCCGCCCACACACACATCTTCACTGTCATCACTCACATACATCATATATACAGTACTCTGCTTGCAATAGTAAGTCCCTGCCCCCCCCCCCCCCCAATACACAGCACATTGTCTCATGAGGAAGCTTCTCCAACACACATATTGCACACTGCCCTCTCCCCACATACACAGCACACCCACCATCCCATCTCCCCTGTCATCCCCCCAACACACACACCAAGACCCCTGGCAGTTGGGTTAGCCCCTTGAGCCGTGGATTTGCCCAAGGTTTCTTCCTTGGTAAGGGGGTTTTTCCTTGCCCCTGTTGCTCTTGGGTGCTCCTTGTTGGTGCCCCCCCCATCCAATCCCAATCCTCCCCCACCTTTTTTATGCAGCCCTTGCCACTTAATCTACTAAACCCCTCTTCTACTGCACTTTTTACCCCCCCCCCCCCATTAATGCACAAATAGGCTGACACCAGACATAATTTCACTGCATTTCTTACTTCAAGTAACTATATGTGACAATAAACTTCCTTGTATCCTTGTATCCTTGTATCCTTCCATCTCTTCTCTCCTGCACTCATCTGGACTGCATTAAGAGAGTCGGTGTCATGGTCAGAGCCCACAGCTGACAAACTGTGGCATGGATACATTGTGGAACAGGGAGAATAGTCTTTCTCTCTCTCAGCAGCTCTCACTTTCTCTTTCACGCACACACACACACACACACACACACACACACACACACAGAGAGAGAGAAACAGACAGACATAAAGTCCCCTAAACATCAACACTCCTTTTCAAGCACCCCCCCCCCCCCACACACACACACACACATCACCACACACACCAACCCACCAAAAGAAAACTAAACTTCCTTCCCCTTAACATGTCTGATGAGAAGACAAACATTCAACAGTGTGTGTAAACAATTTGGATAACCCGCTACCATTCAAAGGCATACCAATACATTACAATGTTTAAATATGAGAGCACATAGAGCATATGGCAACACATTTGATATTTCACATGTAATACTGTAAGCTTGTTTTGTAATGGCTAACTCTTATGATTAATTGGCTTAAAATTTCATAAAAATGTTGCTCTTTCAAATGGCATGTGTGGTTGGGAGCTCTCTCCTGAGGTCCTGGTGAGGACTGAAGCCTATGTGGCACAGAGGCTTATCCAAATAGATGTGCTATAGCCTGCTGTTCCAAAGTCTTTCCCTGTTTCCTCAAAGCAAGGGCAAGGACATGTTCACACAGGCACGTACACACACTCATTCTCATACACACAAGCACGCACACACACTCACTCTCATACAAACAAGCACGCACACACACTCATTCCCATACAAACACACATTCTCTCTCTCTCTCTCTCTCTCTCTCTCTCTCTCTGACACACACACATGCCCCCCACCCACATACAACAACACACACACAAACACACACACACAACACATACACACACACACACACACACACACACACACACACACACACACACAATCAACCACCACAAAATTGATCATTCACAGACACAGGCACAGCAGAGAACCTTACATCCCAAATCTCTGTCATACAGATGTCACCATAATTAGTTATTTCAAACTGAAAGTGTTCGTTTCAGCCAAATCAAACAGACATTTGATTCTGTGTCAGCTCTCTGTACTGAAAAATAAATTGCATACACAATAAAAGAGATCAGGATTGGGTTGCTTGAGAGAGAGAAAGACTAGAGAGAAAGCTTGAGGGAGAGCAAGAGAGAGAGAAAGACTGAGAGAGTGAAAGATAGAGGGAAGCAGTAAGGGTGTGGGGGAGGATCTGTGAGTATTAGTTCCAGCTGTTTGTAGATACATGCTAGGTTCATTTTGTGTGAGTGTGTGTGTATTTGTGTGCGCGTGTATGTATGTAGTGTGTGTGTCTGTTTTTCCCTATCCCTCTGGGCTGGTGTGTGTGTGTATGAAGAAGAGTGCATGTGGTGGTGGTGGTGGTGGTGGCAGTGTGTGGAGGGGGTGTTAGTGGAGATGGGGAGGAGAGCTGACCTGTCACTCAGTGTGATATATTAATCCTCTAACACATCCAGCTGTCGGCCGACCCCGGGCCCACAGAGACACAGGCCACCGGCCCACATTCGGCCCGGACCTGGCACCCGGCGATCCCTCACCTCCACTCAACACAAATTGCTTATCCTCTCCAGTGGAGCAGCGGAGAGGAGAGAGGAAAGAGGGCCTCCTCCCCACCCCACCCCACCCCCCCTTCCCCTCAGGGTTAATGTGTATAGGCCGGCTCAGCTTTCACCGCCAGAGTGACAGCTCCTATCGTCAGGTGCTGCAGGCGATGTAGTGCGGCAGTGGTGGGGGGGGTCAGCTAGGCCATGTGGGTGCACAAACTCACACTCTCTCTCTCTGTCTCTCTGTCTCTCTCTCTCTCTCTCTCTCTCTCTTACACACACACACACACACACACACACACACCCTCCCCCAGGCTCTTTCACTCGAAAGCAAATGCATGCATGTGTCCAAAGGCACAGAATCTCCCACATGCCAGATACAACTGATATAAAAAGAGATTGACACATACTCATACATGCTTATAAGTCATTATAGGCTATTAACTTATGCATGCTAATACTGTAGGTTATTAACTCATACATTCTTATAGGTTATTAACTCATGCATGCTTAGGTTATTAACCCATACATGACTAGGTTATTAACCCATACATGATTAAAGGTTATTAACTCATACATGATTATAGGTTATTAATCCATGCATGATTAAAGGTTATTAACTCATACATGCTTATAGGTCATTAACTCATACACACTTATAGGTTATTAACCCATACACTACTATGTTGTTACTGTAATGCAATCTAAAATCCATAGTACTATGCTGAGGATTTCAGTTGCCAAAAACAAGCGCACACACACACACACACACACACACACAGTCATACATATATATTACAAAAAACACAAACACACACTGAAGCTTTACACCAGTTCTCTCTTTCTCTCTCTTTCTTGCACACACACACACACACACAACACACACACACACACACACACACACAGGCCGATGCCACTTATCTCTGCACCCAGACTCCTCTGGTGGATTAGCAGCTGGCATGGCCGTGGCCCGCAGAGCCCAGCCCAGCCTAATGCTGTGCCACGCAGCGCACTGCTCGCCCGGGGGAGTGAGGACTTAAGGATGTAATTAAGGCTGTAATGACTCATGCTGGGGATAGGACGCCCCCGTGCCCCCGTGCTGAGTTCATACTGCACCCGAGGGTAGGGGTGGGGGCAATGCAGCTGCACCACGCCACACCACACCACACCACCCCTACCCCACCCAGTCACCTCCAACACCCAACCCTCCCTATCCCTCCATCCAAATCCATTCCAACACCCACACACCCAACAGGGCAGCGTTTCCCGAAAGCAACATTGACCAACTATCATGGTCACCATGGAGAGAGAGAGAGAGAGAGAGAGAGAGAGAGAGAGAGCATTAGATGATAAGCCTGTGTATCATTTAGTGGTTGTGGTTGTTCAACAATGCTTTGGGTAAACACACCCCGGGCCACAGTCCTCCTCATGCCAACACACCCTCATTATGATTCATCATCTGCAAATGATAAATAGACCCAACAAAGACTTGTTGTTTTATGTCTTTTAATGACTATAGACTGAAGCTAAGAGTTAATAACAATAGAGCTCCATATATTCTGAATTTGGATGAAACCAATTCAATGCAATAAAAAAAGCAAACCAACAGAGCAACATTACTATCCATCAGGTTGTACTCTGTCGGTTTGGAGACGGCTGACCACAATGTAACCTCCTACCACAGCTACCCACAATGCTCAGCACCTCTTAAACAACCCCTTGGCCTATTTACCTAATCGTGCAGCATTCACATGAAAAGGCAAATACGTCTGTCACACCTTGTAAACTGGCTGGTGTTTATGGCTGTGGACAAAAGGAAGAGAAACAACAGCTATGATTTCCACTTCCTTGTAAAGAAATACATTCAAATATCATTATAATCAGTGATAGGCAAATACAAAAATGATAAAAGTCTGCATGGGTGACATGAAAAACAACCCAAATCAATCTCAATCTGTTTATATGCAATCTCTTTATCTTCCAGTCACAAGTGGAGAGTTGAGAGACTGGCTAAGGTGTGTGTGTGTGTGTGTGTGTGTGTGTGTGTGTGTGTGTGTGTGTGTGTGCCTTTGTATGTGTGAGAGAGCATCACCCAAACTTCCCACCTACTCACCCACAGCCTCTTGGAGAAGTTACACTAGCTACTAGCTCACTGCATTCTTGTTGATCTTGTTTTATCTTCCTTACTACATTTTAAACATCACACTCAGTGACCAATCAGACCATATCTGCGTCTGAATTATATGCACAATAACCACTTCACCACCACATGTGTGTCCTTGCACGTCATTTCAGCCCACAGACACTGGTGAGGTTTTCAGATAAAGCAATGGGGCAACACGTGAGTGTGTGTGGGTGTGTGTGTAATTGTGTGTGTGTGTGTGTGTTCACCATTCTCCTTGGTCAGCATCAGAAAGAAACACCATGTATCTATTAACTTCTATCTTCCTCTCATGTACTGGTCAGTGGGGTTTGCCTGCGTTATTGGCAGATGTAGTAAGTGGCTGTGTTCTATTTCTTGGCCAGTTTGCATAAGTCACTTTTATTTCAAAGAGTTTTCCAGCATCATAATGCACAGCAAACAAATAGCTTACCTTTAAACAATGCAAATGAACATCCTTTTCTAGGTATACAGAAAAAGGAGATTGTTTATCATGCCTACCTGCTTATGGATGTTCTGGTTACACAAACTCAAGCTATGACAATTTCAGCTTGAAGATGCGGTGAGCGAGCTTACCAGTGACAGAGCACTAGGCAGCCTTATCTTGTCACAGGAGAGACAGTTATACATTGAATGAGTGCTAGTTATCAACTGGAAAATAATAAATCAGATCGTCAAAGCCCGCCATGGAGTTTGATGCCTTTGGCGTCAACATGGGCTACCACAGCAACAAGTCACTTACTGCCTCTACCACCAATGCATATTTCACGACATTATCTGAAGTGGAACTAAGCCGTTGGAGAGAAGGGGGGTCGCGAGACTGTTTTTTTGTGTAGATGCCAGACAAAAAGTTTGAGATCCACTGCTTCTAATCATCTAATGAGGTGGTGTGTGTTCACATTTTCAGCTACCCCACGCCCTGTGTGTGTGTGCGTGTGTGTGTGTGCGTGTGTACATGAAAGCACTAAACAAAGGAAATTAGACATTTGACTTTAATAAGCGTGGAGTTTTTCTGGCAGCCTAATTGCTTCCACTGTTGCCTCTCATTGTTTCATGGCCACATCAAAGATGCAAAGCTACCCCGCTTGCCTTCTCTTCTCCCCGCTTCAAACACACAGCACTGGGAGAATGGATTTATCGGCAAGGTCTTTTTGTCTTTTTTTTCTTTCTTCTGCTCTCTCCCCCTTCTCTCCCCCCCCCTCTCTCTCTCTCACTCTCTTTCTCTCTCACACACACACACACACACACACGCTCACACATGCACACACACCACACCCTCCACTCGTAACATGCCCCTGGCAACACACTGGCCCAAGGCAACTCCTAGAGATGACCTCATGGAAACATACACACGCACACACACACACGCACACACACACACAAACACTATCTTGTACATGAATTACTCAACTGACAATTTTCTGAAAATGTATTGCACACACAAGCTGCTAGCATTCATCTTGCTGTTGGTTTACCACAGACTACCTCAACAAATAATATAATGTGATATGAATCAGAGAGCCATCAAAGACCAAAAGACTCCCAGGGGAACATTGTGATCATGCGTAGATTCAATTAAAACAATAGCCCACATAGGCCTGAGGAGCCGTGCCAGATGCAAGCCAGGTCTGGCCCAGATCTGTAACTGCTACTGAGTGTGCGCTTGCAGTTGTCTTAGGAGGCTGTTTATGTGTCTGATGGCGACACCAGCGCTCAGTGAGTGATGACACAAAGGACACACCCACACCACGGCTACTCAGTGGAAGTAATGCAGCTCGTCCTCATCAAAGGGGACACACTCTGACCATCTCCTCCTCTGAAACATCGCCTCTCAGGCATTGTGTTGGACGTGTCTTCTTGTTGCTGTTGTATGTGCATCTGTGCGTGCGTTTGAGTATATATGAGCATAAGTGCATACTAAGTGTACATAAGTGTGTGTGTGTGTGTGTGTATGTGTATGTGTGTGTGCACGCACGCGTGAAGAGGAGAATTAATTATCTGTGCATATGTGTAAAGCAAAGTGTTTGTTTCTGGGTGACTCGGTGTGTGCATGTATATGGAAGTGTCTTGTCAGACAGAGACTGTGTGTGTGTGTGTGTGTGTGTGTGTGTTTGTCAGAGTGAGACAGACTGTGATTGTGTGTGTGTGTCTTGTTGTGAGAGGGAAACAGAGCCTGTGTGCGTGGGTGTGTGTGCACGTGTGACTTTGGCGGCTGATTTCTCTTTGATGTCCACAAAGTGATGCCCACATGTCCACTCTCCTCTGCCAGGAAACTCCACTGTCTTCCCAAAGGCCCACAGACTGCTGGGAAAAACGCCGCTTCTTTTTGATGTCATAAAGAGGGATCGTGGCTGTAATTTCCCTTTTATCTCTCTCTCGCTCTTTTTCTCTCCCTCCCTCTCCTTCTCCATCTCTCTCTCTCTGTCTCTGCCTTGTTTTTAGTTTATTATTATTTTCTTAGATGTGTGATTCATGCAGACGCTGGCAAAGCTAACGCCCTCTCCATAAGTGAAAAGAAATGTAATGCTGCTTTAAAAATAAACAGCCCGTGAAGACAGGCCGACTGAGCCCGACTGGAGACCCTCTCCTTCAGGTCTTTGGGATGTTTCCAAGCACAGTTTTGTCTTCACATAAAAAGCCTTGAGACTGACTGGGATTGTGCAGACACAGTATAAAACAAAGACAATGGAGATGAGCCCACCATGAGCAGTGTCCGGTGGCCAGGAATCGTGTTGCATGCAATGTGGATATTTTGAGAAAGGGGCTGTGCTAGTTTTGGTTTGGGTTGGTGTCTGACAGCCAGGTGTTCAGTTTGATGAGAGTCCATTAGTGTGTGTGTGTGTGTGTGTGTGTGTATTGGGGTGGGGGTAGTAACGTATTGCTCTGCAGTTCAGAAAACTGATATACTGTACAGCACACTAACAAAATGGACTGCATTTCTACAGCACTTTTCTCCTCCGAGCACTCAAAGCACTCTACAGAGTAATGCCTCACATTCACCCATTCACACACGCTCACACACTGAAGGCAGACGTTGCCATGCAAGGCACCAAACAGCACATTGGGAGCAGATTACACACACACACACACACACACACACACAGGCATACACAGATGCAAGCTTAATGCTTAAAAATACTCAGAGGCCCATTGTTTTTCTTTACCCCTGTTCTGTTTTCATCTGTCTGCTGGTACACCTCAACTCTTGAGAGACTTTAAAAACTACTTACTGTGCCTGTCAAGAAGTATAAGCGATTGCTGATGGACACAAACATATGTCTTGTGTCTCCCCACACTCACTCTGTGCTTGATTAATTGCCCCTTGCTATGGCAGGGTGATTTATAGGGAGTCTTCATTCTGCTGGACTGCACATGACTATGGCACGCTCTTACTTAATGTACTGTTGAGCAAGATTGTAAATGATGAACGAGCTTATCAAGAATACCCGTACTCTGACATTTACGCTTTTAAAGCTCATCTTGGGGAGGGGGTAGTGACCCTATCCCCTACAAAAACAGACTTTGAAAATAATATGCATAAACACTTTTTCATGGGCCAGTTCTTTTGTGTAAATAAGCATAACATTCATCTTAAAAGTCGCAACAGAATACTACAAACATTGTAAGACAACAGATAAATTGGTGAACATCTAATCACATGCCCAAAGATATTTGAGGCTGATATGTTTACTTTGATTACTTTAATTGCTTTTGGTGAATAACTGCAGTTCAAGCATTCAGGGCCAATGCTGTGTATAAGTATATATACTCTTTTGATCCCGTGAGGGAAATTTTGTCTCTGCATTTATCCCAATCCGTGAATTAGTGAAACAGCACTCAGTGTACACACAGTGAGGTGAAGCACACACTAATCCCGGTGCAGTGAGCTGCCTGCATCAACAGTGGCGCTCGGGGAGCAGTGAGGGGTTAGGTGCCTTGCTCAAGGGCACTTCAGCTGTGCCTACTGGTCGGGGTTCGAACCGGCGACCCTCCAGTTACAGGTCCGAAGTGCTAACCAGTAGGCCACGGCTGCCCAATAACACAGTGTGTAGTCTGTTATTCTGTTTCCATTTTTGCTGAAGCACACGCACACACACACACACAGGAAGAGAGTCTCACATATGCCGATAAGCAATGGGCCTACTATTTGAAACTATCTCTATATATAGACAACCCACAGCACTGATAATGTATGCTGATAGGCCACAGTGTGCGACCATACAAACAGAACATGAGAGCTAACTGTTTATTACATTATTGCTAACTGTTAATCACTATTCATTTGACAGTAATATACCTAGGCTACAAAATATTAAACCTAGTTCCTTTAGAATTATACAACCCCAACAACTGCAATTGCTCATGTAGTTGTAAATGCATGCTACACTATTAATAAAACTGGCTTGGTAGAGGGCTGTATTACTCTCTTTTACTAGATGTGATGGAATTGCATGTCTGTTGGTTCATATGTGCTAGTTGCTCTCTGTGGGAGAGTCTAGTGATCTTTGTTAAAGATGGTTCCTGTCAACACCTGCGGCGGAGCGCAAGATCACTCACTTAGTCCCTCAGTCACTGCTGATGTATCGACACATGTTGCTTCTGGGTGAATGCCACTCCCTTCACTGTGTGTGTGTGTGTGTGTGTGTATGTGTGTGTGTGTGTGTGTGTGTGTGTGTGTGTGCAAGGGTGGGAGGGGTGCCCCCACCTCTGCCCCTGGAGGAATTTATGGGCACTGCGGACTTGAAGCGGAGTGACCCCTGGAACATTACCCTGGTCACTGTTGACTCTCTCGGGGGCCAAGGTTCAATGCTCGTATTGTCGGGCCAAAGCCCATAAAATGGTCATATTTCAGCCTAATAGCACAGTGATGGGCTAAACACTCGCGGGCACTCTCTTCCTCTCCTTTTCTCTCTCTGTCTCACTCTCTTTTTGGCCCCCTTTATCTCTAAGCTGTTGGCTGTGTTCTGCCAGACGATTCATCACGATTACTCAAGACTCTTGATGTACTGCCTCTTGAAGCAAACGGACGCTGTGCATGAAGACATCCCTGGACACAAATGTTGACTCCCTTCTTCGGTGGCTCGTAAAGGCACAGTGGCCATTGTCCAGCTCAGAAAGCATGCCTGCATCCTGCTGAGCTGCTTGTTTCTGTTTGTGTGTTTGTCTGGCTGTGTTGCGTTGCATTCAGTGCATTCGGTGGGACCATGAGGAGAACTCAACCTTGGCACCGGGGAGGAGGAACCCAAGCCAGCCAACAGGGACGTGACACCTCGTAATGCTCGGCGGGCCTAAGTGGATGTGAGCGGAGAGCAAGGTCGGGGATTTGTTTTTCGACTCCGCGTCCATGCAAAACATATGGAGAGTTAATTACTTGCAGCCAGCACTCTTGGCATGTCCTCCCCCACTACTGCTGCCCTCCTCCACCCTCCACCACACACACACACACACACACACCACACACACACACACACACATAGCATGGTAGTAACAATAACAACTATATCAAAATATCGCAGCAATGTGGGGCCTAGCAGTCTAGCAGGATGACATTGCCATGGAAACATCATAGAGTTTTGTCATGGTTAAGGTAATAACAAAGAGTATAGAAGTAACAAGAGGCGAAACTCAATAGAACATCCCATTGCAACAAACGCACCCATAACCGAGCTGCAGCTCCGCCATCTTGGACTGAACGCAACACAACTGTCATAGAACTTAATGATATCGGTCCAGATTAAAAAGTTTCTTACAGTATAATTTTTTTTCTAACCTTTTCTCATACCCTGAATTCCCCAACTGTCATAAATCATGTTGAGAAATGCAAAATATGATGAGTAAGACTATACATTTATTTATAATAATTTAGCTTCCAACAGATTTGACAGATGGAAATAGGCACCCACCAGCCCAGCACTAAACTCACGATAAGTCGAGCGACGAGTAAGAATGAACAGGTATGATAAGGGATCAGATTCCAAAAATAATTCTGTGGAACTGAATTATTTTTGGAATCTGATCCCTTATCATACCTGTTCATTCTTACTCGTCGCTCGACTTATCGTGACTAAATTCAAGATGGCTGCAAACGCTAAACTTCGTGAAGATACTGTCTGCATAAATCGTCTTGTAAGTAAACTACCAGGGCTTTTTCAAAGTTCTCAATGTCTCGTTTTAAATGTCAGGGCCCTCGGAAGTCTACCAATGAAGTGTGGAGATACATTGAGCCTCGTAAATGGTGTAAAACAGTGATTTATTTGCATGGCTAGCCCGATGCCGAAGCACCACCATTGAAAAAGCTGCTGGTAGCATCGGCTAACTAGCGCCAGATTTTGGAGTGCAGGGGACAAGCCGAGATGGGCTATGAGACATACGTTCACACTCGGTATCATGTTTCAACACACTTTAGGTCAATATCACACCGGAATTCTCCTTTAACCGTATGTTATTTGCACACCTATGAAGTAGATCCATTTTTTTGGCCGTATCACACTTGTATATTAATTCGCCGAACTCGTTAAGTTTAAATGAACTGTCACGTTGCATCCGAGCTGTAAAATGCAGACGTTCAGAACATGGCAACATTGTAGCATATGATGGAGGTGGCTTTTAGCTAGATGGATGACAGCAGGCTAAGTAAAATAGCGATGTTTCAAAACCAAAGTTCATCAGAATCTTGGGATACGCCCGCTTGACAACGGGAGAGATAGAAGTAACGACTGGCCTTTGGCCGTAGCAACCATCCATTTAGAACTAGTAACAGCAGTTTGTCCGGCAAGTTGAGAAATTAGTTGATATGTGTCGGAAGAAATTAGTTCTACAAACAAGACAGTTTTAGCGATTAAAACGTTAAAATTGTAACAGGAAATGAACACAACGCAAGTGGCAACAGTGGAATAAGCGGGATAATGGACTCCACGGTGGTCTGTTCACAGAAATTAATGCACTTACGAGGTTTAAACGGCCCTCCGCTTTGCGTCGGGGCTGTTTTACAACCTCGACCGTGCATTAACTTCTGTCAACAGACCACTGTGTCGTCCATTATCCCTTGCATGTTAACCACGGGGGAAACAGCAATAACGATAGGCTTGCAACTTAAACGTAATCGCCCTCAGGAACGCCCTCTGTTTGCTGGTTGGTTCAGAGACAAGTTGCCGAAGTAAAGGAAGTGAACGAGAGCTATTCCAGACGGAGTACTGTAGGGAAATGTAAATGAGCGGAAGTACGTAGACAGGCGGAGTCAGGCTAGTAATAAGCACTCACAGCAAGGCAATTGGTCATCGATTTTGCCACTCATTTTGATTTGGTGTATTGGGCTATATCAGGGGTGGGCAAACTTTTTGGCTCAAGGGCCACATTGGGTTTTGAAAATTGGTCGGCGGGCCGCACAACCCCAAACCCCCCCCCCCCCCCCCCACGACACATGCGTAAAAAAATAAATTTTTTATAGCTTATAATTTAGCATGAAAAGTATTTGTTTTAAAATACTGCTAATTTGTTTTAAGAATATTTTTTTTATGCTGTTTAACACATGTATAAATTGTGCACTGTCGCTTTAAGACAGTCACTTTAATTCACGTTTATTTCGCAATGATCTTCTGCCTGCTCCGCTATGGCTAGTGCTGTACCTACGGCTGGGCCCTCTCACAGTTTTTAAATGGTCAGTAGTGGGAACTACTGTTGCCTTCATGATTTCCTTTTAAAACTTTCTTATAAGAAGGAGATATCAATTATCAACAATCACAAGCCAGCTGGAACCTGCGGCTCTCTCTCCCTCTCGTGAGTGCAGACGCGTTCCCAATTAAATGGATTGCATAATGTTCCCGTTAGATCTGCTGCAAAGGAGATAACTAAGAGTTAACTTAGAGATAACATCATGTAAAACTATTTAACATGATGTTTTGACATTGACATTGTAAACGTTATCTAAGGAGAGTGAAAAGCAGTTTGCAGTAAAGCTAACCAACGTCGTCTCTATCGCAGGAAAAAAATAGCGAGCAGCCTGATAACTAAATGAAATGCTCGGCGGGCCGGATGAAAGTGCTTGGCGGGCCGCAGTTTGCCCACCCCTGGGCTATATGGTCGTACTGGAGTCCTTGCTAGTGGCTAGGAAGTTTGTATGGATTGTAATGGTAGTGTTCTTACTCTAGGTCTTAGCTCATTGGCAGGACAGCGTTGCCCTGTGCCCTGTGGTGCTGCTGGTGTTTTTTGCCCTGGATGTATCACTCAGCCCTAAACAAACCACTGAGTCACCAGTCATGAGAGTGAAATGGGATCTAATTGCTGCCCTGGGGCTCATTTCTAGAAAGCATCGTTTGCTAACTTGCGTCGCAACCTTGGTAGTTCACTCCATCGTTCTTGGATTTGGTGTTTCTAGAAAGGGTAGTTCGAACTCTCAATCGCAAACAAGGACGCAAAGTTTGGTCGTTTGAACTACTGCCCCTAGGCAGTCGCACTTGTGTCGTTCCTTGGTAGTTCCTGTTGGTGTCCGGAGCACCTAACCAAAAATCACAACCGCCTAACCAAAAATTACAAAGTGGATGTTTACCTCGTGACTCAATGATTGATCTATCCTGTAGCTTAATTTTGATTAAGAGACTGACTCCCCTACTTGGCTCATACTTGCTATTTATGTTAATTCGAGTATTGCCTTGCTTTTTGAAAAGCTAATATTATAATCTTCACAGACACTTAAAATCAGTCCAGTGAGAAATGGTGTAGTGGTTAAAGCAGGTGACTTGTTATCCCAGCGTTGTAGGTTCGATTTTCTTATGATGTGATATTGTCGTCTTGCTTCTCGCTACCTGCAGGTGAACTAGTGTGACACGAATTTAATTGTTTTTGACTGATGTCTTGTACCTATTGGTCTCTCAATATAGAGTAAATAAATGGTCAATACCTATTGTTGTGTCTCGTAGGCCTACTCTTACTCAGAGGTGAAAAGAAGAGATAGGATGCGAACTCCGGCCGAGCACGCAGTGCACCGACGCTCTGCCTTTAAGCCACGAGACAGTTGGTAAAACTTGCAATACCCAGTAATTTGTCCAGGCTATATATTTTCACCAACATAGATATTTAACCCAAATAATGACTAATATTGATCGGCTTAAGTTAACTGTTTTGTATGCTTGCAATAGGTTTAGGTTTTTGCTGATGACAATGCCAGCATTAATCACTCGGTTTAAATTAGAAAAATGTCGACATAGGCCGTGACAGGACATTTCTAGGGGGTGGGGTATTAGCCTACACGTTGCCATTGTTTCCACCAATGATATGCATCGCTGCATCATCAACAACGTTGTTGGAACTACGGTGTTCGAACGTCGGAGGTAACGAATTGCGACACAGGTACGATGCTTTCTGGAAACAGGTAACAATGTCGTTGTTTGGTCGCAAGTTGCGTCGTACCACGGTGGTTGAGCAACGTTGTTGCTAACTTTTCTAGAAACGACCCCCTGGTCTACTCCTGATCAACCTCTATTAGCTTTTGCAGGCTGCAGTAAACAAGGATTGATTTTAACAAGGGTGATAAAAAAGGAGGATCATTTACTCTGTTGCCAGCCCCTTTAAGGACCTTAAATTAAATATTCCTTTCCTTTATTTGATATGTTTTATTGAATGTTTAAGAAAGCAGTACTAAAAGCACCATGATTTTCTGGGTACCTGGGTCCTTGTTGCTAACATAACATCTTTATTTGGATGGCATATGGTCATGTGAAGACGAGATAAACACTCCTGCCCATATCACTTACAGGCCAGTCTCTTTCCCACGTGGACTCTAGTTTGGAAAACTCACATACATATACAGACATGTTTAATCTTATCATCATCTCACCATATCTATCACACAATACATTAGTTGGCAAGTTATCTAACTTTATCAGTAGCGCGTGTGCTGTTGTTGGTGCTGCAAGACATATGGGGTGATAAAACAAAAACTCCTTCTGTTTTTACATGTGAGAAGACCAAGCAACCACAACTTCTACAGGTGCCTGCTGACAGCCTAACCCAGGAGTTAGCACTCTGATAAAGCAGTTGGCCAAGCTCTTAATTAAACAATGAGACCATATTCTGCTTCTGTAGTGTGAAACAACTATGGGACATTTGTGTTTTCTGTGACATGCTTATGACTGACATGACTTGATCATGATCAATTTACATTGCCTTGACTTGGCGTGCAGGGACGTCATCGTACTGGGGAGGAAAATGGGACTGATTACTGCCCTGTGAATATTTTCATTTCCTAATTAAATGTCATAATGAATGTCAGAAAAAATGTAAAGTCAGTGTATTGGGTGAATAACTTGATTGATCAACTGACTGAATTTTGTACACTTACTGTTTAAGGTCACACTCACCCCTTGCTAAAGCTCCTTGCTGATACCTTGGTTACACATGTAATCTGAGGTAAAGGCTAAATATAATGTGCACTAACAACACTATTTGCATACACCACACCATTATAATAATACCAGCCTAATTTGAAACATTTAACTTTAAAATAATATTATATCTATAATATAATTAACAAAATGTAATAGCCATGCTACTTCAAAATAATCAACACTGAGACTGATACTGAAACTCAAAGTACACGAGACCCACCCATAAACACCCATGATTCTGGTGATTATACTGCTACCATGAGCTACATACAGCTGCAGTAGAACAAAGTGCTCAAGTAACTTTGTTTATTTGTCACTGTAAAAACTGACGGTTAGGCTCTGAGGTAACTCGTTATCAGCCACAAGCCGTTTGCCAGCCCTTGAGAAACACATCCATTATCAGACCCCAGTGTGGTAAGCAGCTCTGACGCTAAAAGAGACCCAGAGGAAGAAGACTGTGTCAGGCCATAGAGATGAGCACGATGCTCAACATGTTTCATGCTTTCACTTTGGCTTTGGAGATCCACTGAATACTTTCACAGTTTAACTTTCACTCTGACAAGATTTTACTGTACTTGGTTTTATCAGAGATGGTTGACATGTGTTCTAAAGGATCTTTGGTTTTATGTGATTATTTTGTAGCCTATTTGATGTGTTCTTTGACACTGGGAGAGATAGAGGAGATGTCAGGCTATGACTTTAACTTTAACAGGGCTTCAAGTGATAACATTGTATTTGATGTGTACTTTGTATTTGGCAAATAAAGCACATTTTTGACCTACATGCTGTGGTAGGCCTTTATCTCATCTCTAATCTACTTACCCATATTTTATTCAAACCCAGTGAAAGTGTATGTTCTGTATTTGTGTAAGTTACGCTCATGAGGACGGGGTGAAGAATAAAGTAAACACTGAGGTGGTTTTAGGTGGCAGCTAGGTTCTGTGGTAACTCTTTATCATCCACAAACCGTCTGAGTGTTTCTCAAGGCCTGACAAACATACAGACTATAAGTTTATCAGCCCTTGAGAAACACACTCAGAATTCATCACCATTCTCTGACATTGTTTTGTTAATATTTTAAAGTTTTATGAATAGATCAGTTTTCACACATGCTGAATGATAATAAACAATAACAAACAACAAACTTGGGCTTCACCCTGCTTAACATGCATCACTGATTTCATGAAAAGAGAAAACAAGTTGAAAGGCCACTGCGGAGCTTTCAGGTGTGTGGTTTGTAAGTCACATGTCTGAGCACACAGGCTATGAGGTGAGGGGGGTGGATGGAGGTTTTAGGGGTGGCGGGGACATGTGGCTTTCTTGGTCAGGGTAGGGAGGAGCTGAGAGACTCACAAGAAGCACAGGTGCAGCTGTGTCTCTGGGTGTCTGAGGTTTTTAAACGAATAGTCACACATACATACAAGTGCGTACACATGCACTGACACACACACACACACACACGCAGGCACGCACACATGCATGCACACATGCACGCACGCACACACGCATGGACACACACACACACACACACACACACACACACATGTGGCCTAAATATGCACACAACACACACAAACTCACAGAGACACAAACACAGCTTCTTTCAGCCACTGATGAGCAAACGCTGCCAGCTGCTAACATCATCTCTCTCATGTGTGTTCTCTTTCATTCTTTTTCTGTATAACTGTGATCTTACAATTGGGTCCCCCTCAGTGTTCTGCTTTGATAAGTGAGTGGCTAATTCAGTCAAATGGAGGTCTCTTCACTTGCCTCTTTCTCATATGAACCCATTTGGACACTACAGCATCATAAAACATGGGGATATATCTGCAGTTGGTTTGACTTTAGTCACTGCTCCATAACCTCTCAAAACAGTCTGAAAGGTTTAATAAATGTCTAAGTAAAAAAGAAAAAAATGGCCTCTTCTCCTGAGTAAATTGAAAACTTTTACGTTCCTTCACCACTCTCTCATAAATCTTTCCCCTCAAGCTGTTTGCACAGAAACCATTTGCATAGTGAAATGGACCCAGGAGTCGTTTAGGTCAAACAGCCTGCCCTGTTGGACTCCTGTCCTCAGTGAGGGACCTTTGCCCTGGGGTCAGCTAGGTGACCCTGCTCCCCCCTCGTTCGTTGGGTGTCTCGCCCTTCCAGTGCTAATAGCTTGTGCTTCCGCAGGCTTGACAGATTCTAGAGGCCTTATCTGATTGGGCTGACAGAACTGGGGGCATCGTGTGATTGGATGTTGGAACCGAAGAGAACTGAACTGAACAATGCTTTGCCTATCTCTGCAGTTCCACAGAGGTAAGTCCTTGAATCTGGACGTGGAAAGATAGAGAGAAAGAAAAGAGGAAAGAAGAGGAAAGAAAGAGAGAAAGAAAAGAGTACAGAAATGAAAGCAAGGAATAGAACAGAGGGAGTAGAAACATCCAAAAACACAACAAGCAACAGAGCAGAATGGATTTGACTTCACACTTCAGTCAGTCTGTCCCTGCCCCCCACGCCACACAGAGACCAAGGCCAAGCGCAGTGTGTGTGATCACTCGAACAGATAAGCGGCTGTGTGGCTTTCTTTTTTTACGCACAAATGACAGTGTCCTACACACACACATACACACACATACACGCACACATTTCCCCTGTAATGACAGGTCTTATGTGTAAATAGATCTTGTGAAACACTAATTCATTAACAGAGAGGAGAGAAATGTTTTCCACTAAGTGGTCCTTGCTCAACTCGCCTCAACTCACTGTGTTGATTGTACATAAGGAAAAACTGGTACCTGCTCACCTTAATACCAGAGAGGGTTAAAGCGGCAATATTGCCACGTTTCAGGTCCGCGTTGCCATGACATCCAGCTACATTAAAGGGGTTCTTTTTTGCGCTTAAAAGCACCTGGTACCAAAACTGAGTTGAGTAAAGTTATGGTTACTGTCTAAACTAGAGTTGAGCCTAGTTGGGCAGATTCCATTCAGTGGAAAATCGGCCACAGTCAAAGGACGAGAAACAGAACTAAACTAACTAAATACAAAAAAGGGTAACACTTTATTTTAATGTGTCGGTGTTACAGTGTACCTACCTAATTAGGTACAGTGGTACAACCTGTGTAACAACATGTACTATCAGGTACTATCATTGTACTTGCATTATGTATTTGTGGGTACCTACATATAGTTGTTACATTGTAATACTGAGTGCTTTTACAAAACTTTGCCAATTTGCCTAAATTTTCATCAGAGGCAAAGAGCTGACCTGAGACCTGCTAGATGGGGTAAATCTGGTCATGATAGATTTAATATACAAACCATTCTTAGCTCCAGTCAAGGCCTCATTGTCTTCAGTGTACATGTAACAGCTGTGCTGCTACAACCTTGTTACTCTTTGATACAGTGGAATAAACATATTAAGTGTACCAGTTAATTACTTAAATGTACATATGACATGTATGTTGTGTCTTCGATGTCTTGGAACAGGTCTACTAATTCACTACATAGTACATATATCAACTGTGTTGGTACACACTTATTGCTCTTTGATACAGTGGCATAAACCCATTAAAATGAAGTGTACCAGTTAAGTACTTATAATTACATATTACATGTATGTTGTGTCATTGGTGTCTTGGAACATGTCTGCCATTACCCTACATACTGTAGTACATGTATCAACTGTGTTGGTACACATTTATTACTCTTCTGATACAGTGGAATAAACCCATTAAAATAAAGTGTACCAGTTAAGTACTCACATGTACATATTATATACATCCTGTCAATGAGGTCATGCATCCTGTAATTTATGTGTTGAAACGTGTCTGCTGTTACACCACACAGTACATGTGAATTAGTAGACCTGTTCCAAGACATCGAAGACACAACATACATGTCATATGTACATGTAAGTAATTAACTGGTACACTTAATATGTTTATTCCACTGTATCAAAGAGTAACAAGGTTGTAGCAGCACAGCTGTTACATGTACACTGAAGACAATGAGGCCTTGACTGGAGCTAAGAATGGTTTGTATATTAAATCTATCATGACCAGATTTACCCCATCTAGCAGGTCTCAGGTCAGCTCTTTGCCTCTGATGAAAATTTAGGCAAATTGGCAAAGTTTTGTAAAAGCACTCAGTATTACAATGTAACAACTATATTTAGGTACCCACAAATACATAATGCAAGTACAATGATAGTACCTGATAGTATATGTTGTTACACAGGTTGTACCACTGTACCTAATTAGGTAGGTACACTGTAACAGCGACACATTAAAATAAAGTGTTACCCAAAGTTCAAGTATTTAAATTACAAGTATTGCCCCCCCCCCCCCTCCCACCACACACACCTACAATGGCACTGAAACATGTGCAGCCTCATGCCGTGGCCCCAGATTGTCTCTGTGATGAGTGGACCATGTGATGGCCACCTGTGAGAGGTAGAGGAGTATGTGATAGCTCACTGTTGTTCAGGGACACAGAAGCTAGTGAAAGCCTTGCACTTTACCGCCTGGAGAGTGAAGAGAGGAGGCTAGTGTGTGCCTCTGAAAGATTGCATTTGTGTGTATGTGTGTGTGTGTGTGTGTGTGTGTGTGTGTGTGTGTGTGTGTGTGTGTGTGTGTGTGTGTGTGTGTGTGTGTGTGTGTGTGTGTGTGTGTGTGTGTGTGAGTGGATGGAGTTGTGGTGGTGGTGTCAGGGTGTAGCTACTGCTGCAGACTTGTGACTGTAGAGAATAGAAAAAGTTTGGGTAAAGGTTTGGTGGTGGTGGTGTGTGTGTGTGTGTGTGTGTGTGTGTGTGTGTGTGTGTGTGTGTGTGTGTGTCAAGGAACACATGAATACATGCAGCAGCAGTACACAGCAATGCAACATGAATACATATGGTTGTGCGAGTCCAAACAATGGTCCTTTCTCATAAAGGTCCTGTCATGCGGAGCCCTGTCAATATCCCTGCGTGCAACTCACCAGAGCCCCAGTCACATGAGCCCAGAGAGGCGCAGCATAATGACCAGCATCAAGTGCCCTCACAATGGGACCTACATGCCTGCCTGCCTGTCTGCCTGCATTCAGTGCTTGAGCATGGAGGGTGAACAGCAACAGAGGACTATATTATAAGGTCTCGGGAGTGCACATGGCCTTTTTGTTTTTTGATAAGCACATGTCTCATTGTCATATGACGACGGACCGGAGTCACAAGTCCTTCAAGGAAGGTTCTTTGAAAGAAGACAAACAGAGGCAGAAGGGGGGATTTAGTGGCTGAGGCTCGGGCCGGATTTGGCCCAGATGTGACCCATCCCAGTTGGCCTGGACTCAACTGGGATCTGTGTCGGGAGGAATAGAGGCCACTGAGGCCACTGAGTGCAGGCCAGGAGACTAGGCCATGTGCTGAGGAGGGCCAGAGGTTAGGCTGCATGGCAGGAGGAGGCGCAGTAACTCTATAGGTCTGCAGGAAAGCGTCCAAGTCTTCCCTCTCCACCGCGGCGCTGAAAAGGTGATGGATGACCAGCAATGCCATGAATACAGACACGGCTCACATGAAGACGTGACCAGCGTCGCTTGGACACGCACAGCCCGGGATTACTGTAATAATCATTTGATTCCAGGCCTCCACTCTGTGTCGGGGTCATATGGGTTTTATTTACAACCCTCACTACCACCCCTTTATTTACAACCCTCATCACCACTAAAACTCCATCGCACCTAACCTCTCCACCCCTCTCTCTCTCTCTCTCTCTCGTAGATTAACACTGCCAGGCTATATGCCCCTAAGGACATGTGGCAGGTCTGGCACTGTGGTGTAATATCAGCATCGTATGTATCATTTGAAAGGTAAACAGATCTAACACGGGCAGGAGAGATTGGGTGTGTAGGGCAGGGGGGGGGGGTGGGGGGGGTTACCAGTGTTTTCTCCCTCCCTCTCTTTTTCGCTTCTTTTTTTCTCCTGCAGCCTCTTTCACAGCAAGAGCATGCAGAGTCATTTTAAAGAGCCTCTTGGCATCAGGAGGCCCTTTTTAAATACCCATAATCCCTTGCTCCCAGCTGGGAGCTTTGGCTGGAGCAGGGCCAGAACCCAGGTGATAGAACACAGGGGAGGGGGAGATAGGGGGCATGGAGAAACAGGGGAAAGCATGAGGTTGACAGCAGATTGTGTGAGTGTGTGTGTGACTGTGAGTGTGTGCATATGTGTGCATGACTGTGTGCTTGTGCTTGTGTGTGTGTGTGTGTGTGTGGATCTGTGTGTGTGTGTGAGTGTGTGTGGGTAATTGTGTGGGTGTGTGTGTGTGTGTGTGTGTGTGTGTGTGTGTGTGTGTGTGTGTGTGTGTGTGTGTGTGTGTGTTTCTCTCTGGCTCCATGCCAACAAGCCTGCTGCCTCCACCAGAGAGAATTAAAGCCAAGCAGCTTTTGTGCGTGAGGAACTGTGCCAACGACCCGAATCCCTGTGGGGTTTCGCGCCACATTATTGTACGCTCCGATGTTTTTCCGCGTCTCCAAGTGTACAACTAGCGCTGATTTATGTGTAAACAAAGGCATTCAAGCAAGTCCGAATTGTCACGCTAATTTGCACCTTGAGCTATTCTGGCTGAAGCGTATTGTGTTTCTCAACTGTCAGCTGATGACGCACGGCCTGCCTTCTCTGTGTGTAGCG
>NW_027468680.1:32006682-32056682 GCF_046254945.1 Alosa pseudoharengus
TGTATTCAGAGCACAGGCAGCTAGCGAATGGTGAGGTGATGTTTGCTGTATGTGACAAAAGTTTTAGCTATTAATAAATAAATAAAAGCAATTAATGGCATCAATGAGAAGTGGCAAATGTGTTTGCCAGTGATTTGCCACCACACTTAGCCAATAATGGCAGACTTCCAGTGAACTTCTAGTGACAAACCTAATTTGCATATGACATTGCTGCAAATTTGCTGCAACATTGGTGGTAGTTTTTGGTATGGTAATCCCTGGCTTTCCACTGGTAACAGCACCCTTAACTTGGTAGGTGGGGTGTAAGTTGAGTCACATTGCCTACAGTTACAACTATGACCTGCTGACATCAAGGCCCGCCCACATCCAAGTCAGCCATATTTGCTTAAAGGACCAGTATGTAGGAAATAATGGAAAATAAATTGCAACCATTCCCAAAATTATCACTATATGTCATCAGAGAGTAAGGAAACACGATGAATTGAAGTAATGGTTTATTTGCCAACATTACTAACCCGTAAAACCCTGTAAAACCTGTGGCGGAATCTCTTGGAATTTTCGTTTATGTTTTGAACGATTCATTCTAGAATAGCGTATTAATAATGGGCTGGCGCGTCCTCCTATTTGGTTGCCAAATTAGCAAAGGCCAACTGTCAACAGCTGTCAGTTGTAGTCATGAACGAGTAGCCTACGAGAGGCAGGCAAATTTCCAAAATTAAAACAAAAAACAAATTAAGTGGACATCGGAGGAGCTTCCTGAGATGGTGACGTCTTCGTCAAACGAAGAATATCAAGTCTGACGCAGAGCTGGCCATATTTCTCCACGACAGGAGCCTAGGCTAAACTGTGTAGCTGGGTCATGGTTGGAGAAACGTTAAAGCAGCTGCAGGTCAATTAACGTTAGCCAAGTTTGCATTACATCTGGCAACCCAGAAGAGGCTCACGTCTGGTAGTCTTGAGAACGTTCACCAGTGTTTTGATTTTGGCCTACAGAACGTTCGGTAACAATCCTACAAATCGCTCCTTTAAGTCACTCCTCATACGCTCGAACGGACCAAGACAGCCTGGTAGCGAAGCTGATATAGCCTCTTGTTTCATATTAGATGACAGAAACTGATGATGTAGGCTAAACACAAATGACATTTCATGCAACAACTGTGAAGTTTTCATGTATTTACTGTAATTGGGTCTGTGTACATTTTTGTTCATTTGATTTCCGATTTTGAAACGATATATCCAAATTCAAAAATGGGCTTGTTAACCAATATGAAATACAACAGGCGACGTGCTAACATGCATTCTAATTATTTCTTGTCTTTCTCTCTTCTGCGGCGTAGGCTAATCCTAGCGAAGTCAAGAAGACATTTAAACTTTCGCTCGCCAAGTGCCCGGGGATTTACAGCTGTGTGACATAAACAAAAAAAATGGCTGACTTGGATGTGGGCGGGGCTTGATGTCAAGCCCTGCCTTCCCGCAGCGAGATGCTCCTCCCTGAGATAAAATTAATAAATAAATATATTCTTTTATACCAACGATATAGTGTGATGATATTTTTAAAATAAATGGTGAGTTAATTTTTTGCATCTAGGCTACCGACAAATTGCAGCCTGCCTCTCCTTCAGGAACACGGTGTTCTACAAATCAAAATATAATAGCCTATCACCCCCTGGCCACGCCTTCACTAACACCCGTTATCCCCCCTGTTGTCCCCTCCCAACGTTAGGTTCTTACACGTCTTCTGTCTGATTTGAGCGCACATGTGTCGGTTCACGCATGCAGATGAAGTCATTGTGTTTACAGTTGCTGTTCTAGCCAGAGAACGTAGATGTTGGAGGGTAGTTAAAGTCCAAGGTGAAGTAATGTTAAAATTCCACAATTTAAACATGTCAAATGCAGGGTGGTATATGGTTCATATATTGCCAGATTACAGACAATCCCATCTAAACAGATATGAATATATATTTCTAATGGCATGCTTCCTAGTGACATTAATGCAAAAAATTATGAAGGGAAAAAATAATACTTAGCATGTAGCCTATATAAATGGCCATTGCAATGACCAAGATAACTATTTTAGATTAACTATCTTAACAACTCGGGTGACTTCTGCATAATATAATGGAGTGCTGAAATGTACACTATTTTGACCATTTCTGAACTGTGAAACTCAGCAAATATGCTTTGTAGTTGTGAACTTATTGCTGTAGGCTATCATTATCTTAACTATTCCGCCTGTGTGTGCAAAACAGTTTTGGCTACAGCACAAATATTTCCATTCATAGATAAAAAATAAGCAAATCTAACCTCTGAATGTATTTTCAAAGTGCACCAGATTGATGCATTTTAATGTTAAAATATATATATTTTTTCCTTTCGGGGGACACAAGCCTTTGTGTCCCAGACAGTTTAGGTCTAGTGACACCCCTGGTACAAATCAATATGGGGCCTATTTAGACTGACAGCGGTGACCAAGAAACTACCAATTCTTGTCAAAAAAAGTATTGGTACACCATGATACTCAATATGATGTTCAATGGTGAGTCATTTTTCCCCCTTGCACCGACACTGGATTCCAGGGTTCCCCCACCTGCCAAATCCCACTTTAACCACTGATTACAAATATTTAAATACAAATACCCCTGCACAAGGAAACATTCAAAGTGTTGTTAATATTTTTCCTTTTCCAATTTAGGTTCATGCATTGGAGAGCTAAAAGTAGGGTATATAGTAGGCTACTCACAACAGCCTATCTTTACAACATCATTCACGCCTAGCAATAGCCTATATTAACTTGGACAATGTGGTACAGCCCTATAAAGGCTCAAGTTCCCTTTAGTTTTGTTCTAGTTAACCATTTAGCATGGCTTCAAACAACGTGTGAGCTTTGACATCAGTAAGCATTCATTCAGTATAATCCAGCTGTAATGCTAATGTTTTACAAGCACACCAATTTTGCCTACCTTGTTCTTGTCCATCTGAAATAACTCCTCTAGCTTTGCTGCCTCCATCCTTTCTGTTTTTGTTGTTTACATTTTTATGGCCTTGAAGTCTTGAGTTAGTGAATTAGCTCAACATTGTTTGCTGGTAACCAACAAGTAGCCATTCTGCTGTGTGGGCGCCCTGTCATTCTCTCTCCTGCTCAAACAAAAGGTGTGCGTGCATTTAGTTCTGCATTAAGTTGGTTTTGATAATGTGTTTACTTTACAGAAAAAAATAAATAGCCTAGTCCTTTACTGGTTAGTTTTGGATGAAGAGTGGTGGATAATTTTGGAAAATTTTGACCTGTGGTCCTGTCTCGACTTTTTTGAATCGCCTTTGACTGGCTGCCTAAGAGCATGCACAAACATGTCCTTAAAACAACCCTTGACGTTTGTTTTCAAAACTGTGCAACTCACCGAGTGGTTAGTTGCACAGTTGCCATCGTCACAATTTCGGTGTCCACCACTCTAGTTCATCCAAAACAAACCAGAAAAGGGACTCCAAGTGCTAAATGTCTATGGATGCAAAATGGGGAAGCAACTTGTACATGAATCTGTATTTTGTTGGGACCTAGTATGTTGTGATTTTCCAAGAGTATGCAAAGTCACATACTCCTATTCAAACTTCACAGACAAACTGCTTTTGTGAAACTCGGTTGCCCCTTCCAGTCATATGACGATTTTCTGACGCCCAATCAAGTCAAGTCAACTTTATTTCTATAGCACATTTAAAGACAACTGAGTTGAACCAAAGTGCTTACAAACAAACATAAAACAATGACAATGGTACAACAACAATAATCACATAACATGGGGGGAAAATAAATAAATAATTGAAATAATAATAAACAAGTTGGTCAAAAATAAAATAAAGAATAAAGAGTGTGTGTGTGGGGGGGGGGGGGGGGTATTAAGGTAGATTAAAAGCTTGGGAGAAAATGAAAGTCTTTAAGTTAGTAATCAGCGACTGCATACCGATACCGTACCCAAAAGGACCTCGGCACAGCTCGGTTTATTTGGCACGGTGCGCAACATTTTAACAATGGGAACTGACATAATTCTGTGCCATGCAGTGCAATTGGTGGAAATGGCCGATATGTGTGTATGTGTGTGTGTGTATGTGTATGTGTGTATGGACACGTGTGTGTGTATGTGTGTGTGTGCGTTTGTGTATGATCATATGTGTGTGTGTGTGTGCTATCTGATTTAAATAAGGCCATGTGGGGCTGATTCCTGCCCCCCACCCTCTCCTCCTCCCGGATACCCAGAGCTGCTCAGTTCTGCAGAGGCCCGTGCCGTTGGTGGTTACTTCATTTCCTGCATAAAGAGGGTAATGAACAGGACGCTACACTAAACCATGCTGACGATGCGGTCACACCAAAACGTAAACGGGGCAGCCGTGGCCTACTGAACCCCTCACTGCTTCCTGAGCGCCGCTGTTGATGCAGGCAGCTCACTGCGCTGGGATTAGTGTGTGCTTCACCTCACTGTGTGTACACTGTGTGCTGTGTGTGTTTCGGATAAATGCAGAGACCAAATTTCCCTCACGGGATCAAAAGAGTATATATACTTATATACTATACTAAACACACACACACAAACGCACATACGCACATACACACACACATACACACAGACACACACACTAGGGTGACCAGACATCCTCTTTTGCCCGGACATGTCCTCTTTTTGAAACCTAAAAATTTGTCCGGGCGGAATTTCAAAGTCGTCCGGGATTTTGTTTATTTTAGCCTCAAACGTGTTTACAGCGAATTTGCATTTTCATTCATGTTTCATTCATGGATAGCCTATATATCTATGTCTTTCATTCACATACTAGTCACACCCTCCCCCTACAGTTCGCTTTGCATTGAGTGGAAAGTGTAGGGTGTTGAGTCTGACCTTAGCTACTGTCATTGGTCGATTGGTCGCTAGCTACACAATATTCAGCAAAGCATCGAACGGCAGCAAGGGGTGAGAGCGCATCAGCTAAAGTGACAGAGTTTTTCGACCTTTTAACATTACGTCTCCAAAAACATCAAATCATAACCATAGACTGTAAAAAATATAACATGACGAACACTTCTGCCATTGTCTGAGCGGCCTTCTCTGGACGATTGCCGACCTAGCAACTTTCTAGCTTTGGGTAGGAAACTGCACTTTGGTTATCCCTTTAAACTGCCTTTAAGGGATAGCCTGCACACTGACAACAGCAGATGTCAATAATCCTCTATCTAGGCTACTGTAGCCTATATGCAGGTGAATTAAATATGTTGGCATAACATAAGGGATAGATGTATAGGCCTATTTCTTTACAAAAAAATATCTAATAATAATGGATTGAAAAGAGGTAGGCTAAGTCTAATAATAGACCAGACATGATTGAATAGATATAAGAAAATGGACAACATATCCACATCAGTCCCCATCAACACAACTGTTTTCACAGGTCAGGATTATTAAGCTCTAAAACAGATTGTTCAAAATTATAGAGCTAGGCTACTGTAAAAGATTCAGTTTGTATTTTCAGAAACACCTTGGATCAAATTTAGAGATATGCAACATTAAAGATGGGTTTCCATCCAAATATATCTTGCGCGTATAGAGCTCGTTTTTATTGTAATTATTGTTCTTGCACATTGGAAACTTTCAAGTGTTCAAAATAGTCTTTTGAGGCAGTGTTTTTCTGTTAGCGTTGGGCCGGCCAATCAAGCTCATTAGCATACATAGTCACCATGTCTGTTGACACCCCCCCCCCCCCCCCCCCAACCACTGAAGTGTCCTCTTTTTCACAAACCCAAATCTGGTCACCCTAACACACACACACACCTCATATCCAGCCGACCCCTATCCACCCATGCTCAAAGACACACTCACACACATGCACAATCACTCACACATTTACATGCACACACACACACACATTTCCCTCTCCCTTTCTTATAGTAAACACTGAGTAGGCCTACTTATTATGTCTCATGTTTGGATTGTGTCTATTGTTTGTATGGTTACATGGAACCCATAAAACAAGCATGTCATTGTGTAAATGATTGAATTGTTGCAGTGCAATGGCAAATAAACTCATTTGATTTGGCTCTTACAAAACAATGCAGATCTAAGAGGAGCACATAAATCAAGACAAGAGGTCCTGTCAGAAACAAAAGACATGACATCACCATAACACAACCACCATGCTCCTGTTGGCTCCAGACAAAGGCTCTGTAGTGCAGCTCAGTCTGCTGGTGTGTTATGTCCTCCTCTGGATTCCCCTCCCCTCCTTGCATGGTGCATACACCAGCCAATGCAAAAATAGAGCCATCAAAATGATAAAGCACTCTACCCATCCCAGTAGCTGCATGTTCAGGTTGTTGAAATCAGGCAAGCGTTTCTGTAGTTTGATGGGAAAAACTGAGAGATTAAGGAAGAGCTATTTCCCTCAGGCCATTAGACTCCTCAATATGAATATGCCTGCAACTCTTATGAATACATTGGACTCAGTTGATGGAGCGGATGAAACTGTAATTTGCAATCAGTAGCCTTTATTTTGTACACTATCCCATTTTAATATTATACATTGTATTGTTATTATTATTATTATTATTATTATTATTATTATTATTATGTTTTTGTGATCATGTCTTTTATTATTTAATTTAATCATTATTAACTATTGCTTTTAAACTTTTACGTGTTTTATTTATATTCCTTTTCATTTTACACAGTCATGGAGCTAACCAGGCTTACATTTCACTACCTGTTATTATAACTGTGTATGTGACAAATAAATCCATCTGAAATCTCTGGTCTTTTTAAGTGAAGCTCAACGACATGTCTGGGTGCAGCAGTGGTATACGAGCTGAGATGCTCGGGAACAGCTGGGCATGGAGAGAGAGAGAGAGAGAGAGAGAGAGAGAGAGAGAGAGAGAGAGAGAGAGTTTGAAGCACACATCCAGCTGCAGAGAAGATGAGATAAAACCACAGAGAGAGAGGAAAGAGAACCAAGAGAGAGGAGTAATGGAGGGAGAGAAAGAGAGAGAGAGGGTGAAAGACAGAAAGACATACTAAAAACAGAGGGAGGGAAAGTGTGAGAGAGAGATAAAGCAGGAAGAAGTTAAGGGGGGGTCCAACAATGAGTGTTTGAGAACAGAGTGAGAGAAGATAGAATAGTGATGAATAGAAAGAATGAGAGAGTTGGAGCGAGAGAGGAGGGAAGGAGAGAGAGCTCAGGGGATTCCTATGTGGATCTCCAATGCGCCACGGCCCAGGGGAGGCATCATCTGTCAACTGTCCAATTACTGAAGTAGAGAAAGAACACAGAGGAAAGAGGGAGAGAAGGAGCCTATTCTGTTTTCGTTTTCAAACGTTGTTGCATTCTAATGGTGAGCTAGTAGTGGAAATAGTGGGGAGTCTTAGAGAGTCAAGAAACATCAGACTGACAAGATCCAATCAGGAAGGGAACATGGACGTTTACATCGATTGTTCTCAGATGTTTTTGGATTTCCCGGTCCACATGAAATGCAAAGCTGTTTCAAATGAATACGAGGCCGACAGCGTTTTCAAAATGTTCTATTTCAGGAGCTGGGAAACGCCAGAGTAGTGTGGACGAGAGGCACAAACGAAACAAAAGGGTTTTGCATTCAAACAAAAACGTAATAATGTGGGTGTAGTTGGAGAAAGAGTTAATGCATAGAGAGAAAGAAGAGTAAAAGCAAAGGTTTGGGTGAGGATTAAAAAGGCCAGATAAAAGAGAAACACAAAGAAGTTTATAGAGTTACATGATTACTATCTGACGGAGAGGACACAGGTCCACATGTCATTACTGCCTGTTTTGGACATAATGTGCAGCTTAAAACATGCCATTGTAGGTACCAAACAGACCACACATGGATGAATGGGCGTTTTGCCTGCCACAGGCAAATGACGAACTGCTCTGTTCATACTCATGTTTAAACATTTATTGGAAGGTTCACGAAAAAGTGGGAGTATTGCACAAAAACATGGGAGGAGAAGAAACTAGATGTACCGCAGAGCGGTACAAAATATGACCGCCGCCCAGTCCAGCACATTTTTCCACAAAAATAAGTCACGCTGAAAGGCATATATGATTCTAACTGTCTCACTGATTTGCATTATGCACGCTCAATTCTCATGGTATCTGCTAGACAACAAGTACCAAAACATGATTAGTTCATAGATTTCACATGTAAAATACATTTTATACAACCCCACCCCCATCTTGCCTGTTCATAATTCTGAGAAACTCTTGAATTGTGTGCATGTGTGCGTGTACATGTTTATGTTTATGTGTGTGTGGGTGTGTGTGTGTGTGTGTGTGTGTATGTGTGCGTGCTTGTGCTTGTGTGTGTGCATCCATGCGTACATATGTCTACTGTGTGAGTATGTGTCATACATATGATTACTGTGTATGTGTGTGCGTGTGTATCTGTTTATGCACATGTGTGCATATGGAATGGGTTAACATGGCCCCTGGAGGCAAACATATGCAAAAAATTGGTCATCCTAGGCCCTACGGTTCTCAAGATATTCACAGAAAACTCTGGTGGTGTACAGTCACTAAATGTACACATAAATTAATTTATTGTATGTGATAGCAATAATTTTACGGTTAAAATTAATAATAATTGAATTGCCATGTGGCCCTTCTTGGTTTAAAACAAAGACACCCTCCCCTACCCCAGTGGAATGCTAATGTAGTGGTTCAAGGCCTATCAGGTACACAGGACAAAGGATGTTACCTTGATATAATGTATCCATGTGTCATGAAATGTAAATGTATTCATGTTCGGTATCATTGTGATAGTCTCAGTACAAGGATTATAATGATTTGATTGTGAGAATGTTTGGAACATTCTATAAGTGATATTTCTGATATATAAGATATCTCTCCTCATGCTATTTAGATAGGTGTGAAGTGGGTGTGAGTAGGTGTGTCTGATGCCAACTGGAGAACCAATCATGTGGGCTTGTTTTGGCGCCATTTTCTTCTTTGTTTAAAGCATTTAAAAGTAACTAAACTGCAATGTTTGTCAGATTTAGATTTAGAATAAGACTTGGACTTAGACTAGAAGGATGTAGAACTGAAGAGAGGGTGATCCAACAGAGGCCATGGCCTGGGCTAGGCCTACATAGACCATAGACCATTTTTTTGTACCCTCTCTGCTTGTAACAGAATAAACTTGATTCCTGAGTTTTTCCTGAAGTTTGCCAGTCTAAGATCAATATTAAGTAATTATTCACCACAATTACTTTCAATGGCCCCCCATGAACGAAAGTCCACGAAACTTGCATGCATTCGGAGGGTGTCATAATGATCCTACACTTCCAATTTCGTGCAGTTTTGACCATGTTAGGTTACAGATACCTGCGATTACAACACCTCATTTTTACTTTTTTGTTTTTAACTAGGTGGCGCTATACATGAAATGAGTGGTTATGGAATGGGTTGACATGGCCCCTTAAGATCAACATAAAAAAAAAGGTGGTCCTCCTAAACCCTACAGTTCTCGGGATATTCACAGAAAACTGTGTCTGCCCTACCCTCCTTTCGGGGGGTCCAGTCCAGCAGGGGGGGCTACAGATCAAAACGAAAAATGATGGTTCCATGCTATCCATGTGGGGCTACATGCCCACCAAGTTTCGTGTACCCCGGTCTTTCAGTGTCCCGGGAATCCTTGACGGAAAATTTGCCATGCGAAAAATAAATAAAAAATCTGACTAAACCTATATGACTGCCGCTTCGCTGCGCAGCGGTCATAATAATAGAGACTGGATTGAGACTGATTAGGTATTCCGGTATCAGGGTTTCCGTTGTCCGGTAATTACCGGACATTGGCCGGGAAAAAAATGAAATGTCCGACAAAATTAAATCTCTCCGGTCAAATTGTCCGATTTAAATTGGCTAATAATCCCGTCCCCTAACGCAATCTAAATTTGAGAATAAGCCTTAATATGTAAGCCTATATTATACATCCTCTGGCTATGTTTTTAAATTAACAGTAAGCTATTGAAAAGTAAGCTATTAAACAACACGCATAGCCTATGCTGCATTTCAAATATGAAGCGCACGCTTAAAACGTCCATGTTAAACAACGAACAAATGAGTGAGGCGGTTCAAACATGGCCAGGCCCAGGCAGACTAGCCTTAAAAGTTTTTTCAGAGGCCAGACGCGATGGATGATGATAAATTGGTAGCGTCTGAAGCCTCAGATGTCCGGTCAACTCCACCACCACCAGATAAAAAGCAGAAGTGTCGGGCGTATCTGTCGGAATTGCGGGGGGTGCGGCCGCTCCAAGACACTGTCATTCTCCGTCTACACTGGACATGCAAAGTGCTCTTTACCCAAAGCATACAGTAGGCCTATGCGTTCTCTGTCTATGATCTGCAGGGTTAGGGCCTCCTCGACGAGGCGATTACTGGTCCGCGGATAATTTCTGGCACAATTAAACGGTATGATTGAACCGCGGCCGAAAGAAAAAGAAACTAAACATTTCCCAGAATAGGAAACATTTCTTAATTTATTGTTATCAAATAAAGAGGCATAGCATTAGGGGGTAGTGGTGTGAGCGCGCATTCTTGTGTGTGCGCATCTGTGTAAGTTAAACAGTCACCACTGGAGATAACGTGGGTAGCAGCAACAAACAACGTAGCCTTTTTAAAACAACGAACGAAGCGACTCTTGCTGTCCATAAAAAGATACTGGCTAGATTTTGTTAGGCATGTTTAAATTAGGCTAATGAACATGTTGCATTCTATACAGCCTGATTATGTCATTCTTTAAGCTACATAGCCTGTCTCGTTTTCCTCAATTTTACTAATTATGAAGTGATAATAGGATATTTGACCGGCATATCATCAAAATGTCCGGAAAACGAAACCTCTGCCGGTCACTTTGACCGGCACCATTTTTTTCTAGCGAAACTCTGTACGGCATATGTATGAGAACAGCACTCTCTGATTTGCAGTGAAAAACTTCCACCTTTCAATAGCAGGTGCACTCCAAATTGCAGGTAAATGCATGAATAGGAGAAACTTTCAGACACAACAGAATCGGTATTCAGAGCACCAGTCTTGCTTCTTTGTACTATGTCAAAAGCAACCTTAACTGTTGTTTGTCTTTCTAATGTCTTACTTTCATGTTCATGTCATCTACTTAAACTTTCCCACATAGTCTGAGTATTTATTTAGAGCGGAGTATAACTACTGCTCAGCATTATCCCTCTTCTTGTTGACATCTTTTTGTCATGTATTGTATTGTTTCATGACCCGTAACTTTTGATTCCTTTTTAATGTTATCATCAGTTGACTCCATTCAACTGTGCTTGTGATTCAATCTTAGTGTCCTTATAAAAATGAACCATGGTTTCATATGGTTTTAATGCAGTAACTATGGTTTTACCATGGTAACCCATGGTGATGATGATCACATGCTCCTAACCATAGTACTACTATGGTTTATGCATAGTTCTTCATAGTAGCTTTGGTACCACCATGGTTACCCTATCACACTTCATGGTGATTGTGGTACTACTATGGTTTTAACATGGTAACCGTGTAACTACAGTGTTTTTTGAACAGTCAATAAAATTGGGAAAAACATGGTTTACCTTCTGAAGAAAACCATGGTTTCTACCTTCTGAGGAAAACAGTGGTTTATACCTTCTAAGGAAAACCATGGTAATGACCATGGTAATGTTAGGGTTTAACCCTTGTAAGGTGTTTATATCTTTGTTACTCAGCCAATGTTCCCGGGTGGACCCACCACATTATTGTACAGCCATTGTACAGCCATACATTTTTTTAAAAATATATATATAATACTTAACAGAAGTTTACTTTAACTCAATTACCAATAATATAGACATAATGTATGGTTCATATTTGCCATTTACCCCTGTGAGATCACATTTATGATCATATGATCATTTTCATGTTTTGTGAGATTTTTGATCATTATAGGTGCTTATTTCTTAGAACTCAGAACAGATGAAAGTGCTAGAAATGTAACAATTTTAACTTTGTGTGGGAATAGCAGGTGCAGAAAAACAACATTCCTGCACACAGACACCTACACAGATACACACAGCAGGCCCAGTTAGGAGGAGGACACAGTTAAGGTACATAGCACCTACAATCATTACACTTGGGTCCATAAACACAAACACCACATTGTAACAGTTATGTGTAGGGTGAGTGTACTGTGTGCAGTCATTGAAAGTTATTTTGTAAAACAATGAGTTATTGAGACATGATAAATAACATAATTTTTCTTTTAGCAAACATTAAAAATGGGTCCCACAGACCTGAACACCTTACAAGGGTTAACTGCAGTGAAACCATGATAAAACAGTAGTGATAAACCATGAGGTCCCCGTACTGCAGCTGAAGCCCCGTTAGCTTCACGTAAGAGAGTGGTACAACCTCTTAAAGTGTCCTACTTAGAAAGTGACTAGCAACTACTTTAGTAACAACTGTTTGTTTCTACATGCCAGACACAGAGCTTTGCTGGGTATCAGCCTACCCTCTTCTGGCTTTGTTTGTTGGTATAACTTGTGGTTGTTTGTGCATAAACAGAAAAACACAGTATCACTCTAAAATACACACATGCATGCACACAAACACAGGCTCGCTCTCTCTCTCTCTCTCTCTCTCTCTCTCTCTCTTTCTCTCTCTCACACACACACACACACTCACACACACACACACACACACAAAGAGAGAGAGAGAGACTATTACCAGGTCATTGTACAGAATGTACAGATTGTACACTCTTAAAATGAATGTGTTGAAAACAACACAACTTGTGTTGTTTTTAACACATCTCTGTGTCCAGATAGGGACACCACATTCATTTTAAGAGTGTATGTGTGTATTTTGCATTGTTTAAGTGATGTGTTACTCGCTGTTATTGCATAGGCTAATAAGTTATGCTCTGGCAACAGCCACAGCAACACTGACATGCCAAAAGGCTTATAAGAATTTGAGCAAGAGAAAGAGAGAGAGAGAAAGGAGTGTGAAGGACAAAAAGAGTCAGCCAGGGTGACCACAGATAATGTGAGAGTAACTTTTTTCTGTTGGGCTGGAGGGTGTGTGTGTGTGTGTGTGTGTGTGTGCGTGGGTGCGTGTGCGTGCGTGTGTGTGTGTGTGTGCGTGTGTGTGTGTGTGTGTGTGTGTGTGTGTGGTATGTGTGTTTGTATTTGTATGTGTGTGTGTAAAACCACGCTCTCCATATAGTCCATTTTGTGCTGACACATTAGAACCAGATGACAGGTCCTTCAGATTTACGAGCTAACTTGGATGCAAGCCCCACCGAAACTCAAGGACATCATACTCCACACAACTGCTAACACACACACACACACACACACACACACACACACACATGCCCTTTCTCTTTCTTTCTCTATCTCTCTCACACACTAGCTCTTGATAGTAACGTGAGGTCAGGCCTCCTCTGTTAAGGCCCAAGGCTGCTGCTCTGCTCATATTTGTGTGTGTGTGTGTGTGTGTGTGTGGTGAGCTATGTGCTATATCCCCAGAGCAGCCTGGATCAGGCACCAGATCTCCATAACCAACCCAATTACACACTCACCAATTTACCCACTGTGGCCAACCGAGGAAGGCCCATAAGCGGCAGGTGTGCGACTGTGGTGTGTGGTGTGTGTGTGTGTGTGTGTGTGTGTGTGTACGTGTGTACGTGTGTGTGTGCACAGCTGTATATCTGCATGTGTCAGTGTGTTTATGTCTGACTGTGTGGTAAAAACACATGCAGCTACATGTGTGTGTGTTTATATGGCTGCATGATGAATATTAGGACCCAGGTCTCTCACGCTCTGTCTCAGTGTGTGTGTTGTGTGCACGTGTGTGCAGCTTTGGGCATACAAATATCTGAAGGAAAAAAACACATCCTGCAGGGCCTTTTGATTTTGACTGGTTGCACACGTGTAAGAATGAGCCACATACAATTTGTGTTGCACTGCACGCGTCCGGTCTGTGCGTGTGTGTGTGTGTGTGTGTGTGTGTGTGTGTGTCTGTGTGTGTGTGTGTGTGGCTGCCTGTTTATGAGTGTATAAGGTCAGAAGGTTCAGGTTAGGTCTCCCCCTTCCTCTCGCTCTCTCTTTCTCTCTCTCTCTAGATTCCAGCTGGTCTGAGGAGGCGAATGCAGGTGTCACCAGAGTCCCACACCCCCACCTCCACCCCCCACCCCACCACCCTCTCACCCAAGCTGAGTCACGTCAATCTAACAGGTGCTGTAGATGAAACCACGGGTCCCAACACGCTAGGAAGCTCATTTGTGTTTTTCTCCCCTCTCCCTCTCTCTCTTCCTCTCTCTTCCTCTCTGTGTTAGGAGTGCTGTCCCCTGCGCTATCTACCTGCGCTGCCTCTTCTCTTCTCCTCTTCTATCTGCCTTTTCTTTCCCACTTTTCTCTCTCTCCTTTCTTCTCTGGTGTGTGCAGGAATGGCCCCAGGCTGGGCGGGAGTATCTGAATGTAAAACCTGAGACTGGAGCCTCACCGCACCGGAATCACTTTCCTTATTGTGCAGAAATGCTGGAAAGAAAATATCAGGCTACATGACACTAAAGGAAGCATGTTTTTTGTATGTGTTTGTATTTGGGTGTGTGAGTGTGTGTGTATGTGTGTTGGGTTGTGGGTGTGATTGAAGGTGTGTTTGTGCTTTGTGTGTGTAAGTGTTTGCTTACATGTACATACATGCACACATGCAAGAGAGACAGCTTTGTGTATATGTTTGCAAAGAGTCCTCCAGGGCTAAAGTGTGTGTGTGTGTGTGTGTGTGTACAGTACGTCTCTGTGTGTACGCTTGATTACCGCTGTAGCTTTTTACTACATAAACCAAGCGATAAATCCCTTCAAAACCCACACACCCCCACTCTGATACACACACACACACACACACACACACACACACACACACACACACACACACACACCCTGAGGCTGCCTGCTGAACAATCAGACCCAGATCAGGCACACTCTGCAACACCCTATACAGACACTCACACACCATACACACACACACACACACACACACACACACATCCTGACGCCTGGAAACCCAACCCCACTGGATGGAGTCTGCCCATACAGCTGACGACAATGGGACAGTAATATGGCTTTCGACTACTGAAAGAGCTGCACACTGCCAGGCAAATCTCTCGGAAAGATATACCGCGCCATTGACCCAGTGAAGGAGGAGGAGGAGGAGGAGGTAGAGGTTTGGCCCAAGCCCAGACGTTTGGCTGTGATAGTGATCATGGCGCTTGCTTAAGCGTTCAGCTTAAGAGGGTTTTTTTACACAGTGCATGACTTTGCTCAATGTACCTAACTTCTCTAGGCCTCAGATTGTGTAGTGTCCTAAAACACACACACAAACAAACACGCACACAGACATATACACACAAACACATACACACTCTCACACACACAAACACACACACACACACACACACACACAGACATATACACACAAACACATACACACACAAGGCCATCTGTACTCACCTGTGCACCTCTCTACCTCTGACACCCTCCGGCCCTGACAGTTTCACCAGGCTCCGGGATCTGAAAGATAATACACTGGTCTGGTCTGTGGGCACCATAGCAGGCAAACTGTTCACCTGACAGAAATACACACACACACACACACACACACACACAGAGAGAGAGAGAGAGACAGGCACATAGGCACACATACACACACACACACACACAGACAGACAGACAGACAGACAGACAGACAGAGACACACACACACACTCACACAGACAGACAGACAGACACACAGCCATTAACTCTGGACCTGAGGGTAAGTCCTGAACGTTGCTGCTCTGGCAGGAAACCAAGCCTGATGGTGTTTGTATTGAAACATATGATTACTGTATCAACACATTCATTCTTCAGACCAGATCAGTGGTACTTCAGTGTTTGCAGGACAGTCTATGTGTCTGTGTGTAGTGTGCTGTGTGGGGGGGAGTATGTGTGTGTGTTATGGTGAAAATGTGACGTTGTGTATGTGTGTTTATAGTGAAAGGCTGTGGGAGAGTGGGTGTGTGCTGAGGGCTCATGTAAAAAGTTGAGGTATGGTAGTAGTGTGTGTGGTGTGTGTGTGAGTGTGTGTGTGTGTGGCATATGGAGTGACAGTCTGAGGTGAAGGGCATGACAGCACAGGCTCCAGAGAGTCTGCTTCACCTCAGCACAGCCCCCTCATACTGTGCCCACTCCCTCAACAACACACACACACGCCACGCACACACACCTCACCTCAGCACAGTCCCCTCATACAGCGGCTATTCCCTCAACAACAACGACAACACACGCACGCACACACACACACAATAGCCCTTTCCTTCTGCGCCCATTCCCTCTGAGCCACTGAATGGTACTCCACTCAACCAGAACCAGAGCCGCCCACACACACACACACACACACACACACAGCACTAGACTCAGGGACAGCTTTTACCACCAGGCCATCAGGCTCCTCAACTCAAACATAACACAGAGACTGCTTTTGTCATTTAAGACTGATAAGACATCTAATGTGCAATAATGCTGTATAGACTAGTCTCTTTACTGTAAATGTTATGTCTTTATGAATTCTAACTTAAATATTCCATTGTATTTACTTATTTAATGCCACTATCCTCTTTATACACTCTTACTTCTGAGCTGACTGACCAGCAGCTTTCTCCTTGTCATGCATATTTCATTCTTATGTTTGATCATGCGTTAACTTACATTTGACTTAAACATTAACTGAAACTGAAGCACATCACACACAGTCCAGACTGGCCCTCAGGTCCTCACCGTTTCCACCAGACTCCCTGATCAGAAAAGCAAGCGCACCACTCCGGTCTATGAGTACCATGGCTGAGGTGAAGAATACACTGCTGAAGAAGTGAGTTTGGTCTGTAGGTTAGGGGGTGAGTTTGGTCTGTAGGTTAGAAGGTGAGTTTGGTCTTTAGGTTAGGACAGGGGTCGGCAACCCGCGGCTCCGGAGCCGCATGCGGCTCTTTGATCCCTCTGATGCGGCTCAGCTTTTGAAAATAATAATGAGTATTTAATTAAAATGTATTTTATTTTAGTTCGTAGGTCTATCTGAGTAATTTATATAACTTCTCACCTCACTTGACTCCATAACCGTAGCCTGCACAATATTGTTACATTCGCGGTTCGTTGCCATGTCAATATCTAACAAAACTAGAAAATGTAATTCCAGGGAATTAACATTGCATGTAAATGCAAAAAACTCACTGCTGTGTATAACATTACATTATGATTATTCAGATTACATAGACTTACAGTATTCTTGAAAAACTTACTTGGTTAGATGTTAGCTTAGAGTAGGTGACAGTCAGTACAAATCAATTGTTAATTCAACATTGATCAGCATTCTTTGTTTTAATACAGTACTACAGAAACAACAGCAGAATGATACTCCGAACACACTAATGAACACTTAACAACCAATGCAAGCTTTAAGTCAAAAAATCTAAGTTGTTGAAACCAATTTTAACGTTAACCAATAATGATCATTGAGAAACCAGATGTCTACTGAATTTCCATTCTTACAGAATTTGCATTCTTACAGAACTTCTATCTTATCTATCTATTTATCAGTTTTAATTCTGAACTGGCAGCAACAGCTAGAGGCCTCAGTTAATGGTAATAGGTCAACTTTGATGGTGATTGAGGGCCCGTCCCAATACCTCCCCTACCCCTAGATTTTTGCCCTAACCCTCGTTTTTGCGCGTGCACGTGTAGGGCTAGGGTGTCCCATTACTTTAGGGAGCAAGGGGAAGTGCTATTTTCCCCTTAAAATCAACCCTCAAAATATAGCCAGGACCGATGCAGGCTTAAAACGAAGTGGGAGATGAAATTATCCAGGATACCGTGCGATCCAGCGAGCCGGCCAAGTTTTTCATATATTTTCACAAATAAGCCTATTAAAATTTCGAAATATGTTGGAATATGTTAGTTTGATGCACATCTGATAGACTGTTGAGCAGTGGCGTCGTTAGACCTGGGCATTCGGGGCTATAGCCCCGGATCCTCTGGGGATAGATAGCCCCGGATCTATGGGCCGTCAACAACAACAACAACAAAAACTCTAATCGTGAATGAAATAAATAGCCCCGTATAAGAGACTTTTGTGTTTTGTGTCCATTGTGTGCATTAACAGCAGCGCAAGAAAATCTGACGTGATCTGGGCAGGTTTAGAATCATTTGTTGCAAAATGTTGCAATTTCAATTCTCCTCTACGCTATTACGCATTGCTGTTTCGTGCTTCTACTAACTAGCCTTAGCGAAATAAGTGTACAGAAGGACAAATGGATATTAGAAGTTTCTTTAGAGAAAAAAAGGGCAGAGCAGGGACAAGAAGTGGAAACTCACAGTGTGTCATCATCTCCCGCAACCCAGGAGGACATTTCGATCAGCTCAGTTTCAATATCGTGATTTACTATTGAATCACATGCGCAGTAAATATGGTAAACCTGACCTCGTTTGAGGGGGCTTCCAAGCAATGCATGTTGGGCTTGATTTTGACAGAATGGAACTTTTTTTGGGGCAAAAGTTCGTGATACACAACCCAAATGCATTGCTTTCAAGGCACCCATAGCCCATTAATTGAAGGGGATGACATCCAAATGTTTATCCTGAGAAGAACGCTCACACCTGTGCACTTGACAGAGGTGCATGACGATGTTCATTCTACAGGCTATTTTAATGTCATATTTTGGGTGTTGTATGTGGTGCACTTTGGCAGAAGAGACGTTCTCCTTACACGGTCTTTAAACATCAAAATATTCAGAATGCCGTGACGTGAGTCACTACAATTGGCCTTCCTTTTCATTCTCAAAGTAGGTTAAAATTGCATGTTCATCAGCCCGATTTTCAAAATCTCTCGGGGGAGAAAGCCCCGAACCCCCGGACAAAAAGGTCTCTAACTTCTGGGCTCTAGCCCCGAATGTTTTCAATAGCTAGCGACGCCCCTGCTGTTGAGTTTTGAACACTAATTTTATAGAGTATAGTCCTCACACAACAATATAGTTCTCAGAATGTCTCAGTGTAGATCTCGGATAAGTCTCAGTATGGTTAAATGGTATGTGCACAGATATGTTGAGATATGGTCACATGTTTGTAAGAATGTATGTTAGTAGGTATGTTGCTAGCAACATTGTCAGAGATGTATGGTTGACAGGTGTGCACACAGACAGGCACACACATAATGCAATACACGGTCATCACCACTGGTTTGGTCTGGTCTGGTCTGGAACCTAAAAGGCAAAAGCAAACAAGTTTAACAGTTATACCAAAACAAGGAATGTCTGCAATTGTACAATTGTTCAATACAACTAAGGTATTTAAGGGAAGCTGTTACATTACATTAGGCTGACACATTTTTAACCTAACGACTAACATGGTAAACAGTTTAAGCTTTTTAAACAATTCTCTCAACAATTCTAGGACAATTAAAAAAAAGGTAGAGTACAATTACAATTGTTGCACCATCAAGCTGCTGGATATACTAGCCTATAATATTAAATTGCAAACAACTAGAAATGCAATTCCAAGGAATTACCAGTGCATGAAAATGCTAAAGTTGTGATGTAAAATATCATGTATAGTTAAAACAGATAATACAGAGATGGTTACTACGGTGATGCTAGGTTAGACATGGTGGTTGCATAGCTTAATAAAAGTTGATAGTTTAAAAGTAGACTGTTTAAAAGCTGAATGTAGATAGTTTAAAAGTTGTTGATAGACAGTAGATAGTTTAAAAGTTGTTGATATACAGCTAGTTTAATAGATAGTTTAATGATAGTTTAAAAGTAGACCGTTTAAAAGTTGAAGGTAAATAGTTTAAAAGTTGTTGACAGACATAAAGTTGAATGAATGTTGATATTCAAATAGTTTAATGGCTGTGTATAGGTAGATATTTAACGATAACTGAAAGTTGGAATGGCTCTAATGTTTGCTAGCAGTTATGCTAAGATTTTTAACTATGCTAACCATGCTACTTAGCTAATGTTTTAATGCAGTGCTAGCAATGCTAACCTGCTAACCATATTACTTAGCTAACATTTTCTAGCAGTTTAATGAATGTTGATAACCATGTTACTTAGCTAACCTAGCTAATCATTTTTAGCAGTTTTGCTAAAAATGTTAACTAGCATGCTAACATGCTAGCATGCTAACTATGCTAACCATGTGACTTAGCTAACCTAGCTAATAATTTTTAGCAGTTTTGTTAAAAATGTTAACTAAGCTAACCATGTTACTTAGCTAACCTAGCTAATCATTTTTAGCAGTTTTGCTAACATGCTAGCTAACATGCTAGCATGCTAACTATGCTAACCATGTGACTTAGCTAACCTAGCTAATCATTTTTAGCAGTTTTGTTAAAAATGCTAACAATGCTAACTAGCTACAGTGGGTAGGAGTCATAGTTGATGAAAAGTGTTGACATAGTTGATGACAAGTTAAAAGTTGTTGATAGACAGCTAGTGAATGTATATAGTTTAAAAGTTTAAAAGTTGAATGTAGATAGTTTAAAAGTTGTTGATAGACAGCTAGTTTAATAGATAGATAGTTTAATGATAGTTTAAAAGTTGAATGTAAAAAGTTCAGTAGTTTAATGGGTTACATTGTTTAACAGTGGATTATTGTAGTGAGGACTTTTATTTTGAAACAGTTTTGGGCAGAGGAAACAGTTGAATAGGATGTGTAGTCTTAATTGACCGATCCCAAGCCCCTCCTCCCATTGTCAGTCCCATAGTTACTGTTGCTAAGTCGGACAAGTTTGCAGGAAAGTGTGCGAGAACGCGTGTTCAACATGGGGACGCAGCACCCCCATTTAGCCTAGTGCAACAGTGTATGCTGGATTTCTGGGCGTCAAGTAATATTGATATATTCAAAAAACAGAGGTCAGAAAGGCCTTCAGTATGCAGAAGGACACATTCACAATGTCCGCTGTCATCAACGAGGTGGAACACCAAAAATTGAGGACAAAAAAATCCGGTGTCGTGGATCTTAATGGGATGCTGGATAAACAATTAGCACGTTATCCCGAGCAGGTAGTTTACCTTATTTGCTGCAGATGTGACTCTGATTCAATAAACAGGTCTGTGCGAACATATGGTGTTGACGTGTCCATAACAAAATCTAACCATATTTCGAGGATTAGTAAGACGGGACCAAGTGCTGCAGATCCAAGTTCACGCAACTTGGGAGAGTGACTAGCCTGTTAAGCAGCTCATGTTGGGGAGGTGGAGAGAAGCTTCTCTTCGGTAGGCCGAGAGTCTACTTATTTTTTTGAATGGCTGCTTTAGAAGGAAGAGTTCAAATAAACATGATACAAGTGTATTGAAAAGAACCCAATCCGAGTTCAAACCCATACCACGCATAGGCTATCTGCAGTTTGCAGACGTGGTTTGTCTTGCACTAGACTTCATCATTATGCTATAATTAATTTAAACGTGGGCAATGTAGTAGGCTAGGTCTAATATTGGCAATTTCGAGACTGCATAGCCTATAGCAAGGCATAGTTTTGAATCAGCACATGATTCGATCTTTAGAAGACATTGTCTATCTCTCGTTCAGCCATCAATAATGCATCGCAGTAGGCTAGTATTGCGTTTGTTGAAAAAATGATCATTAGCCTATTTCTGTCAACAGTCTTCTATCCCAAGTTAAACATGGCAATGTAGCAAAGCTGAAAGTATGTTCTTGATGTGTGTAAGGCGATACGTGATTGAAGGTGTAGCCCTTTGCGCGTCTTCCAATCGTATGAATGTGCGAGTTCAGTTCCTGCAAGGTAGGTATATTTTTTTGCGTAGGCTTATGTTGTCGTTTCATCAGTGGAAACCAGATTTAGTTATGTTTTTGTGTGTAGTTATGAACACAAATAAAGGGAACATTTTCGTACACACTCAGATTTCTTTAGGCTACTGAAAAGTAGCAGCCTATCCAAAGTTATGCAAAGTTAGGCCTATGTGTGTTAACGTTTTACACGGTCAGGATATCGGATGTCACTTCTACAAGTATCTCAGGCTTATCTTTGAACCTTTTTGAGCTCTTTAGTTATTTAGTTTCTTAGGCTACTCGCAAAAGAAGCATTATAGCCTTCGCATAACTGGCGTATTGTCATACAGAACGGACACTAGAAAATTCAAAATTGACCGAGGTTGACCGAGGTCCTCCAAAGTCCTCATTGTGACATAGTAAAAGGGGGCGGGGCTTGGGATCGGTCAATTGACCCAGATTGTATGCTTAAAGCCTGAGGCTGCAGGTGGCCTGAACACCTGCCATAGGATTCTAATTGCTTAATGGCCGTATTATGATGTCATAATCGGCAATGTTAAGTCTATGGGGATTTTTAAAAAGTTTTTCTTTAATAGTTTAAAAAGTATAAAAGTTTCAGTTGAAAAGTCATACCAACCCGATCTGTTTGAAGACCTACGTTACAAAGTTTGAATGACGTTTCTAAGTTAAACTGTTCAAGAGAAATTGCGTACGGAAAAAGTGGTAAGCGGAATAATAATAATAAGAAGTTGCCTAGGAAGAACAGTACAGTGCATGTTCATGCACTGTAATAAGAAGTTGCCTAGGAAGAACAGTACAGTGCATTTTCATGCACTGTAATTAAATGTTTTCAGATTAAGGATAGTTGATAGCTAATCATATTTTTTTTTATATATAAAACGTAAACAGTTAGAAAACTTTGTAGGCAAAGGGTTTGTTGTTGCTGTTGTTAAGCATATGTGAGTCTTAAGGAGCCATATGTGAGTCTTCATGAGGTCCCTTCGCACAGTAGAATCAAGCACCATGCAGTCTACATTCATAATATATTCTAGGTACTTCATAATACACCTGTGGAAAGTGAGCTGATGTTGAATAGAAACCCTGTAGGCTAGGCTAAACCAGCCGTCTGTAATTCTCTGGTTTACGTTACGTTCTAGTTAAAACGCTGCTGGTTAGTAATGAGCCAACGTTACCTTACCTTTGATTGTCGTTAACGTCAGCTATCGAAACCTACAGCTAACCGGTGACTGAGCCCCAAAGTTGACAACATTAACGTTGATCAACAGTGGGTTTCCTTACATAATAAATATCAACGTAGCAAGGTGCTAACATTAACGTTAACTATTTCACTAACGTTAACGTTACCTAACGTTATAACATTAATTCAGCTGTGATCCATCATTTCATACATAATTTAACGCTAACGTTACATAACATAATGTAATGTTTGACAACATAAATGACTCAAATACCAAAAACTGGAACACTTATCTGTAATTAGAGAAATGTGCCTCTGAAGGAGAGTTTTACGAGCAAATAAAGTCACCATGGCACAGCAGGTGAAGACGTTCAGAAGATTCAGCTCTAGCAGTTCAGCTGTTGATTGCTTTCAGCTGCAGGTCACGTCATAATGCTAAAGGTTGCCGCCACGGCGGTCAATGTTAACTCTATGAGAATTTATTGCTCTTTTATCGTAAATATCTCAAAAAGTATAACGTTTACAAATGTGAAAAATACATTGGACAAATCTCCATTACAAGACCTTTGTAGGAGTGGTTGAATGACGTCAAACGATTCAGTGGTTTTAGAGCCTTTGAACGTCAAATTTGGTAGGAAGAAGAATAAAATTAAGAACAGTGATAATAGTCCATTGCATTTACATGCAATGCAATCACGGATTTCCCTCAATTTCAGTCAACGAGAACACTTGTCTTTAATTGTTATTGTTGATGTGTGCGCTTGCTGTAGGCTAGATAAGGGAAATGTCAAAAAGGAACCGTCAGCGACCACAGCTTGCGAGCGCGAACACAAGCGGGCTGAAATGGGAAAGTTTTCATCCGAAGACTGATTCTGAAAACGCGAAATGAACCGCCTGTTATATATCGCACACTGCAACGAGTTAGTATTGCTGTGTTAAACCTATATTCCGCTTGCATGTGAGAAATCTTTCTCACATATAAAAAAATATAAAGACAAACCTGCACTCACGTTTAATTCCGCACAAAACTGTCACATCCATAACGCCAACACAATGCCATGGTGGCGTTATGGATATGACAGTTTTGCGTGGAGTTGCCCTTAAATGATGACAGCCTCAATTCTTGCATGAAACTTCACCTCACTGAATATGAGCCAGCCAGACTCTAAGGCCATCACCGAATCCAATCTCTGGTAGACCTAATGTTGAATTTCTCCAATGACATGTCAATGAAAAAAGAGTGTTGTGTTGTGAACTATGATGTTACTTTGCATACCAAAGGACACTGGGGAAATAGAGGGTGGTGTTTAGCCTACATGTGAAGCCTAAGGCCTATACTTCTGTCATTGCACTTTACATTTCAAGTTACTTGCACATTACTTTTAAAACTAGTAGAAAATGTACTAAAAAACTGTATTTTTTAATGTATTAAAAAAATAACGTACAGAAAGTAACTGTACATTAAATATCCAAACTTTTTCTTGTAACCGTCTTTATGTGGCTCTTCTGAGATTAAAAAAAACAAACAACATTTGGTAAAAGTGGCTCTCCAGGCAAAAAAGGTTGCCGACCCCTGGGTTAGGAGGTGAGTTTGGGTTAGGGGGTGAGTTTGGTCTGTAGATTAGGTCTGTATTCACAGTGCTGCTCAACTCAACTCTCTCATATCTCTGTTCTAATGGTGACAAATAGCCTTTTCAGAAAGATGTGATGTGAACAACAATAAACTTTGTTGAATCGTTCTATGTGAATTAAGACTACATTGTGTCTTATCTGTTCTGAGATTAGGCTACAGGTGGATAGGCTGATGTCTGTGACCTTTGTTGAAACCGTTAATGTAAACCGTTAATGTAAACACCACATACAGTTGACCCAAGGGGATTAATTTTTCCGAGTGGGTTACGCAAAGCTAGTTACACGTCTAGTCTTCCTTTTTCATTTCCCCATTTTTGTTTTTAATTAAATGAGTTGTTATATTTAGCACAGACTTGTGTTTTGTTTGTGTGGTTTCTGAAAATCAGAGCTATTTGCAATTTTGCATTAGTGATAGGTCGAACTGCAGTTGCTGCCAGACGCTTGGCGAACAGGAGTACTTGATTTATGTCAGCCTGCCCTCACCTGCTAGTGAAGAGTATTGCAGTAAATGTGCATAACAGAATATCAGGGTAAAACAGCAGTTGCCACAATGAATTCAATAGAAAATCTACTTTTTTCCTGTTTGGCAGTGGATACACTCAGAGGAATAAACAACAGAAAATCTTGAACTCATCAACCTCTCTTGTCGGATGTGAACCCCATTGTTTCCTAGGGGTTTATGGGTCGCATTGTTCTTGGACCCCACTGTTTTCTCCACTGCTCACCTAGAAAGACCGCTCTGGGCCACATTTTTTCCAGCGATAATAATCAAACACCACGTCTTTTATCCAACAAACCAATAGGTAATTTTCACAGTTCGCCATCCTCGGTTCGGTGTGCTGCAAGATAGGCCTTTGAAATATGATTAGACGAGTAAGAAGGCCTTGTGCGTCAGGTTGATAGACGACAGTCTAGACAGGCAAGAACGAGGCCCTTTCCGAGCATTGTTTGCTGGCATTTAGCAGCGAGAAAAACAGGAAAGGATCTCCTGCACGTAGAGAAAGAGAGCGGTATGGTGCGCCACCAGCACAGCTAGTGTGCTCCCCACTAATGGCCACGTCTACATGCTGAACATGAACATAGTGCTAATGACAGGGAAAGCTCAAGATTCTTGTAAGACAAGAGAGATACATTGTGACTGATTAGAATGATAGGGACAACCCAAAAGACAATAAAAATGGGATGTTTGAAATAGTAGCCTGATGTATTATACATTAATAGTAGGCTAGATACTAGTAGATACTAGATTAATAGTAGATTATTATACTATAATAGTAGATTCAATATATATTGCATCTTGCTTGTGCTTGCTGAGGTGTCCACGACTTGACAGCCTTGACAGGGACAACAAGGAGGTGGTCATCCCCAGCCGCACTCCCATGGACAATTGCATTACCCTATACCACCTTAGTGTCTATTTATTTGCAAATATACATACTGTATTTATTCTTATACATAGCCATATTCTACTGCTCTTCATTCTATTCTTAGTGCTCTGTTTTTATTCTTTTATTCTTTTTATGTTTTTAGGATTTTTTATTCTTATATGTTAAGTGAGTGTACTTTGAGAGCAAAGAGTCAAATTCCTTGTTTGTTTACGCAAACCTGGCCAATAAAGCTGATTCTGATGTGTGTTCATTACTTTTGTACTAGGGGTTGACTGAAGGCATGGTTCAGAGCAAAGATGTAGTTGTGGCATCTTTAAAGGAGAAAATACAGCACTTGCAGTTACATAGGTGAAAATCTTGATTGGCTGTGTGCTACCAACTGCTAACTGATGCCCCAACTTTCTGTCCTGTTTTCTGTCCTGACGAGTTATGCCTGTTATTTATTATCTTCTTTCTCTTTTGTCTCTCTTTGTGTGTGTGTGTGTGTGTGTGTGTGAGTGACAGACAGTAGTTTCCATTGCTTTCTTTGTTCCAGAGCAAAAAACAGTGGTGCATCAAGATATAATCAGGGTTGTTAATACACTTCTTAAGCCAGCACAAGAAATGAAATTACATTTCTGAAAGAAAGGCACAAGATGTATGGGCAGAATGAATGAGAGAACTAAAAAACTGCACTTTAACCACATAACATCATCACAGCTCTGTTCAGCTCCTTTAACCGATGAGTCACATGCTCAGCACATCTGGGCCTTTTCATCCAGCACTGTTAATAGGCGCTTTAGCATGGCACTGCTCCATCTGTGATGGTGGTTAGTGAGCCTGCATGATTAGACTTGAACATGCTAATGACTGCAGGTCTGGCGTAGCAGCGGCAGTGATGGTGGTGGTGGTGGTGGTGGTCTGGCTTCACCTGCCCACCACCACGAGAGTGTGTGTGCATGTGCTTGCGTGTGTGTGTGTGCGTGTGAGTTTGTGTATGTGTGTGTTCGTCTGGCTTCGCCCACCTCACTCCTAATTCACACACAGCAGAACCACATGACTGACAGCTCCCTTATGGGTTATACACAGTCAGTGACTAATGCAACAGCAAGGCCCTCATGATGGATTCACACATCATTACTGCTGAGGAGGGCCTCTCCTGTTGGCTTAGTTACACCACAGTGTGTGTGAGTGCCTTCTGTTTCCCAGACCACCCTTAAGACAGCCACACAATAGACAATGCTTATGAGCAGGGGAACGCCGTCATGGTTGGCAGATGATAAATTACATTCAGTCTTTGGAGTGTGTCAGTGTGTGTGTGTGTGTGTGTGTGTGTGTATGTGTCAGTGTGTGTGTGTGTGTGTGTGTGTGTGTGTGTGTGTGTGTACACAAGATTATACAAGAGACTAGAATAGGTTGAAGAAAGGGAAAATTGTACTCAAGTTCACATAAATAAGGTTAAGTTTAGGAAAACAAAAACAAGTGCACAATCTTTTTAATGAAATAGAACAATATAACATTATCTAAATGTTTGTCTGTCTGTCTGCTTGCAAAATTCAGTCTTCAAGACTTATGACTCGTCCGTCCAAAGTCCAGTCTTTTCATTAATATTACAATACTTCTACAATTAACAACCACATCTGGCTCTGGGGCATCCATATATCAGTGTCAAGATCAAACGATTGAATTATACTTGACCACAGGGCCTGGAGTAAACCCATAGGACATGAATATGTGTTCTATGTTTGGATAAACATGTCTGCTGAATGACCACCCAGGTAGCAGATGACCCTGAGCTCAATCTGGCATGCAGATCCGTTCCTCCTTCAGGTGCTCTCTGAGCGAAAGGTCATTCTCAACTTTAAGACTGTGCAATCTATGCCCTCATAGACCACTAGAGGGAACTAGAACCATGTATTGTGCAGAGCCATACATACAGCTCTGGTGGTAGGTAGGTGGTTGTCCTTTGTCTGCTCAATTCATATTATTTAAGGAGACATACCTATAAGGATTTATTTGAAATATCATTAATTCTGTTGACCTATGTTTAAAAGTTAAGGAGGTTTTCCCCTCATCTTTTCAGTGGTACAGACTAGGCTACATGCCCTAACACATGAACATAATATTTTTTTCTTTCTTCGGTTTTACCACTGCCATTTTGTTGTCATTTTAAAAGTCCAAAGTTCAAATCATTACACTATACATTGCTCACATTCTTTTCCCAAGTTTTGCAGCTATAAAACATTGGTTATTTAGCGCCGACAAGGTGGTAGTTTCACCTTAATGTTTGAGTTTGTGGCATTGTAATTATGTGAGGATTTACTGTTTGAACATGAAGATTGACATTCCAAAGCCAGATGGAGGGCTCGGCCGTAAATCCGGGAGCCCCACCTGAGGCGATTCTTCTGTGGAAGCGTCGAGTAGATTGACCTACAGCACCGGCTCTACTGATTGCTCTGCCCGATAAAGCTGCTAGCACCCCTCCAAATCTGCGTTTACAACTGGGAAAACAGTCTGAAGTATCTGAGGCCTGCGTGGGCAATGACGGTGCGGCTGATCCAGGGAGAACGAGTGAAAGCTTAAGCGCGTGGGGCCGGTGTTTTGGGAGGGGGTGGGAGACGGATCGAGGACACAAAGGTTTCTTTTAATGTTCCCAATCCACTCTGGAATCCGCCATCATCGAGGAGATTTGCAGATTAAAGCCCAGACCGAGAGGGCCACTTAACGTTCCGCGCGCGCTTGATGGGGGTGAGAGTGAGTCAGGCCACTAAATGTCAAACAACTTTGAAGCCATCCCGCTCCTCAAGGTCACCTACGTGCCCAGAGGGAGGAGAGACGGAGGCCCAGGAGTTTTCGCACTGACACACACACTACCGTAGACTTTCCACAGGAAGATATAGGTCAGACTCACCTCCAGTGTGTCATACTGTAGGCATGTGAGTGTGTCTTCCTCAAAAGGATGCACAAAAAGACCACAGCCAGATTCCCCCATTGAACCATCCCCTACCTGGAAGTCTTGATGCAGAACCTATAGCATTAATGACATATATAAACTTTTGAAACTTAAACTATGACTTGTTTGTGCTTTGATCAGTGTGTAGACTCTCATTGGCCTGGCCTTTTTCTGAGAGACACCTTTATGAACAAAACAGTTTAACTCTCAGTGTGGACACCTATAGAGACTGAGCTGGCTGCGCCACCAGTGCTTTTTTAAATGCAGGACTGTCACAATAACAGATCGTTCAGGGCACCAAAGGCTGACCTCGTGTCACCCCTCCTGCTGGGTAGGAAAGACAAGCAATATCATCTTTCAACTGTAAATGCGCTCTAATGCGTGTTTAATTGCAATGACTGTTGGAAAAGACAATGATGGCCATAATTCAAATTCAAGGGCTGTGGCCCAAGCAGAAACATGCTTCCACACTGACCCTTTGAAATGCTGATACTCCGAGTCAGCTTTGAGGAATGCTGGGGCCACTCTGAGTGGTGAGTTAGGGGCATATTCCGGCTCTTTAATGTCACGTCTCCACACAGTAAGTTCATGTTTCTCTCTGCTTTACGTAACACTGATTGAACAACAGGAAAAGGAAGATCTTTTTAACTAAAGGTCATAAAGATTTACGTAGCATGCAGGATGTGGCGACACTATTGCATTGACAGAATGATGTGGTCATCAAAGGTAAGATTTACAGGGTGGACTTCAAGGCTCCTCAGATGAACACAGTGCATGAGAGCAGTGCATCGAGTGGTTAACTGCTCAGACAATAGCAGAACAAACCACAACATTCTAAGGCCCCGTCCACACGGAGACACTTTTTGGGTTAAACGCACAGGTTTTGCATCGTCTTGGCCGATCGTCCAAACGAATCCTGTAAACGCACTGCTCGAAACCGCACTTTTTTGAAACCTGGTCCCAGGGTGGAAAAATCTGAAACCGTAGCCCTTGTGAGTTCGTTTGGACGGTGAAAGCTGGCAGTTGTTGGTTGCAGTCTTCCTATGGGTGGCAAAATATAACCCTTCCTATAATCCTATGGGTGGCAAAATAGTGGAGTTTTGATTAAAAGTGTTTTGTGAGTGTAGTAGTGAATGGTGTGGTATATTACAGGGCTGCAGCCCATAGTAAAGAACAAATTGAAATGGGATCTCTCCTTTGTCTGTGCTGTTTCTCCTAAACATAATTGAGCTCAATTAGTTTGTGTTGTGTGCACAATAACAGAAGTGTATCAGAGAGAAAGAGGAAGTATTGTCATTATTGAAAATAATGTGCATGTGTTGTGTGCAATGAGCATTGAGTGGAGCAGGCGGTTTATGAGAGCATTGTGTGATTGTATGTATGAGAGCAGTACTCCTATGAGGGACATCAGCAGTGGAGCCTCACCACTGTGAACTCAGTGAACTTCCCAGTCACTGGTCTGCTTGCTGCCCCATCACGTTCTGGTGCAGCTTCCACTGGCAAGATTGTCGTGACTCATGACAATATGCAGCTTCATCACTGCTGTTCTCTGCCGTTTCCCCAACAGAGATCCTTATGACCCCTTTGTCCTCCTCTTCCTCCTCCTCCTCCTCCCCCCACTCTTCCTGTTATAGCTCCTTCATGCCGCTTACAGAGCTCAATGAGGATTCACAGCCAAGACCTGGGCTAGTTGACATACATAAAGTTTATGAGCTGGAAGTGCATATTAAAGACGTTCAGAAGGGGTGCAGGGTCTGTTGAAGAACACAGATTGGCTTGTGAAAACATGACATTGTATCAGTCAGAGATTAATCATCCCTGGTAGAAAGTGGGAATGATAAAATAATAGTTCTGAATTTGGCTCTAGTCTCCCCCCATCAGGAAATATATTGAATTTCAATGTATCTGTTGTATCCCAACCAATGCTTTTCACTCTCTCTCAGCCTTCTTACATTTACCTTTTCACATGCTCACACGCATAAACAGGCCAGAACTTGAACAGAGTGTTCAAATTATATTGTATGAGGTAGTTTAATGGGCAAGGTAACTGTAGGGCAGTTTTATGGTCCAGGTCGGAATTGTCCCAGGCCTCCATCCAGGCAATGGAGATCACAATTAAATGGCAACTCCAACAGGACACCAGGTACTCTGTTGCTCTAGCCAGATACATTTTAGAGAACAACAGATGTATGGACAAGGGGGGGAATTGTGTTTAACCAGTACTGCACGTCCTCTTGGATCATAATTGTGGAAAAGAATGCATCTGTATAAGTTTGTTATTAGCCCAATGTGCTACACAGATGTATCCAGCACGGAGATATTGTTTTTGTCCAAAAATAAATAAAAAAATTGTAACCTACCCCTCCCCTGCATCGTTTTTCTGTGCCATTACGGTAATAGAGGCTCTGTTTTGGAGAGATGTTTTCACATCCAGGAACATATTTATTATGAGGGCTCAGGGTTTCTGCTCTAACCTCTTGTTCTAAGTCAACTTGTATTCATATTCATTTGTGTTCATGTTCATTTACATGTGTGGATGTTTGAGTGTGTCTGTGATAATGTCCATGAGTGTAAGTGTGTGTATGTTTGTGCTAATGTCTGTGTGTGTGTGTGTGTGTGTGTGTGTGTGTGTGTGTGTGTGTGTGTCTGTGTGTGTGTGTGTGTGTGTGTGTGTGTGTGTGTGTGTGTGTGTGTCTGTGTGTGTGTGTGTGTGTGTGTTTGTGAGTGTCCATGCATGTCTCCATGCACATGTGTTGTGTGTGTATGGGAACCAGATGACATGGTGGGTGTGTAATGCTGGCTGTTTGTCAGGTGTTGTTATTGTGCATGGTGACGGGTGAGGCAGTGTGGAGGGAGACGATCTGCTCTTCATTATGAGCCACTGGACTCAGACTGAGACTGAGATTGGGACACACTGCATGAGTTATGCTGTGTGCACATGATGCAGGTGCCTGTTGATTTTCATGTTGGTGCCCATGTTAACAGGTTAGAGCAGGAAGGAACACTGAGTCTGTGTCTCAGGTGCGGCTCACACTTTTGATGAAAATCATTTATTCATCTATGAATGAACGCACACGCAACGCACACTCAATGCACATGGGCTGAGAGTGAAACTGTGAATGTTAGACTTGTAGAATTGACTGTAAAATCCATTCACAGCGTATGCTCAGCCAACAGGGAAGCCACTGAGGGAACTAGCTACATTTATTTGACCAAATTTGGTGATTTTTGGACAGACCTGATATTCTGTTAAAGTGTAACTCTCGCCAAAATGCAACCTAGGGTCTTTTTGTGAATGTCCCCGAGTCAAACTTTCGTTTAAAAGCATAATTATGATGGAAGCGCCTCTTTTAAGATTGTCGTTTTCGGGTCAAATGGCCTTTTGAATGGGAGTGCTAGGGGAATTACTATTGTGATGCGATCATATATGATCACATCAAAATCGCTATTTGTAAAACACTAAGGTGGCTCGACACAACATGAAACTTTGCTAGAAGTATCACCAGGGTCTCTGTAGATAGATAGATAGATAGATAGATACTTTATTGATCCCTAAGGGGAAATTCAAGAACTCAACATGAACTCAAGCATTGAGAACATTGAATGTGTACACAGAGTTTACTAAAAAGAAAGGTTTTGGCAAGATGGCAGCGAGCGGAAAAAACAACTGCTAAAGTGAGTTGTTCAAAACCTTTCTTTTTAATAAACTCTGTGTGCACAAACAATGTTGTCAAAGCTCAAATTCATGTGTAGAGACTTCAAACAAAGTTTCATGTTGTCAGGGACGGATCATGGCTTGTGCCAAGTGTGCACGTGCACAGGGGCCCTCAGCCAATGGGGGCCCTCGGATTTAAAAAAAAAAAGGCCATGAATTTAGGCTAGATTATGACCGGTGCTTCTGTCTGTTAATTTGCGGCACAACTGAAGGGTGTTATGGAACCACGGACCGAAAGAAAAATAAACTAAATGTTTTCCTGATCAATAAATACTTCTTAATTCATAAAATATAGAGGCATAACATCAGGTGGAAGTGGTAGGCTATGAGTGCTCATTCAATGTGTATGCATGTTTGCGAAAGTGAAACTGACCCACTTGTGGGTAGGTGAATGAAGTGGATTCCTGCAATGTTCATGAAAACAGCATAGCGATTGGATAGCCTAATAAATCACGACTTGTTGTAGGCCTAACAGTAGCTTATATCTTAGCAAATAGCCTATGGCGATGCCGATGACAGATAGGCCTACACTTATTTCACTCGTCTCGCTGGAGTGAGCGCATAATGTGGGGTGTTGCGCAAAGAAATTAATTAGGGAGATGATCTGCATCTCCATTTACCAAACGCTATAGTTTTGCTAACATCTCCACTGTTAACGTGAAATATGTCTCCATGCAAGGTAGTGTCAAGCAGCAGTGAAGTGAAAACCTTATCATGCAGGTAGCCAATGTTCACGTCACCTGAGTCAGACAGAAAACGGACCCTGCTTGCTCTGTTAAAGTTTGTATGCCCCTTCCAAACTGCGTTAAAAGGGTATATTTAACAGCCAGAATTTCGAAATTTTCCCGGGGGAGACACCCCCGAACCCCCCGTAATATGATCAGCACCACCTCTCACAAAATACTATCAACGTCCCTGCTACCGGTCCGTCAGATATGACTGTGTCCGGTCCGTTTAGTGAAAAATGTTGCTGTAGACTGTTTGGACAGCAAAGGGAGATTACAGCCTAATAATAAAAACAGCTGCTGGAATTAATTTCTGTGTGGGCCTGAGTTATAATATATGGCATAATGTACTACATTTTCATTGTGTGAAATTGTGCACCAGCCTGCACAGCGACAGCAAAGAGAGAAGTGCTGGCTGCACGCGCACGTCACATGCATGCGCAAACGCGCTCGCGCACGTCGCGGTCAGGGGGGAGGGGGGCTTTTTTGATATTGTGCACAGGGGCCCATATTTGTTTAATCCGTCCCTGCATGTTGTGTCGAGCCTTCTTAGTGTTTTTAAAATAGCGATTTTGATGCGATCATAGTATGATTGCATCAAAATAGTAGTGCCCTTAGCACTCCCATTCAAAAGGCTATTTGACCCGAAAACAACAATATGGTCAATCTTAAAAGTGCCGCTTCCGTCCTAATTATGCTTTTAAACTAAAGTTTGACTCGGGTACATTCACAAAAAGACCCTAGGTTGCATTTTGGCGAGAGTTACGTTTTAACTATTTATGCTAAAAAAAGGACTTCTTGCTCCAATTTGTATGGCAAAGAAATGTTAACTTTAGAACACACACTTAAGTGCATGGAACATGCTGTTCATGTACTGAGAGCAGACTGAGACAGATTTAGACAAAGACACTGGACTGAGGACTGGACGTAATGACCAACAATAAGGAAAGCCTCTCTCATGTTCATTAATGTGATTGAGAAAATCTGATGGATTCTGATTGGCTACCAGGTTTCTATCAGCTTTTTCAAAAATGCTCTGAAAGTGGTCCCCGACTATATTGTTCTTCATTTTCGTTCTTCAATATTATCTACTGACACTAAGACTGACAGGGACAGGGAATTGAATGTTGCCCAAGATAGGACTGAGATAGAAATTGAGATTGAGACTGAGAGAGTAGGGGGGCTCAAAAGATAAAGCTTGAATTATCACACACACCCTATCCCCCCACCCTGAGACTTAGGTGTCATATGCACCCACTACTGCAGTCTTCTAACCTGTCAGGGGCTGTGTGCATGAGAATGTTGGGTGGTGGGGGGTTGGGTGAGGTGTACGCAACATAAATGTGTGTGTGTGTGTGTGTGTGTGTGTGTGTGTGTGTATTCTTTGTGATTATCTATAGCCATGCTTAAGATGGACCCATGACCAGTGTCTGTGAGTATCTGTGCTGTATGCATTGCATTGCGTTGTATGTGTTGCTTATGTGGGTGTGATAGATGGACAGCCCATGGAAGGCCTCTCTCTCCAAGGGGATTTGAGAGGGCTTTGCCGCACTCGAAGTATAATCACTGGGCCAGACGTTCTCCACTCACCAGGCACTCATCATCTGCAGTGGTTGGATGTGTGTGTGAATGAAGAGAATGTGTCTGTGTGTGTGTGTGTGTGTGTGGGTGTGTGTATCTGTTTGAGGTGAGGTGGGTCTGACGTCCACTTGCCGTCAACCTCTGCAGCATGTCACACATACACACGCACACTCACACTCATATGCACACGCACACACACACACACACACCTCTGTAAACCATCACAATGTACCCACGCACCCGACAAGGCTTATTTAGCACACACATGCACACACACACACACACACACACACACACACACACACACACACACACACACACACACACACACACACACACACACACACACACAGAGTCCTTCTGAGCTGTGTTAATCCTTGAGTTATCAAGACCAACAATCAGACAGAGAGGTTTGAAGATGCTGACATGCATTACATACACTTCATAGTGACAAACACATACCTTACACATACAGTATGCTTGTGTGTGTGTGTGTGTGTGTGTGTGTGTGTGTGTGCGTGTGTGTGTGTGTGCACATATATTGTACAGTAGGTGTGTGTGTGTGTGTACTGTACATATATATTTGGCAGATACTTTTGTCCAAAGCAACTTACAGTGTATGAACAATAAATCAGTTAAAAATTAATAGTTTTATACTTATAATAATAATGATAACAAATTCACAACAATAGACCTGCATCACTGTTTGAAACATTACAAAAACATAAAACATGTATATTATATAGAACTGTAAATCATCTGACTTTAATATTTACAGATATCTAACCTATATATTTATTTTCTATTTTGCCTGTTATGAAATCATATATTGAACAATTTAAGCACAGCTCAGCTTTAAGAAACTCAAATAGCACATGCATGCTTAGCATTTTGTGATCATTACAAGAAAGGTTTTGGCAAGATGTCGGCGAGAGGAAAAAACAACTGCTAAAGTGAGTTGTTCAAAACTTTTCTTTTTAGTAAACTCTGTGTATACAACCAATGTGGTCAATGCTCAAGTTCATGTGTAGAGACCCTGGTGATACTTTGAGCAAAGTTTAATGTTGTGTCAAGCCTTCTTAGTGTTTTAAAAATAACATATGATCGTATCAAAATATTAGTGCCCCGAGCACTCCCATTCAAAAGGCCATTTGACTTGAAAATGACAATACGGTCAATCTTAAAAGTGCCGCTTCCGTCCTAATTATGCTTTTAAATGAAAGTTTGACTCGGGTACATTCACAAAAAGACCCTAGGTTGCAGTTGCATTTTGGCGAGAGTTACGCTTTAATGCATCACAACTGATCATGTGTTAGTTTGCACAAAATTCTAAATACCCTGTTGGGCTTGGCTAATGCAGTGTACATACAAAAGCTGTTCGCCTTGTGGAGTTACACACAAATACACCAAATTTAGTGTGTGTAGCTGAAACTATGTGCCAACCACATACCAAATGACATAAGGGGGTCTAGGGAGTCCCTGGGCCACACCCGGGTCCAAGCCCTTCTAATGACTGTAACACTGGATGAATGGGCCAAATTCCAAGACCTTTTGTCCATGACAACCACCCCAAAAAGGGAAAAGTCTTTAAGAAAAAACACAAATCTATCCAGTGCTCGGGCCCTAATAACAAGAAGAATCCTTACAGAAACAATTAGGCTTCTATAGCCTGCACCTCCGGTGCTTGGGCCCTAATAAAAAAGAATGGGTTTTCATATATGTTATACTATATAATATATACACAGTCGCAGATGGCAGCATATTTTCACATATTCCCCAAAGTACAGGTTGTTCTGGACGTGTACCTGCTGACACAGACAAACATTAACATGGCACACATTCACATGGCGGTGCTATAACACAGAGAGTCTGACTCACCAGAGCAGGGAGTGTTTGGATTGCTGTGTTATGACATGAAGGGTTACAGGGTCACAAGGTCAGAGGTCATGCCATCACGACCACAGCGCTGACAGGGGGCTTTTCCCAGTGGCCCATACTGTTGATATACGCTCTGTCTCATGTAAATACACACACACACCACACACACATGCTCATATACACACACACATGTTTATTTATCATGGGTCAAAACACCACACAAAACACTGTACATTTGTTTTTGTTTTTTTCATTGTTTATCATTTTCCTTTCAACAGCATTGAGACATTCACAACTATTCTCATCTTCCCAAGACGAACAAGAACTTTCTCAGGAGTGCAGATTGGATGGCTGTCTGAGGAGACACTGAGTCATGGGATGTTAAAGGCGTAGAAAGGGGAGACAACAACAACAGATCAAAGGCTTGTGCATGATCTTATGCAAGTTTCCACAGCATAATAACCACAATTACTACTTACAGCTACCAGGCCACTATTACTTACTTAGTCATTTTTAACACTTGACACCAAGACATCCCTGCTGGAGTAAGATGCATACCTCATTAAGTCAAGCAGACAACTGGTTTGTTAGACAATTGGATAGGAGGACAAACAAATAGACAGGCAGATGTAGACGAAGAGACAGGGTGATAAGGATTGAGGATAGTCTCATTTAGACACTGCTAGATGACAGCTGTCATATTATATAAATGAGAGCTTTAGATGTGTGAGAAGGAGATGGTCTGCACACTGTATACTGTATGGGCTCAAAGAAATACTTTTTATTCTTAAAAGACAATGTTTCGATCTTCATCAGGTCTTCATCAGCTTTAGATATGTGCAATAAAATTACTCAAAATTCTTGAATCGGTTCCATTCAGAATTCTTTGGACCTTGGCTTGGTGCTATCTAGTGAACCAGCCTGCATTTCCACCAGTTTTGAAAGGAACCAAGGATGCATCATCAACAATGGGTGTTGCATGCATAAACAAAAGTTGGATGATATGACCCGTAAGTTGTCCCGTAAAACATCATAAATGAACTGTGTAAAATGTTAGTAGTGCCTTACGTCTGCAGTGTAGTGCTAGTTGACTAGTTTGTTTACTCATGGCAGCAGTTGATATTGAGGGAAAGATGACCATAAGGGAAAACTCAGGCTTTTAGCCCTCTCCCCTCTGAACAGTAGAATGACACGCCAACTCCGGTTTACAGGAAAAAACAATTTTTTGAGTGCCACGTTCCGAACCGTTTTTTGTTTGGTCAAAATGTTCCATACGGTTCAAATGTTGATTTGTGAACGGAAACGGAACCAGCTCTCTGTCGGCGGAAAAGGGCTAACAGACGCCCAATGAGAGGCCCAATGAGAGGCCCAATGAGAGGCCTGCTGCTCAGGGAGTGCCCAGTTAGACGAGGGCAGGCATGGTGAATGGAGCCCACTGAGTGGATGGAGAGGATCAGAGGAGGATGGAGAAGTAGACAGAGGAAAGGAAGAGAGGAGAGGAGAAAGAGAGGTTATGGGCCAAGATAAACATCACCTTAGTCAGTGGAATCAGAAATAAAGGAAAGATGTAGGCACAGAGAGAAAGACTGTGGGTGTTTATGTGTGTGTGTGTGAGAGAGAGAGAGAAAGAGAGAGAGGGAGAGAGAGAGAGAGAGAGAGAGAGAGAGAGAGAGAGATAGGTAATGGAGACAAAGCAAAAGGAAAATAAAAATCAAGGAGTGTAAGATGAGATCTCATTTAGCTGATTTAAAAACTCCAGGGGTGTAGTGGATGAAGAGAGAGAGGATGAGATGAAAATGAGGAGAGAAAGAGAGCAGTGGCAAAGAAATAAGACAGAGGAATGCAGAGGGGTGGCGAGAAAGAGGAGTAGAGGGAAAAAGAGATAAAGCAAAAGACAAAGAATGTGACAGGAAGAGAAGAATAGGATAAAAAGGATGAAGAAAGAGAGAGGAGGTCGAGATGCTGAAACAAAGGATATAAGAGAGAAAAGATGAGGCAAATGAGGAAAGATAGAGAAAGAGAGAGGGGGAGAGATAGATGGAGAGACAAAAGGCCTGTTGTCTGTGTGTATCTACATTTGGGCAAAGTGCTGTTTGTCTTGGAGCCTGGCTCTGGTTGTGCAGATGTTCCCAGTGAGGGGAGAGGGGAGGCTGGTGTGTATGAATGAGAGCCTTTGGCTCCACATCAGATGACTTGGGGGGATTTCCATAAATGTTTAATAAAAAAGTGACTTTACAAATAAACAGGCAAACACTGTTGCACTCTTACTCTTTGCTGAGGCAGATTGGTCTCACACACACAGCTTCTTGTGTTGAAATGGAGAGGGTCAGGGAGGTGTGTGTGCGCGCTACGTGTGTGTTTGTGTTTGTGTGTGTGTGTGTGTGTGTGTGTGTGTGTCTGTCTGTCTGTCTGTCTGTCTGTCTGTGTATGTATCTATGTGTGTGTGTGTGTGTGTGTGTTTTGCTGGAAAGGTTTGGGCGGTAAACAGCACCTCTGAGAGACAGCTGTGTGTACCCACACAACTTCAGTCTGCCATCACAGGAGGCTCAACTTTTCACCTGCAGAGAAACACACACATGCTCTCTCTCTCTCTATCCTGTTTACTTCAATTTGATGATCACTCTGATACCAAAACCCACTCATACAAACAGACATATACCTTTACAAACTCACACATGCACACACACACACACACACACACACATACACACACACACACACACACGCACATACACACACACACACACACACACACACACACACACACACACATACACACACACACACACACATACACACACACACACATACACAGAGAGAGAGAGAGAGAGAGATATGAATAAATTCATAAATCTATCAATGATAAGTAAACACACAGACACATACATCTTTAATTGCTAAGTGAGAAACACAAATTGCCTTGTAAGAAACTGAAGCTGAATAGAAAGCACTCAGTACCAATGTTGGGAGTAATGCGTTACAAAAGTAATGTAATTACTGTAATGTATTGCTGTTTGCGGTAACGCGGTAATGTAAGGCATTACAAAAAAGAAATTGGGTAATATTTACTCGGTACAAACTTCAGTAACACACGTTACAATGCATTTTAACCCAAAATTAAGCGCTTGTTTTGTTTTGATACATATTCGCAAACACCACCGCGAGAACAACAGACGAGAAAAAATCCGCGCAAAATAGTAGAACGTATCTCCTGATACTGGTTGAAGATGACTGTGGCTGCAGCAGACTCAAAGTCGGACTCTATTTGCGGGATGGACATAAGCCTACGCTCATTATTTTTAGCTTGTCAGAGACAAGGATATGAAGAACATAATAGTTAGTGCACTTTGTGTGCGAAACCAAAAGATCTCACTATGCCTCGCGAAATAGCACGAAAAGTCATTTAATGAAACATCTAAAGTGGTGCCACGCTAATCTTTTTTATTCTTGATAAAATACAAACTATGTTCTTCTAGTGCATGACAGCTTTGAGCTGTGAACTTGAATTAAAGAGAATAAAGGGATAGAAATGCAGAAAAAGATTGTGTAGCCTGGCAGTGCCACCGCTCCCACCACGCGCATCACGCACTTTGCGTAGGGCACCAAAGGACAGAGGGGGCACCCAAATGTAACCAATGAATAGTAGCTTTACTGCAAACTGCGTTTCACTCTTCATCAATAACGTTTACAATGTCAGAATGCACTAACACCATGGTACATGGAAGTTTGATACTTTTTGGGTTCTCTCAATCTCCACCACGTAGTACTAGTAGAATGGAATTGGTGGGTCTTCAATAATTCGTTTCCCAAGCATTTAGGCTACATGAAGCACATGATATGCCAAGTCGACAAAAAAATCCATTCAGATAGCTAGGTGGATACCAGGCTCATAATTCACTTTTATTTGCAAAACGAAATGTGAAGCAATGAAGGCTGCTTAAAACAACTTAACATTGTGCATATTATTGTTAATATTGTGCTATCAATGTAACTCAACAAACAAGGCTTGTAAACAAGAGCTGGCAAAAGGGCATTATGAGAACGTAAAGATCAATGCTCTTAAAGTGACCGTGCACCATTTATAAGAAAACAGCATTTCTTCAGAAATTAATGTTAAAAAACACACAGTAATGGTCTGTATAATAGGACTTTTATTTTACTTTAGGTGTTTGAGTTATCATTTAAATGTCACTCACTCAAAGCCACTCACTTAGGGCACCGAAATGGCCAGTAGGCCACCATCTTGACATGTCTTTATTAAGCTTTGATTTACAATAGGCTCTCTATTGAGCAGGCCTAGGCCTTAAAGTTACAGTAGGCCTATGTATATCACAATTTACCAGACTTTGACCTTTTGTCGGTTTTTAACAAAATTCTGACTATGATTGTTCCTTGTTTTGCATCATGAGCACTGCGCCTATTGCATTCTTACTGTATGTTGTTAGCCTTAAGCCTAGCTCAGTCATTATGCTATACCACATCTCCCTCCATTGGAAGAGCAATGAGCTGCATTGAGCGTTATAAACTGCATTTAGAATGGCAAATCCATATTTCTAGATATTTTGGTGAAAGTAACTTAAAAGTAATGCAATAGTAGTGTAATGCCTTACAATTCAGAGACAGTAATATTATAATGTAACAAATTACTTTGAAATGACAGTAATAAGTAATGCATAGTACATTACGATTTTGAAGTAACTTGCCCAACACTGCTCAGTACACACATACACAATAATCTGATTTGAACATACAGTACAACACTGCAAACTGTTCATTAGATGGTGTGGCATGAAACGACTGGCACACAAATCATTTGATCTGTGGGATCAGATAGACCATTTGATCTCCAATGAAAAAAAAGACTTGAGACAGTCCTGTATGACAAATAAAAGCCTTCATTAAATACTAGCTCAGGCCTACATATTTCAACATGAAAGACAAACACAGGTGTGCATATTTACCAGATAGAGAGCAGTAGACAGGCCTTTTGATCTTTTGGAATGAATATGAGACTGAGTAAATATATATTTCATATAATACCCTATTATTTGTAATTCATATCAAGGCTGTAATCATAATATGCTTTGAGGGAAACATGTCCTCCCCAATATTCAAATATGCTCAAAATGTCCCCCCATATAAAGACATACAATACAATACAATACAATACAATACAATACAATACAATACAATACAATACAATACAATACAATAGCAAGTCACTCACCGCTGTGCAAAATGATCACTTGCCACTGTAGCCTAATCACAAATTGTTAACTAGAATACATTCTTTAGGCCTACATAACTAGCCACCAGCCCATCACGTAAATTTAGGATCTGTTAATGTTCCCATTAATTGTAGATGGAACATGTATTGCTGTAACACCATACCAACACTAATACTTACACAGTCTATGCGAACAAAATGCACAAACAGAAAATATACCATCATCAGTTCATCTCTTATTTGATAATCAAATGATAACATTACACTTGAGAAATCAAAGCCGTGTAGTGTGAGATCTGTCAATTGCACATTTCTCACGGTCAATGCATGAGACTTGAGAGCCATGTTCAGCAAGTGGTTGAACCTGTGGTTGAACCTGTAAGCACAACATGCAAAGTTTTTTGTGGTATTGTGGTGAAACAGATGATTTTTGTTCTGTCCAAGAACTCTGTGGCTTGAATGGGATGACATTGTTTCTGTCATAACTAACACACACACACACACACACAAACACACACACACACACTTACAGGTGGCCTTAGGTGTTGGCATTTGGCAATGTCCAGATCGAGTAAATGTTTTCATGCAGGCTCTGTGCTGGACCTGTAATGGTGTAATATGCTGCTGAATGGATCAACAAAGGGGATGAAGACGGAACAAACATGGACAACCAACGAGTGCAGACAGAGCAACATGTCACATGCTACCAAAGACTGTTTTTGAGTCACATCGCTGCAAATCTATGATGATGCATCTTTCTACAAAATGGTTTGTCTATCATAAAGTTATTCAATAGGCTAAACATATAGCCTTACATCAAAGCTTTAGGCTTAGTCTTCTCTAATGACTTCTCTAAGTTATTCAATAAGCTTAACAATAAACAGACTTAGACTTAGTTAGACTTAGGCCTATGTCATTTTGATATGTAAAACTATCACATACAGCCATGCCTAAATTCTGCTTACTGCACATTAATTATAGGCTAATAATAATAATATTCAGTATTCATTATTGAATGCTTAGCTGGAATAATGTTTTTCCCCATCATCCTATTGTTAAAGCAGGCACACCTGTGGGCATGTAGTGGACTATGGGTTTTCTACAGGAATGGCATGTTTGAACGGGCACAGCACTAGTTAGATAGAATAACACAAAGAGGGGAAGAGAGAGGGCTATGGAACACTATTACTAGATTGGATAAATTGTTACGTTTTCAGGGAAGTGAATTGCGCAATAAAATTACCAGCTCCGGTATCCAAAATCAAGACAAGAGGGCGTTACCTCACGGATCACTCCCTCTGGTTTCAACTTGTGAGTGGCCAGCGCGGCTGTCAGTCAAAGGGAAGGGGTGCCCTTGCTTTCTATCCCTGTACTGTCAACTTGGGTTTCAGATTCCATCCCCGTGTCTCACAGATAGCCGCACGCCGCGATATCAACACGGACCTCCGCAGTCTCCACGTTTTCTAGTCTTTTCCTGTTTCTCTGTAGACTGTTGGATACATCAAACTTTGACAAAGGATACTGACACATAATCAAAAATTCAGTGAGGATCCGGAGAAACATTAAGGAACATCGGGGAGCGATTTTGTCTTTTTTGGTCTGTCCCTGAGGATTTTTACGGATTTTTTGTCAGTGTCAACTGGGATTTCTTGTATGTTTTGAGAGCTGAAACTGTACACGGGATTTCTTTAGAAGTTTGGGTTGGCATCCTTTCTAGGCTTGGGAGTTTCATGTGGCACTTGTAGAGGGACCAACGGAGCCAACACACACACACACACACACACACACACACACACACACACACACAAACGTACAAGAAGAACTTCCCACTGGAAAAGGACAGCGCTATCCCAAACCGCTCAGAATGTATCCGAGGTGCTTGCTCTTTTTCCTGAACATCTCACTTTTAGCGCATGTGTTGATGGCTTATGAATGCACGCCATGTGATCTCCGGACATGCCCGTTCAAAGCACCGCGTGCCTGCGAGAGCGGTCGGACTCTGGCCAAAGATCCGTGCGGATGCTGCGATCAGTGTACCCGGCTGGAATGGGAACTCTGTGGTGGTCAAGACTGGGCACTGGGTTATTGCGCTTTGGGACTGACCTGCGCCTATGTCAACCAGACAGGGCTTGTAAATACCCGCAATCCTGATGCCGAAGTTGGAGTTTGTAAAGGTTGGTGAACCATCCAGAATAAAATGTGGTCTGTTCACTTTCAGTTAATATTTCCAGGATTGGGGGGTCATATGTATATTTTGAGGGGAGGTCCCCGAGGTTTTGAATAATATTTTCTGTCTAGAAATTCAAATATCGTCTTTATATTTTAGGTGTCAGAAAGGGAGCAGTTCAAGTGAGAAAAGTGAATTAGCATTTCTCTTACAACAGTGCAGGATGTCATTTCCAATTTGGCATATCTGCATAGCCGCGCGCCAGCTGAGCTCATGGTTCCATTGAATTCGCTGTGTGTGTGTGTGTGTGTGTGTGTGTGTGTCTGTCTGTGTGTGTGTTACCTCTGTAGTTGGAAGGGTTCGAGGCGAGCAGCTACGGGTTGAAGTACTACTTGACTGCCAAGTGAGAACCTGATGTCAGGCTGTTTTTGCAAGTCTCTCGCAGCGCCAGCGTGACAATGGGTCTGGCGACGAGCCAAAAGTCACTTTTACTCTAGCTCATCCCCGGAAGACTGGGGCATAACATGTCTGTGAGGAAGTCATTACTTTAAGACAGAAAAGCTGTCAGAATTACATTTGCTCTCAATAAACACGCTCGTGCTGTTTACTGTCACGCAGCTTGTGGGCGAACAAGCCATTTAATGGCACATGCTTCTTCGCATCCCTGGAGCACCAGAGCAGATTCCCCTTCATGGGGAAAATGTGTTTTGCTATTATGTGCTTACACAATTCGTAATGCTCCCCTTCACGTTCTTGGGTTCAACCACCGCTCTTGTAGAAACTGTCATGTTTTAACGGGTTTCCTCTGGTTGTTGAGTGGTTCCACTCTGGGTAGATTTTCTTCGGAGTGAATTTCCCTCTCGTTCTGTCCCTCAAGTGAAATACCAGCAATCTTTTCTTACACACATGCTTATGACGCGCGTTGTCTTCAAAATTGTCCTGGAAAGGCGCAAGCTTATGCGCAAAGACTTTTCAGTAGGCTACCTCAAACTTGACGAAAGAGTAAATTTAGTGAGTGACTATAAGTGCTTTCTATGTGTGATGCTTGTTCATGCTGGGAGATTCTTGTGATTATTTTTTAGCCTGGCCTGTTAAGATAGATCAGACTGAGTTTGGGTCTCTGACTTTGAAGTCTGACAAAGCGTCTCTACAAATGGCTGTGTTCACCTGGACTTTCTCTTGATCCAGACATGCTGATTGGTAGAGACTGGAGTCTAAAGAGGTGAGAAGAAACAGAAGTGGGCCTCTCAGAGTTTCCAGATCTAAAATTATCTGGCCCTCCTTTGCCTGCATGTGGGGTCCAGAGGGATAACACCCAAACCAACCCAACAAACCTTGTATGCACCTCTCTTTCTCATACACACACTCTCTCTCTCTCTCTCACTCTCTCTCTCTTTCTGAGCTTTGTGTATATGCAGATTCGGGTGCCTCCACTACCACCCTCTGCATCGGGAGAACAGACAGCTTTGATAGGGCTCCCTCCAGGAGTTAATAGCGTGCGTGATTGAGCCATGCCCCCAGTGGTGAGGCCCAGAGGGCCCTGGAGAGAGTCTGTGGGGGTCTCCTACCAAGGCCAGCAGTGGGTCTAAATCAACACCTCACTAGTGTAGGGATGTGTTCGAGTATAAGCATGTGTATGTGTGTGTGTGTGTGTGTGTGTGTGTGTGTGTGTGTGTGTGTGTGTGTGTGTGTGTGTGTGTGTGTGTGAGAGTGTGTGTGGTGTGCACAAGGACCAAGTCTGATGTGCGATTTCCTGCATGTGCCTAGCGCCTTTAAGTGATTAGGATTGCAATCAGGTATTTTTTAGGAAAGATTGGCGTATGGTTGGCTTGGTAGGAATCTGATTGTTGACTCATGTTCTGTTATACCCTCTGTTCAACTTCCCTCTATCATCTCTCTCTCTCTCTCTCTCTCTCTCTCATGTACACTCTCACTCTTTTTCACATTCTCTCTCTCTCTCTCTTTCTCTGTTCTCCTTGATTTACTCAAGAGCTTATGCCAGTTCCTACTCAGATGGCTTGGATAGAAAATAGTTGTCGGTAATAAGGTGCACAGTATGAGTGAGTGAGGCAGTGAGCTGGGTGCATTAGTAAGAGACAGTCGTCATCAGCATGGCCGGGCATAGGCTGGAGAATTTATTTAAAGCGCATGTAACTTCATCATCATCAGAGCCGAGGATGTCGCACAGTCATTACCTTGCTCACCAGGAAGCTCGTTAGAAAAATGAAGTCATTTATATTCAGCCTCCATCTGGATGGTGTGCAGCGTAATAGGGTTTTCATAATGAGCCTGATTTGAAGTCCACTTGCTATTATGCCAATCTTTCTTCCCTCAGGCAGCTTGTGAATATCTCCATTTCTGTCTCACTTTCCCATTTGCTTCTGAAGATCTGAGTTCAGGAAGTAATCCTGATTGGGGAGAAAAAATAGACTATTACTGACTTGCTGTAATTTTGTGACATCATTGCCCCCTATTATGTTCAGAGTGATTAGAGATGTAACATTACATAACAGATTTGTCTGATATGCAGTGGAAAAGTGAACAGTAGTCAGTATGTGAACACAGCTGTTTGGATGTTGTGAGAATGGGAATGGTGATCAGAATGCAGCCGTCGGCTGCCAATTGTCAATAGAGCTGTAATGGGATTTGGAAGCGCTTTCATTAGATTAGAGGTCTGCGGAAACCAAAGTTCAACTTGAACAAACAATAGGACAAAGATTGTTTTCATGATTGCGATTGTTGAATGTGTGCATTGTCTTTCACATGTCAGTCACTCTGACACAGAAAACTCTGAGTCCAAGAAGAAAGGGATTACGGGAAAACTATATAATACACCACACGGTCTGTCTGTCAAATGGAAAAAAGCCTCCCAGGACTGTGCTGGCTTAATGCATTAGTTCCAGGCCTCTAAGAACAAACTGATTAGATTGCAGTTACAGTCATAAGGCCTCTGTGTCTCCTCTGCCTTATCAGATTCAGGAAGGAACCACTCTGTCCATGGAACAATACACAGTACAATTCCCCAGTCGAGGGTGAAGATAGTCTCTCTGTGCAGAGTGCCATGCAACAGGTGCTTGTTGGTTGGTTGTAATGAACAGGAGTTGAAGTCCCATACCCGATTCTGACCATACCCAAGACCCATACCCTGTTCTGACCATACCCAAGACCCATACCCTGTTCTGACCATACCCAAGACCATACCCAAGACCCATACTCTGTTCTGACCATACCCAAGACCATACCCAAGACCCATACCCTATTCTGACCATACCCAAGTCCCCTACCCTATTCTGACCATACCCAAGTCCCATACTCAGGTGTCAGGTTGGAACCCGAGTGTGCTATATTTTGTCAGTATACTTAACAGCATCATACTAAACGCTTTGACATCGCGCCACTCTGTTGTTGTAGAGAGCTGTCTGTCACCCTGACACGGACATCCCCATGCGTCTCTGTGAAGCTGGCTGCCCCTCTTTACCAGAACACTTAACATACCAGAAGCTTCCTTTCCATGCTGCTGATTTAAAGGGAGAACACAATGCTTGTCCATCCACTTCTCCTTCCTCAGGGCTAGCTGGCCAACATTATCTAATGTTTCAAAGACTTCCTTTTTCAGTCATGGGTCACAGTCCCGGGGTCAGTTCTCTCATCTCTGACCCGAATGCCAAGACAGGCTGACTCCTGGGTTGAGTGAGCGAGTGCATCAGATCACACCTCTGGGAACAGCCACCACCACAGCTGCGGTCAGGCTTGGAACCCAGACCACCACCACTGTCCAGCAGGCCAACTGTTACTGCTATCACAAGCAATTCATTAATCATCTGCTAATTACAAACCTGACCTCCCCCCCAACCCACCCCCAATAGGCCTTTGTCTAGCCTGGCTGAACCCGTAGGTCCAGTACGAGGCTCCAAAGCTTGTTTTAGACCCACTGGCTCTCGTCTTTTCTGGGGCAGAGTAAAAATATCCCCCGAGGAAGGTTTTTTTTTTCAGATGGAAAAACTCTGGAGGTGCGGATCATTTGGAGGTGACAGGAAATAAGCGGGAGGTTGTTGGCGAGGCGTGAGTTGGAGGCTCTGAGGTGTTAGGGCTTGTGAAAAGCCCACTTGTGCTCCAGCAGACACTCACCCGCCTCACCCGCCAGCCTATAGCCGGCTAACTCTGCGGTCAGTGTTTTCACTGACAGGAACCGTTTTCCACCAGGGGAAATTTCAGGACTAAATGAGTTAATATCCCCCATAATACTCAACACTGTTACCCCCTCCTTCTCCCCATCTCTCTCCCTATCCCCTTTCTCTGTTTCCTTCATAGCTAAGCTGAACTCTGCTGCAGGCAACATACAGTGAGGTCTTAGGAGCGTTTGGTTTGCCGTTATAAATTACAATAGCTTTGTGGAGTCACTGGCACTTTTAAAGTCTCCTGAGAAACTTGACCTCCTCACCCCAGATGAACATCAAGGCAAACCATCACCTCTTAGAGAGTGGGCGTTTAAGGCAAACATAGAAAATCATGTTTTGACTAGGGCTGTCAATCGATTAAAAAAATGAATCTAATTAATTACATACTCTGTGATTAATTAATCTAAATTAATCGCATATATCATTTTAAATATTTAAATTCAAATGAATCATTGAATAATCAGCATTAGTGACATTAAAGTTCAAAAACTCTTTTATTATTATTTTCACTGTTTAAATAATTGCCATAATAATCTATGATATGACCTAATATGCTGAGGAAATAAATTCAAAAGTGCTTCGGGAAGAAGTTTTTTTTCACATACAAGGCATTTCAGGCCACAGATATAACCTAGGGGACACAATGAAAATAAATTAACACTCAATGTCAACACTTATTTCTTTGCATTGATGTGCGACTATAGAGTTGATTAACTCTGACCATACCCACTGCATTGCTGCAGACATTGCAGAGGACTTTATCAGGACGTTTTTTAAAAGTAAATGTTCCAATCAATGATCCAGGCAGCACGTTTTCTTCTCTCTCCTTCATTTTACAGTCTAATTTTTACTGACTAGAACGGCTCGGGGTCAAAGGTCATACGGAATCGATTAATCTGCACTAATTTTTTTAATCAGTTATTTTTTCTCAAATTAATTAATCGAAATTAATCAGTTATTTTGACAGCCCTAGTTTTGACACCTCAGTTTATGTTTATTTGCGTGTGTGTATGTGTGTTGTTTTTCCCCTCTTCAGCTGTGTCTTTCTGAGTGTGTGAAGAATGGATTTTCGGGGTAGACAATGTGAACGACCTTAGCCTCAGGAATGTGAGCAAGCGTCTCCACAGTCTCCTGCAGCTTCCAAAGACCACACTCCCATAGGTCCACTCGAGCCAATTTATTTTGTTTTCAATTTCTCCCCTCACCACTTTTGCTCAGAACCATCCACTTTTGCTCAGAACCGTTCTCCATCCTCCAAGAAGGTGGTTCAGGAGGTCAAGGTTATTCCTTTCACAGTTATTTTCCCAAGTTTTCCAATTACACCCCTGGAGCTTATTTTCTCTTCTCGAAGTTGACCCCAGACCCAGGCAAACATCTCAAGATGTCGCCTCAAGTGGAGCTCTCCTTGTCTTTGGAGAAATGATGAACTGAAGAGCTCAGCTTAGTGAGAAGAGCGTGAAGAGAGAGAGAGAGAGAGAGAGAGAGATACTGGGCATGTAAAGGCGCAGCTTGGAGATGAGTTATTTAGTTACACACCACGTTTACACAAGCCAATAGA
>NW_027468680.1:32071682-32114182 GCF_046254945.1 Alosa pseudoharengus
CAGTGAAAGACAGAGTTCTAAAGTTCAGAGAGCAGCGTGTTGTACAGTGAGAAGAACACAGAAAGGGGGATCAGAGTGAGAGGAGAGAGATAGAGAAAACAGAAAGAAAGACAGAAGAGACATACAGAGAGATAAAGAGGAGAGAGAGGAGACAGATAGGAAAAAAGAGGGAGAGAGATAGAGATAGCAGAGACAGATGGAGAAAGACACAACCACAGGAGGGAGAGCCAATGAGAGACAGATTAGATGGAGGAGGGAGGAGGAAACCCCGTCCTGTTGTGCCATGCCAGTATGCTGTGCTCCGTTGGTAGGGAGTGGACCTTGGTCCTATACGCTGTGCTCCGTTGGTAGGGAGTGGACCTTGGTCCTATACGCTGTGCTCCGTTGGCAGGGAGTGGACCTTGGTCCTATACGCTGTGCTCTGTTGGCAGGGAGTGGACCTTGGTCCTATACGCTGTGCTCCGTTGGTAGGGAGTGGACCTTGGTCCTATACGCTGTGCTCCGTTGGTAGGGAGTGGATCGGGACCCGGGTCCTGTTTACTCTGCGCTAGCTGCAAATATTCACTGTTTTACCAACAGAACAAATTCCCATTCTGGCCCCCGCGCCTTCCCCTAAATGTGTGCCGTGTCCTGGAATTAATGGACTTAACGAGCGTGGTGACCAGAAAAGTGCTTAGGCTACCAGTCCTGCTCTCCCCTGCAGAAGTGCAGTGTCAAAGAGTTCCTGTCTACTGCACACGGCCGGAGGGAGGGAGAGAGAGGGAGAGGGGCAGAGAGAGAGAGAGAGAAAGAGAGTGAAAGAGAAAGAGGGCGGGAGTGGAAGAGAAGGAACAAACAGATGGAAGGAGAGAGAAAGAGAGATAAGTGAGCGAGAGACCAGGGGAGAGAGAGAGAGATGGAGAGTGGTCAGTGGGGGTGGGGGGGGTATTTTTAGGGGAGAGCAGAGGGGGAGGTTCAGCGGTTCATGTATGGGAATGCTTTTTGTGTGCACTTGAGGCAGGTTAGTCGGATGGATGGGTGGGCGAGCCTAATGGTTTGGACCAGGGGCAGGCTGAAGATGGTGGGGCCCTGAATGGCTGGCCTGTAGGGGCCGGTGGGGACCACTGGGGAGTGCGGGGGTCCGATGGGGGTCGTTGTTTGGATAAGCAGTGTCTGCCACTCCTGGGGCTCCAGCCTCACGCCCTTTGTTGTCTCTCGGCGCTGGTGTTTAGTACCCACATGACTGCACCCCAACACACACACACGGACACACACACACACACACACACACACACACACACACACACACACACACACAGCTAAGACACTGGCCAGCACACACCACTGGGTGCCTGTGGGGTTGCTGTATCAGGACACACTCACTCTTCCCTGTGTGTGTGTGTGTGTGTGTGTGTGTGTGTGTGTGTGTGTGTGTGTGTGAGAGAGAGTGGCAGAGGACCATCAGCTGTCTACTGGTTCTATTAGCCTTCAGCAAAATAAAGCACTCTTCTTCCCTTCTGCACTGTTTGCATGTATGGTTGTGTTAGTGTTGCCACAATATTTGGATTTAGTTCTCTTCATCCAAAGTTGAATTACAGTTTAGAATAATGAATTGTAATTCATTAAGAGAATATCACGCTGTAAGCCTCTTTGACATCATGTTCTGTTAAGTGTGTAGCAAGTGCAGAGCTACAGCATGTTTACAGTAGAGGCTTATGAGTGCAGCAGGACACAAAACATCCTTTGTTAACGTTCTGCATTTGACTGGCTGGCTATGGGAAATCATAAACACACATGACTTGAGGTGGCTTTTTTCTCTCTCGTGTAATAAATGATTGGGCGGTTCCAGCCAACTAATCATCAAACTTAATCACTTTGCATTGCGTGCAGTTTTGTCCACACTCAGTAAAATGTGGTGGAATAAGGCAGAAAGCATGCCTGGAATCCCATTAGTGGTGTGTGAGGGTTTTCACACTGCGGAAATCACATATGTGCGCATCCTGTCAAGTGACGTCCTATTGTTTTCCGTAACGTTGCCTTTTGATTCTAGCCTCTGCAAAAAGCTTATGGAATTTTCTCTGCTGCTTGGTCTTGCTGCATGTGGATGGCAGGTCCAAGCAGACTGGAGCCAGAGTCTTCCCTTGTTTAAATGCTATGTGGAACGGGGGCATGATGGGGTTCAGGTGATGGGGGGTGTTGGAGGAGGATGCAGAAGGGTGTTTGGGGCGGTTGAGGAAAGAAGCAAACCCCTCACATTACTTTCAACTCAGTGATCCCACCTGCTTTGTGTTAGAGGCAGCAAACTGGTCCAGGCGAGTTGAAAGGGTCAGCGGCATGCTTTGGATCTACAGTGGGGAGTATGGTCCACAGATGCTCAAATCACAGCCTCAGACTGAGAGAGAGAGAGAGAGAGAGATAAAGAGAGAGAGAGTGAAGGATAGAGAATCAAAAAGAGAGAGAAAATAAAATAAAGACAGAAAGAAAGAAAGAAAGAAAGACAGACAGAGAGAACTCTGCACCCATTTATCTGCCACTCAAATGGCACTTTCCTCTCTTCCGACATATATTAAAACCTCCACCCACCCTTCCCTTTTTCCTGTTACATAACACACCCTATGACTGGCTATCATTGTTTTGGGCCCGCACTCATTGTGCATAACTAGATGAGTGGACGGGCTTCACTTCCATGGGAGAACGGACACCTCCTGTCCATCATGTGTGTCCCTTTGAAGTAGTGTTATATCACGGAGCTTGTCACAGAAAAACAAAACATTTTCTATTGCACAGATGCATGTTGCATTCCGTATTCAGTTTATGCAAAGTGCAACTTTGTTTAGTATTTTCGTTTGATCCAGCACTCTGAAAATTGTGATAAAAAGATTGAGGGAAGCCTGCTCCCATTCTTTTTGTTTGGGTCCATTAGAGGGACCTAGTGAAGAGTTTCTAGGGCCCGTCCAGGGCCTCCTCTCAGGGGCCTCCTCTCAGGGACCACTCTGTACCATGCTATGTTGAGCTGTTGTTGCTTGGTGGGTTCCCATGATGGATGGGGGAGCGCTTCTGCACTGGACAGATCCTCAAAGTGATTTTAAAACCGCACCGACTTTTCAAATGAAATGCCAAATGAAAGGCATTTAAATCAAGTCAAGTCAAGTCACATTTATTTATATAATGTTTGCACAGAGTGCAACCCAAAGATTTTAGAATGTTAGAGCAGAGAGAGGCAAGCAGTCAGATGTAATCAAAATGGCACTGAATCATATGTCACAGTCCCATATGTGAGTGTCTACATGTGTGTGACTGTGGTAGTGGTTTGGTGGTAGTGTGTGTGAATGGTGGTGGTTGGTGTGTATGTGAATGTATGTATCTATGTACAGTTTGTTGTGTATTTTTAGTGTATGTATATTTATGTTGTGTATTTTTTAGTGTATGTATATTTATGTTGTGTGTATTAGTGTTATGTGTGCTATGTATGTATGTATGGAGAATGCTTGCACGTTGGTATGTATGTTGTATGTTTATGATATGTGCATGTGTGCTATGTACTGTACAGAATGTATGGAGAATGCTTGCAGGTTTGTGTGTGTGTGTGTGTGTGTGTGTGTGTGTGTGTGTGTGTGTGTGTCTTGTATGAGATAGCGAGAGGTGAAGAGGGGGACACGGCCTGGGCCCCGGCGGGAACATTGCGTGCGTTCGCTCGCTCGCTGCTCGCTCGCCGCCCGTTGTTATCGGTCTCCAGTGATGCGTGCGGCGGCCATTGTTCGGCGGGCCCCGAGCCCCTGAGACAGCGGAGGTTTCCGGTGCTTAGCACTGGGCCGCCTGCCGCCTGCGGCTCAGCCCGCCAGCCCTCCAGACCACTCGCTCTGGCCCCTGCTCCTGTTTTCTTTAACCCAGCGCACCGGCTACAAGACTTCACATAGCACCGCCACATTCCCGCAAACCAGGCCTGACTTCATTGTTTGGAGCCTGTAAGCCCCCCCACCCACTTGCCTCTTAAGCTTCAGAAAACTGCTGACCCCACAGAAAAAAAAGAGGCAGTGAAAAAAAAGAGAAAACGCGGATCACGAAAGGACACTAAATCACTGGTAAATGGTAGGGTCTGCTTAATATGGACCCAGTGCTGTTAGCCCACTTAAGAGTCTAGACTTTTATAGATAATACAAAAATCAATGTGATTAGGGTGCAGCGACAGACACAGCTCAGCTTAATCATTCAGTCATCACTGATATCACCTTCTTGTCATGTACAAATAGCACTATCATCCACGTCTTTAGTGACGGTTCAGTGTCTGGGCTAATTCTTTTGAGATTGATGCGCGACTGTCTGAGTTGCCATGGCGCCAAGCAGTGGCATCTTGGAATTCTTGGCCGAGGGCGGGGGTGCTTTGGCAAGCATGCACAGCCAATCACAACATTTGCTACACTTCATCTGGAATGTTACGGTTGGCGCTGACCCACCTCCCACTCTATCAAAGCCAATGAACAACAGCAAAAGGCTTTTTGTTATACTTTTCTCCTAGTGTTTGAGATTTGGCTGGTAACTCTGAACTGTGACGACATTTCACTGATAATACTCCACGTAAGTTGATTAATATCAGTTAAGAAGCCAGCAGCTAGAAACCCATAACTCACATTCATCAGGTCTTCTCCTAGAAGAGACAGCGACTGGTTGAACGAACCTCCAAATTTCAACTGAGCATTTTAGACCAGACTAACCACAGAGTTTTGGATTCTGGAAACCACACGGCCATAAAATATGTGCTGCTTATTTAGTCGTAAGTTGTGTTTAGATAAAAGTGTTCCTAGATCACAGATGAGTGAAGATATTTTTAGATCATAAGTCGAGAGAGGTTTAATAAAGTGTTTTAAGGAAGGAGCAGTATACTAGATGTTTCTTTGAATCTATTTGCTTACTTTTCCAAGAACCTCCCTGGATTGTGCAAACTTTTGAATTTCTCAAACGTTTGTATTGCTCCCTTTTCCCTGTTGTTCTCTGCAGTCTCGCCTAAATGTTCTCACAATGGCAAGGAGTTCTCGGAGGGCGAGGTGTACCGCATGGATGCCTGCTGGCTGTGCCAGTGCCGTGGCGGCATCTCCTTCTGCTCCAAGGCCGAGTGCGCCAAGCTCGACTGTGACAACTTCTACATCCCCGAGGGAGAGTGCTGCCCTGTGTGCATAGGTACGATGATGACATATATGCCCAAACACACACACAACACACACACACACACACACACACACACACACACACACACACACACACACACACACACACACACACACACACACACACACACATAAATGCATACACTAAATTTGTGTGAGTAGAGCTGCAACAGTTAATCAATTGAAAGTACCGTAAGCGATTCTGGATGACATCACGGTCAGAGACGGTTGATAGGTTGAAGGTAACTAAAGAATCTTTGTCCCGGTGGTCCTGTCCTTCCTTTCGGTGAGGCTGGAGCAGTGTGGTATTGGTTTAGGCCATAGGCTTGCTCCACTTTGATGGAATGGAGGACTAGTAGATTGTGACAAGATATTTTCTGAATGTGACAAAAAGTGTGTGTGTGTGTGTGTGTGTGTGTGTGTGTTTGTGTGGATGTGATGTTGTCATTACCATCACCTGTTCCTGGAGTACCAGATTACTCCCAACACAGAGGTCATGGTTTCACATCAGAATGAACAGGCACTGATTAAGCATGTATCATCATTGCACTCGAAATTCACTTTAAATACACATTACACTGACTAACCCTTGGCATTCACAAGTCTTTATGTAGAAGTCTTAAACTACTGTACAGTACAAAATCCAGACATCTGGATTTATGACTAGAGCTTGCATTGCTGGACCTAGTGCCCAGCTCATAATGAGCCACAGATTGCATTGCTCACGTGCCCTCACTTCTAGACTGTAGGATTCCTACATGGCAGCAAATTGCATGGTAGCATAGGCACCAAGTATGATTTCCTGTGAGCTGTATCTGGATGCCTTCAAACTGCATACATATAGACAGACAATATCCTGCTGCTGTAGGCTATGTTACACATATATAGAGTAGCTGTATGTTTAAGGGCTGGTGTTGTTATTATGTGATATTACCCGATATACTGATTTAGCTCTAATTCGTTCTGCATTCCCACTGAAAAGGAGGGTACATGTCAGGGGGACAAGGAGGCTTGTGATTGGATGAACTGTGAAAGGAGACTTCTGGTTGGATGAGTGGTGAAAGCAGGGAGGGAGCTGTATGGGAAGTGTTTATGTGTTACAGTAATATGTTAACATGTGGGCATTTAGATGCTGATACACACCCACTCGCACACAAAATCTCTCAAATATACCCCCTGCAAAGTCCACTGTGTGGTAGGGGAGATTCTTTGTCAGCATCCATAAACAGACTTGCTCTCCTTCTCTCTACCTGAGTTGCCACTCAGGGCACCTTAATCATGAATACACACACGCACACACACACACACACACACACGCACACACGCACACACGCACACACACACACACACACACACACGGTGCTTTCACCTTAATGCCTGCTGTTTCAAGCCAGCTGTGTGCCCCAGTCGTTAACATGCCCCAGACACAAGGGCCCGCAAATGAGTGAACCATAACAGGCTCTCTGGTGGAGCGCTTTGGCGTATAAACCTCCGGATCTGAGGGGGCACGTTTCATCAGCCATGGACTGCATGGGTGGCTGGAAGGACAGGCCTACCTCCTGCCTGCCTGATGCCTTCCATATTCTGATCTATACATACAGTACATACAGTCAGTGTTGCCACAGTTACCTTGAAAAAGTAATCTGATTACTGATTACTGATTACTCCTTTAAAAAGTAACTTAGTTACTTTACTGATTACTTGATTTTAAAAGTAACTAAGTTAGATTACAAGTTACTTTATTAGTTACTTTCAGCAGCTGCCGACAACACCCCCAATAAAAATGATAACGGTTTTGTCAATACTCAATATAGGAAGTGCATTTTAACAGCAATGTATAGTAGACATCCAAACCTAACCTACTTAGATACTGAAATTCAGATGTTTGTTCAATAATGTCTAAGTACACCAAATAAGGAAGGCCTATTGATAGAAACTGTTATAGTAAAATATGTAGATTTTTTTTCATGTAGCCTTGGCAACTAGCCAACTTGTAGCCTAGCCTATAGGCCTGAATAATATGCAAATGAAATTACACTTGTTAAACTCACCTCAACAAGTCTTTTGCAATCATTTAACCCGCCGTGAGCAATGCTAAAGTTGCTGTTACAAACAGTGCAGTGTGCAAGATTATCATTATGTTTTAATCTTTTGAGACAATTGGGTACACTTTTGTGTAGTCTGATGTGAAATGGGTCTTAAATCTTCCTTTTTGAGGGGCACTGACGCTGCCATGACGCTTCTGTTCCTAGATACACTGAACTGATTAATTATGTTTGGGAGAAAAGAGATATAAGCACTTACACTGAAAACGGATTGGTTGATTTAGCAAAACAGACCAGGATGCTCTCTGTCTTGGATGCGCTTCAGGCACAAACGCACCCCTCCTCTCTCTCTCCCTCTCCGTTGTGTGCGCATTAAGCTATGCACACGCGATTTGAAGCAAAGATTCTAGAATCTTTGATTTGAAGTCCGGTCTGGCTTGCGTGCTCTTGTTCGCTCTAGGTTCCGGGAGATTTTATGTAATTTGCGGGCGTCAGGAAGCCGCTATCAATATGTGGGAGACTCCCAAAACTTCGGGAGACTTGGGATGTCTAGCTAGACAGCACTTTGTCGCCAGCACAGAATGTACAATGTACCTTAATGTTGTCATGTTTAACTGACACAAACTCAAAGTAATCACTGATGAAATGTGCATCTCTCTCTCTCCCTCCATTGTTGTTTACGTTTGTGTCGCTGTGTCGTGAATTGTCCTCATGCTGAAAACATGAGCATAGCCTCTACATGACATTAATACCCAAGACAAGAAGAAAGCAAAGAATATATCTTTTTATTAAGGAACATGACAAAAATAGTAACGCACAGTAACTTAGATAAGTAACTTTAATCTGATTACTGGTTTGTAAATAGTAGCGCGTTAGATTACTCGTTACTGAAAAAAGTGGTAAAAATAGACTAACGCGTTACTGGCATCACTGCATACAGTACAACCCCTCAGTGCAGTAAGTTGGCACCTGAGTGCACACGCATGGACTATAGGCCATACAGTAGAGTATAAAGCACCTGGTTGTGGAAGACCATGTGGCACACACACAGTGTGTGTGTGTGTGTGTGTGTGTGTGTGTGTGTGTGTGTGTGTGTGTGTAGCAGCCAGGCCAGGCTAAGGGTTACTGAGGGACAGAATCTGCTGCGCACCTGGACTGCACCAGCTCACTCTCCACCATGCTCACCGTGACGACTGGGAATGCTTTCATCTCCACACACTCACACACTCAGCCCTCCGGCTGCTCACACACTTACACTCTCGCTACAGGGACTCCGAGACTCATGAGCAGTGCATTCTGGGCTGCATGGCTGGCTCAGTCACTGTGTGGAGGACCGGGGGGATCTATCTGTGCTGTTTATATATATCAAACTCACCTCTGATTATGGGGTGTTAAAACAAAAAGCAAAATCTGATCTTAATAAAGATTTCAGTGTTGCAGGTTTTTGCTAGGGCTCTGCCATTTACCATTGCCAGTTCTCACAATAGAAGAGACCTGTCAGCAGTTCCAAATTAGATCCGTTTGTTTTGGTGTTTTCACTGAAAGTAATTTAATATTTATAGAATGGTCAGCCCTCAAAATATTTGTAATAACACAACAAACAACAATAAAAATGAAATAAAAAAAAAATGAGTACTGCCTGTCTTGACATTGACTCCAACTGTAATAGTAGAGTGCTGTAACAGAGAGGTAAGGCATGGGGCTTTCCTGAGGTGAAGTCAGGTGAACAGGAACCAAGAATCCTGTGAAGCTAAATCAAACTTTAGTAGGAATACATTTCCATGCACTCACAATAACCTGACTGCCTGCCAAAAGGGGTGAAAGTTGTAGTCTGTCAAAGTTATAGGCTTTTAATGCTAAACTCATGTTTGCCTGGCCTTTGCCAAGTTTGGGCTGTGTCCTTATCAAGCACTGCCTTATGGGTCAAATGTACACAGGCAAGCCCGCTACTGGGGTCAGAGTGCATCGAGGCAAGATGATTTAGTGTTCTGTGTTTTGCACTCGTTTCCCACTGAGGTATAATAACCCCCGGTGTCTTGTGTGTGTGTCTTCAGTCGGTGCATACGAGCAATGAGCCGTGCACTGAGAAACAGATCATTGAGAACGAGAGCTGGAAAATGAGGAGCAAGGACCACTGGGGGCAAGGGAGAGAGAAGAGGAAGGAAAACAAAAGATAGACAGAGAGAGAGAGAGAAAGATAAAGAGAAGTAAAGACACTTCATTCTGAGGGTAATTGCACCCAGATGGAAAGAGACACACAGCAGCCAACTCTTTGCTGGAATCAGGCAAACAACCCTACCCCAAGGAGACACACACACACACACACACACACACACACACACACACACACACATACAGTAGGAGAGAGAGAGAGAGATACTCACACACGTATATGCACTCACACACTCTTATAATTGTCTCATAGTATATACAAATACCTGATATGTTCATGCAAACTCAAAACATATTTATAGATGCAGACATATATCAGACTACAAACATATACTCCAAAACAAGCACATGGATATGCAGTGACTTTCAGACCCAAGCAGTCAGACAGTTACAGATCAACTCTCACACACATGCGAATGCACATGCATACTTGGCTGCACACATTCACACACATACAGAAACCATAAACAATGACTGAAACAAACCTGCCCTATAGAGACATATACACACACACCCATACACACTGACAGTTATACACTCACACACCTACTGTCCCTCTTTTTCTCATACACACACATTTCAAAAACACTCCCACAGTTTACTCACATACACCCACACACACACACACACACCAAACAAGCTCACCCTCTACCAACAAAAGGCCTCAGTGATATCTGGATAACAGTCTGCCTCTGTTGTCAACAAAATAGCCCCAATTATGCTCCATTCATGGGAAACACTGACACATTAAACACACATGTCCCAACCCTCTGCGGCACCGGCCAGCACAGTGGAGCAACATGGCAGGACAGCTCTCCAGGTCCCCATTACACATTTGGCTTCACTTAGCAGCTGTCCAGCACTTCAAACGCTCACGTTGGGACGCTAATAATTCCTTATGCGGGCTGCAGCTACTCCGGCCGGAGAGAGTGAGAGAAGAGAAAAAGCAACTGTATTTGTCCTTGCTAAGGATATGAACTTGTGACCTGTATACTGTCAAGAGCATTTTCTGTTCCTCGGCACAGAGATTTCAGTGTCTGATCATAATGTCTTTTTCTAATAGTTACAATATATTCTTCATGTCTGTTTCTAATGTATTTGTAAACATATTTGTCAATCTCTTAATATTTCTTAATGCACATGTATATTCTTATTCTCTGTTTAATTAACATTGTTAATGTCTATGTATAATGTATATTCTCAATGTCAATGTCTAATTTAATATGTTCATTTGGCTGGTTTCCCATTCATAGTCTAAGCCTTGTGCGGACTAAAAGAGAACTAATTAAGATCTCCATTGAAACAAGCTTTAGAACTAGGCTGAATCCGTGTATGGGAAACAGGTCCGTTATGTCTGTTTGTCTATCTGTAATGTGAAATCTTTGACTGTGTCCTCTCTTCTGCAGATGTCGAGCTGTTGTCTCGTCACAGTACCAAGGCGAGCTGCTGGGTGAACCATAAGCTTCGTCAGCATGAGGAGCAGTGGAAGGAGGATGACTGCACCTTCTGCCAGTGTGTGGACGGGGACCCCCACTGCACTGCCATGGCCTGCAAGCAGAGCTGCCAGAACCCAGTGAAAATACCAGGAGAGTGCTGCCCCTTTTGTGAAGGTGCGTCATGGAAGGCATTTATCGTTCTGACACTTCATAGGGTGAAAACAGTGAAAATAATGGTTTAGTGCCAGTTTAAGGCATAACAATGACAAAAACAGCATTTCGCTGTAATTTTAATAAACAATAGCTAAAGAAATATTACTTTGCCACCATCATCTCATTAATTCATCATTTTAGTTTTGTTCACTGATGGCGATGGTTGCTAAGGTAAAAAAAAAAGCCATAATTTTAACCAACAGTGCCACAACCGTGGTCGAAAACGGTAAAAAATGTACAGATTCACAAACTTTGATGTCTCTTGGCACGCATCAGATGCCATCGGCGAGTGTTGGAATATATGTGAATACTGTACATATTAGATGCTTAGGCTATCCTACAGTGTTTGCCAAGCGTAGGCTATTTTGCGGTAGGCCTACACTATGAGAAAATGTCTCAACAGAAATTATAAAAAAAAAATTCACATCACACCACCATGCTATTAAACATAAAAGTCACCAGATGTATTGTATATCTATGTGTATTGACCTAATGCTGCAAATGCTTGTTGGCTATTTTAGAATGTCTGATAGCCTCTGATGGTCTGATTTCACTAATAATTTCCACAAAACTCAGAGAGATAAAAAGTCAGACTAAACTAGCAGGGCAGGGAACCAAAGACAAATGACAGTTTTCACATAGATGCCGATCCAGACATCTTCACCAAAGCCACCAACTCCTCAAGCTAGCATACAGTAGAGTAACCACACTGCAGGCTGCAAGCAGCACAAAAACAGTTTTTATATAGAAAAGGGCCAGATAACAAGCATCTATAGTACTACTGTACTACAAGCCTATGTTATCAAATAAACATGAAACAAAACTTACCAATTCCTGCATAGGTTACCAGCAGAGCTAGCTGACGTTATGTGCATCTTGCTAACATATTGTCCAGCTGACACTGTAACATTACATTAGCGTATATTATTTTGCTTAATGAAGGCGTATCAATATATACAAAAACGGTCAATTTACTGTTCATAACTATAACCATAGTCATGTCAGTGTGACATGTACTTTTCCAGTGAATGTTTGTCTGTCTGACTGACAGAAGTTGCTCACGAAGTTCATCACGTAAAACAGACAGCGTCAAAATTCGTGATGAACGGTTCCGGTCTTTTGGACAGACCTGCCTACCTCGCCATAACAGGTCGATTTGATTGGCTAATCAGTCAGATGTAGCCATCAATCAAGCCGAATCCAAACATGATTTCTAATGGTTGCTTAGGTACCGAAAACGCAGTGATTCCTTGTGAAGGCCTGATGCGGGACTTAACAAGAGAAGACGTGCGATTGGATAAAAATGTATCGCACCCCCTCACTATTTGTTCACACAATCTGCCAATCAAATCATATATCGGACAGCGGTGGGATATCAGTAGTCGAGAACGATCGGGGAAGGAGAAGCAGAAGCAAATAATAAATGCTAAAGTACAATGTTATTAAAGACACTATTATTTTTCATTCGTTTGAAAATAGTTAGGCCTTCAGAGAAGGCTTTGAAGGCCCTGACGGTCCGCCACTGCATTACAGCAATGGCTATTCTCAAATAGATGACAATGATCATTCCCAAATGTCTAAGTTGTAAGCAATCAGTGACATTTACACAAACACGCAGTAAAGCACATACTCACATGCATAAAATGACTCACGCACATACACACATGGGATAAACATCAATGTGTAACCACTCATTCTTAAAAAATGCTTGAACTCTTCCCCACACAGGAAGCATACCTCACACAAACACAGGCACACACACACACACACAGACTATGACTGAGGAGAACTCAACACCTCATCATTAGACTATCAAAACTATTCCAAGTATTCAGAGTGGCTGGACGGTGAGCTCAAGGTCCCTACTTGCAGGAAGGGAGAGATCCATCTTGCCGTGTGGCACACACACCGGGATCTTAGGTCCTTATTGGAAAAACAGCATCATCATGCCTGGAATGTGAGGACATTGGGCATGCCCCAGTAAAGCCTACTAGCTTGCCCTGATAATGTCTCTCACACACAAAAATCCTACCTCTCTCTGAAAGATGGCAGTGTGGGGGTCAAACAGACTACATGTCCATCAGTGCATTCCTGCAGTGTCTGGGTGGTAATAATGTAGGGTAGTCAAGCACACTATATTATAACTGTTGCTCAAGAGACTACAGGTCGCAAGAACAGTAGTGTTTTCTTGTGTTCTGTGACTGTGCATTGTACTTTTCAGGTTTATATTAACAAATATGCTAATTTCCCTCTAGTCCACTGTATAATCAGTCTCTAATGTCCGTAACAAGTTTTTCTAAATGACATAGAGACATACAGTCTGCATAGCTAAATGCAGCTCAAACAAAAAGACACACTTTTTAGCTTTTGGCATTTCTTTCATTTATACCCAACCGTTATGCTTGTGTTGTGTGGTCTGTCTGGGCACGATGTGGTGTGTACAGTACAGCTGGCCAAATTCTGGGGGCTGCCAAGCATACTGTAATATCCAACTCGGTCCCTGCAATCCCAGTGACCCGTGCAGGTGTGTGGCTCTGTGGTAGCCACCGTGAGCGCAGGGCGTATCGAGCTCATTAGGGCTCCAGTGATCCCTGTGCGGAGTGGAGGTGCTCCTCGTTAAGAGGAGGCCGGCCTGCATTCTTTCGCCCACGGAAGCTTTGTTCCCGGTTTTTTTTTATGGCCTTCTCGGCCCTTTGCTAAATGGGACCCACCTGGCGAGGCGGCCGTGCGCTCACGAGGCTACTTAATTGAGGCTGTATTATTTTTCAGGGAGCACAATTAGGCAGAGCAGAGTCTGTACCTCCTGTTGGCTGGTTTGAAGGATAAGAGAAGATGATTGAAGCGGTGTGTGTGTGTGTGTGTGTGTGTGTGTGTGTGTAGAGGCTGGCACATGCAGCTACATCAAGCCACCCCCCCCCCTCCCAATGACACACACAAACAATTCATTGAAGATGAGGGCCTCCACTTTTCCTCCCTTCCTCATTGGATCCAAACAAGCCCAAACCGTTGTTCAGAGTTTGTTTTATGTCTGTGAGTGGGCTTCCGTTCTGCGGCGGATCATTTAAACAGCAAGAGGAGGCTCTCATCCGTCAAGGCAGAGGGAAGGGGAGAGAGGAGGCTCTCGTGGAGTTAATCACTCCCTGTGTTTACCCCAAACAGTGCAGGTTTGGGGGTTTTGATTGCTGCCGCTGTGTCCAGGATATTTAGATTGGACTGCTACTGGCACGGTCCACAGGAAACAGAAGCTCAGGGGGGAGCTGGGGTTGGGGGGCCTGGGTAGGGGGTGGTTGGTATGGGATACCCCCAACAGTAGCTGACACATGACCTCAACATGGTACTGTTCTGGACACTCAAAAGAGAGAACAAAAAAACTTTATTTTTTCTCCATAGAAATTTTAGAAACTTCAACTCTAAGGTATGGCTTTATGTTATGATATTACAGTTACAAAGAAAAAAAAAAACTTTTTTTGCTTTCTCTGGCCTACACATCTGCACTGTGTCTCATTGTACAAAACCACAAGTAGACGAAGATGATTGCCTAATATAGATTATATAGATCATATACAATTGCTACCAAAGACCAAAGTGACCAAAGGCACCAAGGGAAAGTAGTGCTTGAACCTTAAATGTCCATGAACCCTGTTTATTCAAGAGGGTAGGCTGAGGGCCTTGCATGCTCCCCTGTAAGATATAAACAGTCTTAGTGGTTGCAGGAGAAAGCTCCTGGGCCCGTAAGGTCAGCAGGCATTCGCTGATTCAGACGCTGTAAAATCCCTGATGAAAGTGTTCTGAAGCCAATCACTTTTCCTTAATTGCCCAATTACGCGCCGAGGTTTAAACAAAACCCCCTGCCGTTCCGCTTGCCCATTCTACAAGGCGAGAGTGGACCACCCTCGACAGCAGGGCTTCCACAGTGGGAGGTTGATGATTTCCCCCAACGATGCGGTTCAGTAATGGCCAGCATAACACAAGAATGACCTGGTGGCGTGCTGTGGAAGTGAGTCAGATGACTCCCCGCTGTCAGAGACGCACACTATAAAGGCAGCGTCAAGTGAGCTGCAGGTACGCTTGTTGACGAATGCCCTTGCCTTTTGTCTTCCAGAGCCTTCATATGAAACTGTGAGTCCGCTCTTGTGTCCACCATTGGAGAACTGTACCCTCTCTGGCATGGATTGTCCCTATGGCTTCCAGCAAGACAACAACGGATGCCTACTGTGCCAGTGTCTCAGCAGTGAGTCAGCCTTAACACCACACAGAACAGAGGAGAACAGTGAATTTACTGAAAGCCTTCCTGCGCAACAACCATTGCTAAAACGTCTGGACGAGAACAGTACCAGAATAATTGCTTTCATCTGTGCAATCTGCTTCTGCCCCTGCAGATTAATAGAGAAAAAGAAAGAACGAAAGATGGAAAGAAAGAAAGAAAAAGATAGATAGATAGATAGATAGATAGATAGATAGAGTGAGTTTTTTATTGATCCTTGAAGTAAAAATACAGTGGAGACCTAGGACTGTAGCCTTCTATAATACTGTTTCCATATTGCTATTGCTGTTTCAGATGACTCCTGTCCAGACTTGGCCAACTACTGCTCGCTGGATTGTCCCATGGGATACGAGAAGGATGACTTTGGTTGTGAGGTGTGCGAGTGTAACCCACCTGTGCCCAGGTGTCGCCCTCTCACCTGCAGCAAGACCTGCCCTTATGGATATGTGTAAGTCCCCTGCTGTAGGTTTCACCCTCTGCGCTTAGAGAGAGAGAGAGAGGGAGAGAGAAAGAGAGAGAGAGAGAGAATGAGAGGGAGAGAGAGAAAGAGAGGGAGAGAGCGAGAGAGAGAGAGAGAGAGAGAGGGAGAGAGAGAGAGAGAAAGATAGTCTTAGAGAGAAGTGAACGAGGTAGAGAGAATGAAAGAGAAACTGTTTAGCTTTCGAGAGAGAAGTAGAGGCTTGAGAGACATGGCTCATACTCAGATGACCCACAGGCACCAATGCCAAGTAGAGCCATTCCACCTCCATCCAGCCAGCTCCCAGATCAAACAGGCCTGAAGCAGAGCCCCCTAATCCTGACTGTGGAATGACCGTCTCAGGTCCAGTGCTGGCCTCCGTCCCTCTCCTAATCCCCCTTAACTCAATCAAACATCTGGAAGCTTTCTTCACTCACTTCTCTTTCTCTCTCTCTCTCTCTACTCATTCTCTTTTCTCTCCATCACTCTATGATTCTCCATCTCCCTTGCCCACTCATCCTTCATCCCACCCCAACACAGTCCCCGCTCCTCCCTCTTTGCTTTCCTTTCATAGCAAGTGTGTCTCCATTTCAAAACAATGGTCAAACGTGCATTGGCAAAGAAAGCAGCCTTTATGAGGTGTGGGTTTGTGTGTGTGTGTGCGTGTGTATGTGTGTGTGTACTGTATGTGTAGTTGCCAGATTCCTCTGGTATTTGAATCACGTTCCCTTGGTACCTCCGGAGCTGGCCCTTGGGGATGGAGGGCTGATGAGTTCGCTCCGGAAGCCCCAGCAAAGGATGGCCCTGAGGGGGTCACGGACCAGAGGCAGGAAGCCCTGGCTTCAGCCCTCATACACATAAGCCCCAGTTTAAAGCAGGAGCCGCTGGTGAGCCAAAGGGCATCACTCCCGCCGCTTCTCTCCAGAGAGAGAGAGAGAGAGAGAGGGGGATAGAGAGATAGAGATAGAGAGAGAAAGCTGGCTCTTGTTTTTCATGGCTCACGAAAAGACGATTGAGAGGGGATAGGGAGGAGGAGGTTTTAGGAAACTTTGAATGCCACACACTTTTGTTTGTTTGTTCTCTTGGTTTGTGTAATTATGAAGGGGTCTGCATTGTGTTGATGTAGCAAGTACCTCAAAGACAAAAGTGAAAGTTAGAACTAACAGCTCTGGATACTCCCCCCCTTGTACTTCCATGTACTCTCATGGACAGCAGGCTGTAGTCTTTTCTCAAAGTCAACCAGAGGAGAGAGCATAACAAGGGGAAGGGAAAAGTACAACCCCAGTGCTGTGAACGTGTGCTCGCTGCCCAGCAGGGCTGTTGTTACTGACATTTGGCACAGTCCAACGCTTCGGCCCCCACACACAAAAGGGGAGGTCTTAGCGCGTTTCCCTTCCTCAATGGCCCTAAAACATCACAGAAAGCCCGCTGGACATAGCAGTGGGCTCTGGGACCGCTGGAATTTTGTGCCGAGCCAGCAGTAGTCCCCAAGTGAAATTCCACAGGCCACCTTTTAAACAGAAAGTCCTCGCTCCAAGGGCACGGGACACGCCGTCTCTGGGGCTCCGCACGCAACATGAGTCCTCACGAGTTCATGAATCCCTCTCCACACACACACACCCCCCCCCCCCCACACACACACCTTTCTGAATGGGGCTGGACCCTGCATTGCTCTTTTTCATTTATTCTGCTGCCCCCAGGGAGGGAGTTGCAGGGGTTATTTTATTCACCAAGGACAGAGAGTAATTGGATCATTACCAGAGTCTAATGTAGTTTATGAATCATGTAATAGTGTCTCATACATGATTGATTTCATTTGTCTGCTTCTTCTAGTTCTGGCTATAATTAGAGCAAAGCAGTATAAAAAAGAAAACTTCAGTTCCCTTTTATTTCCAACTGTGAAGATTTATAATGTACATTACACTTTTCTGACTGTGGATATTGGTCATTCAGGCATTTCAAAATCACCATGGAATCTTTGTTTTCAGATTTAAGCCTGTCCAACAACAGACAGCAAGTGCATCCAAGTGTTCTTGACTGGACAGTAAGCAAACAGCACAAGTCCAGACAAGTGTCCTCATTGCGTGTCTATCACCTTTCCTCGTCCACCCCTGCGTTCAACCTCACAGCTGGCAGCGATGGTGGCAGCGAACAGCAATCGAACCCACAACGTTTTGGCCACTAGACCAGCACCACCCCACAGATCCCCCTCAGATTCACTAGCACATGCAGGGTGTTCCTAGGGCCCATTGTGACATGTTGTTTTTGTTGCCCCCCCCCCCACGAGTTCTTTTCAGCTAATAACCGAATCGAACATCTCGCTGGCTTGCGCCCTCAATTGGGAGATTACTCCCCCGAAAAGCCCCTCCAGCTGCCTGGCCGTGCGATTATTTACAAATCAGCGATGAGCTCATACTTAACGAGAACCAGCGGGCTTCCAGCACCCAGTTAATCACCTGCTGGTACTCATTTGAGCCACTTACGGCCGGTGCAATCGTACGTGCTTGACACATAGCGTAGCTGCGCGTTGGTTGATTTCTGCCCGGTCCGGCTTAAGGTCGGAGATTTAACGGAGGTTTAGTTGGCCGATTAAATAACCTCTGTTGAGTTTGTGCTGACTGTTGCACAGTGGAAAAGTAGCCCTCATTGATTGTTGCAAGTTGGCTGAAGGAGACACAGCAAATAAGTTGCAAGATCTGGATGATCCGAGGGTTCTGCATGACGGCTCTTTCTCAGGCTCCTCTCTCGCTTAAGTTGGCTATGTGTGGCAGAGGAGGTACAGCACATGGGAATCTCCCGTATTGGACAGCTTATTGCTTCCTTTTATCTGGGCTTTTCAAAGGCAGCTAATGCAGTAAGAGGAAAGGAGAACAAAACCATGTGTCCATTATGCCAGAGCCACACCATCTGGCTTCTTGCTCAACCTCTGTAAGACTATTAAGAACCAGCCAGATATCCTTTTGTACATTAGCTTGTATGCCTCTGAATGGCCTCAGCTACAGAGGTCTATTAACCTTCTTAACCTTCTGAGGAGTGAGGTAGACTAATGTCCTGTTATGTGTTTTTCTTTCATCAGAAGGAACAAGCATGGATGTGAGATGTGTCGCTGTGTCAAGTGTCCCCCCTTCACCTGTGATAAGCACTGCAGTGATGGCTACCAGCAAAACAGAAAGGGCTGCAGTGTGTGTCTGTGCAAAGGTACTGCCTCTCTCATTTACCATACATTTACAGTGGTCGCATACCCCACTGACACACTGATGATGGATATCTGTGGAGTGCTTTAATGGTCATACCTGTAAATGAATGGCCTTGATTTGACCTGAGGGAATGAGCTCTCAAAAACATCTCTAAGCAGATATAACATAGAAGGGACATGGGCAAAGTTATGCAACTATAGAATGAATGCAACTATAAAGCCTAGGAAATACAATGAATGTGTAGTGACAGACAGGCGTATAGGTTAATGGCTTACCTGTCCAACACCCACACTAATCCCTCTGGAAGCATGGTGTCTCAGTACACAGGTTCTATTGTTTCCTGCTGGAAACCAATAATCAGCTGGGTGTGTGTCTGGGTATTAGCACATAGTAATACCTCCATAATATCAGGAGACTTTAACAGATCGTTGAACACTTTCTTTTTTTTCCTTCCCATGACAATGTTGCCAATCTGAGCTAAATTGATTTTTGTGACCTCCATGCTCCTCTTCGAGGAGGTCTGTTGTAAATTGTAGCTGCGTCTGCTTGTTCTCATTTAACGCTCTTCTGTAGGGCGTGCATGTTTGTATGCCTCATGAAAAACCCCACAGAAAAGTTCAGGAAAGTTTGTGGGCAGTTTATTTTTACTGTGCCAGTCACATTTGATGTGTTTGTTTTCTTTTTTTTCATTAATAGTTTAAATAATGTATCTTGGAACATATTTTTGGCCCCTTACTAAGCAAGATGTTATTCTGGGACAAAGTCATTCAGTCACAAATACAGATGCACACACACACAAACACACAAACACAAACACACACACATGCAACATTCTATTCTAGAACTGTCAGCGTTATTTTGAAACTTTGGATCAGTTACTCGGCCGACTGTTAAAATATTTAAGATGATGGGGAGTGTTTTTTTTATACAGGTTACAAATATACTGCGGTGTGTTGTGGGAAAAAGAGAAATAAACCTCTACCCTGGCAGGGGAATATAGAACAGTGCATTTCATTGACGCAAGTAACCTTTTCAAAGTAGGTGTCCAAGCTGTCACATGGAGTTTAACACAGTCTGTGGCCCTGTTATGGGCACCTAAGGCTTTATATACATTATAGCTAATCTCCCTGGCAGAATAATATGGGCCACGTTTTCGGCTTTGCTGCCAAAAATAAAAGGGAAATCCTTTAACTTTTCGTCAGTTGTGGTGTGGTTATAAATGACTGGAAATAAAGGGTCTTAAAGGAAGACAATATATTTGTGCTGAGCGGGATTGGAGCCCAATGTTAGTGGGTAAAGACACCCTTTGTCAGCCTTAAATGCAATTTGCAGAGGGAGAAATCATTGGGTTTGTATTGCATGCAGTGTAAATTTTAATGGCTCTGTTATGAAGAAGGCCCCTCGCTGAGGTTTACTGCAAAACCCTTTAGAGAAAAAGCACATTGTTACTGTGCTATGTGTGTGAGCCAATTGCTCTCCCTCTGCCCCACTGTAAGTAGTGTATTGTGTTTTCAGAGAGCGCCCGTGCACCCACCACCTCCACCAGCACCACCTCCTCCTCCTCCTCCTCCGCAGTGCTGCCCCTACCCAGCTCCTGCCTCACGGCCAACGGCAGACGCTACGAGGAGGCCGAGAGCTGGCACGATGGATGCCGTGATTGCTACTGCCACGCTGGCCGGGAGATGTGCGTCCTCATCTCCTGCCCCGCTCCCGCCTGCTCCAGTCCAGTGGTCCGGCCCAACCAGTGCTGCCCCAGCTGTGAAGGTACAACACTACTTCAGATAGGACACAGCTGCTCCTGTAGATAGCATGAGAAGCAGTCTGCACCACACCAGCTCCTACAGATAAGACTACAAGCTCTATACAATGGCAAACATTCTCCACCTTGTTAATAACATTGAACTATGTTGAATCCTTTATCATAAGTTTGACCCAATCATGGCATAGACTACATGCTATAGCAGATATGGCATCCCCTCATTAGTAGCCTAATCATGGAATTCAGTGTCCAATGATATAACAATGCTATGTTAACACAATAGGTAATTGCCAGCTCTTAGAGTCTTACCACATGGTACTAAAGCGTAAGAGCATTAAAAGGTCTAAACAATCAAATTATGATAACATGAAGACATGTTTATGTGGTCTTCCGAGGGCCTAATGCAAATCATTGCAATTTTAAGTTTGGGGGATCCTCTAATTACTGAATTGTGTTCCACAAATGAATACCACACTTCCTGTAAAGAAGTGGTGTGTGGTGTGAGACTTCACAGCTTGAGTGTAAAACACCCTCGTATATTTGGTGAGTCAAAGGTCGGAAGAATGCTTAGTTTTATGAGAGGAAGAACATACTGTATCATGCACAATGCACTAGCTTTCCACACACACTTTGGACAAGTCTGGTCAGGATAGATAGGTGGACCAGTGTGTTTCAAAAACGCACTGAAGGATGAAGAAATATTTTCAACATCATGAACAACAGTAAGGATCAGTGTATAGTTGTGGATCCACAGGTTATATCTAGACTTTTTCCCTCTTAGCTCTTGTGTCTGGATGTTGAAACCAGTTGATTCACATTCGTTAGTGAGGAGTTCTGGTACGAAACAAAAAAAGTGATTAATAGGTAGATACAGTAATTTGTTTATGTGTGAAGTCACATAATGCAACTCTGGCTTTGTCCCACAGATGAGTCCGGTAGCGGGCAGCCAGAGGGCATGGACCTGGTGGTGTGCCGAGCCCCTGGAGGGGAACTCTACGTGGAGGGGGAGACGTGGAACCTGGACGAGTGCACACGCTGCACCTGCAGGAAGGGCCGGGTGCTGTGCGACACAGAAGTCTGTCCCCCTGCCCTGTGCCAGTCACCTACCAGGAACAAAGACACCTGCTGCCACGTCTGCCCAGGTCAGCTGCACCGCACGGCTGCACACACACACACACACACACACACACACTCCAAACACATACTAACCTTACTGTATCGCCTCTCATCATTTCATTTTCCAGTCCACTTACTAGCTATTTCCTCTCCGATTATGTTTAATTCATATTGGCAGTAGTAGGTGTAATTTTCCCCTAAGAAAAAAAAAAGCTGAAACTGAAAGCCAGAGTGAAGTGAAGATATTTTTGGGGTTTCAGAAATCCTTGTAGATACGTCTGGAGGGTTGGTTGTGTGATGACTCTGGGCCTCTAGTAATGTAGGGAGAGGTGGGGTGGGGGTGGGTTTTTTTTTTTATTAGCATGTGTTTCTAAGGGGAATCAACCCTGGTTGCGCGTTGAAGCCTCCATGGGCCACTTTCATGTCTGACCCAGACCAATAAAGAGACCAGTCCAAACCGGCTGGCAGGCTTTAACATTGGTCACCCCAGGCAAGAAAACACATGTGGCCAAAGCCCTCGACTTTTCATGCGTATATCCCCCCCTACACACACACACACACACCATTCTCCTCTACCCATATCTTCAAGGGACAGACAGGTCCTTCCTTGACACCACCCCTCCACATCTCCAAACTCCCTTCTGACCTATTTCCTCCCCCCAAATCAGAAATGCATGACTGGCTCATGAGAGTCTCCTGTGTCGCTCTCCTTTGAGTCGGGAGACATGGGACAGCCCTTCTTATCGTCTGCCCTCATCTCTCCCCCGAAAGTACAGACTGTCAACAGGCTGCTGAGCCCCCTTTGAATTACGCCCCGGCCCTCTGGCCTGAGAGGAATGTGGGAATAACATTTGAGTTTGGAACAATAGGGCTCCGTGATCGATGTGTAGTTGAAGCAGTTAACTCTACAGGAGGCACGGCCCGCAATACAGAGGCTGGGGGCTGGCAGTGATGTCAGGAGTGAGATTTGTGTGTGTGTGTGTGTGTGTGTGTGTGTGTTAGTGTCTGTGAGGGATGATTGGGGGGGGGGGGTGGGTGATTTGAGGTTTAGGGAGATGAAAGTGGTACAGTGGGTCATCTGTGTCTTGTTGAAGTGTCTAATTTTAAGCTGCCTTTATCTCCAAGCACAACCTGCTGTCTAATAAGTGCATGTGGATCAGGAAAGTATACAGCTTCAGATTGTAGGGGAGCCATGTCAAAAGGTGAATAAAACCTGTTTGTCTTTTTCCGATCTTCTCCTCCATGCCTTGCTCTTCAAAACAGAAGACAAGCTCAAGCCCCTCCTCCCAGTCAACGGCAGCCAACAGGAGTACTGCATCTCCAGCGACGGAGACGTGCTATTGGCCGGTGACTCATGGAAGGCTAACGCCTGCACCAGCTGCACCTGCAGGAATGGCAGCATCCAGTGCTTCTCCCAGCGGTGCCCGCCTGCCAATTGCCGGGTGCCTGTCCTCCGCAAGGGACAATGCTGCCCACACTGTCTGGGTGAGTGCCAATGTTGGTCCAGCTCAAAACCACCATTTCAGACAAAAGTGTTTTAGGTGAAAGATAAGTGATGTAGTGTGTAAACCTGTAAACACACACTCACACTCACACTCATATCACACTCACACACTCTCTCTCTCTCTGCAACATCTAATTTACTTTAAAAGGCATTGATGCAACAAACGGATGAGTTTTGGGCCTAGAACAACTTCAGTGCCAGTACCTGATCCAAAGTCGTCCATGCCATTTGGGCTGGAGTGCCAACATGGCCAAAGTTTCAGCTCAGGTGCCAGTACTGTTGGCACACATGGAGGCATTATGTCAACACTGTCTGCCCAGGTGGCAACAGTGCCCCGTTTCGCCATTCACCATAATTAGCTTTACTTTCCCAGGTGCCAGCCAAGACCACTACTCCACACAGAAAACACATCAGTCCTCACTCATTAAAAAGCCTTATGGGGACATGGTCTTACAGTACAACTGTTCCTGTAGACGCCTACACTTTTGCTATTGAGAAGAGAGGGTGCTTAACTATGCAGCTGATGCATTCTAATGCCCTTGTGCTCTTTTCTAACGCACCCTCAAAAAAGAGGATGGAGTTTAAATGAACGTTGATTTCAGACTATCCATCAGGCGGAAGAGAAAACCAAAGGTATGCAAGTATGTGTGTGCTCAGGGATACTAGTTTTCATGGCGCTAGGTGGACACACACACATACTCTACCTCTCACTCGCAACTTTCCACATGGCACAGGGCTCTGGATGCAAGGAAAGCATTTCTCTGCTCCTCCAACATTCCAATTCCAAGGTGTTTTCTCTCTTCTCACTCCACTTGCCCCATTCTGACTGCAAGTCTCTCCTTCAAGTCTATTCAACCCCCCGCCCCCCTTCCCTCCAATTTTATGCTCTTGATAGTTGCCCTTGAGCAACTTTCTGGCAAAACCTTCTGGCACTGGTCAAACTTGCCAATAAAAGCTGAGAAAGCGACACAGCCACCACTATCAGGAATGAATGCTTGGCAACAATAAGAGCCATTGATTCTGTGAAAATAGTTTTTCTAGGTATTTCTGATGTTGTGCACTAGTCTTTCCAAGTGTACCAACTGCCATAGTCTCTTCATCTATTACAGTTTTGTCTCCTTTCCCTTTCTCCTGCCTCTCTTTTGACTGTTTCGGTCCTTTATGCTTCTTCAAATTCATTTATGTCTCCCTTTGATGCTATCTCTATTCTTAGCTCTTGCGTCTTGCCCCTAACCCACCAATTTTGCTTTTTTACACATCCTCAGCCCTCTGTTCTCCTCCTCCCTCTCTCTCTCTCTCTCTCTCCATCTCTTAGCCCCTCTCTTCCTCCTGGAAAGGCCACCGAAAGGCAAGCCCCTCTGTGGGTTTTTTCCTGTGAGGGGAAAGGCTCAGCACAGTCCTGCATTGTTTCCCTGTGATTTGTGGTCGTTTCATCTTCGTTTTGTTTTGGCACTGGACCTTGTGGCTAAACAATCTTGCCCCCCCCCATCTTTTACCCACATTCTCACAATAGAAATTGCAGGAAGCACACTATCAACATAAGATAGTGCTGATTAATGTGGTTATGTAATGTTATGTGGTTTTGTGTGTGTTGACACAATCTGATATATTTTTCCATGTTCTTGTTTCTGTAGAGGCTACAACCACTTCGGTGCCAATTCTTCTCTCCACCACGACAACCACACCTCAGACATCCATCACCTCCACCACGCAAAGCAGTGTGGCATGGATCACCACGGCAACGGTGCCACCTATTATTGCATCAACAGGTAGGAAAAATAGCCAAGTCTCGATTACGGTCTCCCCTATTTTATTTGACTTGACTGAAATGAACTACCAGACTTTAGTAGTCGCAATCGATTCAATTTGCTCTCTCACTCTTTCTTTCTGTTGTTTATTGTGAGAATTGTGACATGGGGTGAGAGAAACGTTGACAGTTTGACAAATGAGCTAACTCGATAGTTCCACTTGGTGAACGAGACCGTGGAGTTGTGCTAGCGGTGATAAATGGCGGCCCACAATGAGATTAAGATAAAGCCATAACAATCCGGAGACACAGCACATTAATTTGGAAACAATATCCGCACAGCTGGCCAAGGAAAACAGCCAGCGAGCTGGAGGAGAGCAACGAGCATGTTTTCGTTTAAATTGATTAGAGTCGAATAATGTAATGGAAATATTGGCATGCCGTGAGACACGTGTGTACAGTACATCTGTGTGTGTGCGTGTGTGTGTGTGTGTAGTCAATGAGGGAGTCAGAGATATGACCTTGTCACTGAATGAATGCATTTCTTTCCCCCCTCATTGTTTCCATAGACGGTAAGGGCTTGAGTGAAGGCTCCCCGACTCAGACCGAGATGGCCCTGATCTACCAATCAGCGGCGTGGATCTTGGCTGGCCTCCTCTTTGCCATTGTCATTTTCCTGGTCGTGGCGCTCCTCATCAACAAAAAGAAGAAGTGGGTGCAGATGTCCTGCTACAGCGCCCCCAAAAAGGTTAGCCGATTTTTTTTATATATATAAATTATGAGGAATTTCCATTTCTGTTAAACAGCGCCCAGAAGCATAACACAGACACAGGCACAACTTCCCAGCAGGGTTGTTCTAACCACCCGGGCTGAAAAAACAAGATAACAAACACCATCTGAGTTTCACAACTTACTTTGGAGCCATATTAGAGATTGCCAAATGGCTTGCCAGTAATTCCACTGACAACCACTTCTAATTGTTAAAGCATTGTCATGTTAAAGCATACTGCATATTACTACAACTATTGGCTGGATGTGGCCATCCCTTACACTTTGGACCACTTCAAATGCTGTAGTCTTTGTACCATCCTGTGACTCTCTATGTATACCACTTTAAGACCAGCCTGCCACTGTGCCAATGCCCCAGACTTGTACCTTTCACAGCTACTGTATAGTAAATTACATTGTGTGCATCGCCCCAGGGTTCTAGGCAAGACTATAATATATGTCCTGATTGCTATTTAGAGGAGGTTAATGTTCTTTTCTCCCTTAATCCTAAAAGGGAACTTCGAATGAGCTGCGAGAAGAAATGTGTTGAGGCTTTTTCATAAAACAGGATATTGTCACAAGGCCCACATGAAAAAGAAAATGCCGTTAATCTCACGTTTCATGAGATCTCTTGAGCAGAGCAAGAGAGGACAAGCAGGCAGAGAAAGGGAGAGACAGAACTTGGGTCTTGACTCAAAGTAACACAGGCACATTGATTTCATAGCTAGGGAAAAAAGTACACAGAGCTCTGGTCACTGAATTAATATCTTTGGACATTCTTCCATTTCCAGACGGTGATTCTTAAGAAGCATGTGAACAAGAACTCAGTGGTCTACATGGAACCGTCCAAGGAGAACAAGTTCCAGAGCGTGAAGAACGACTGCGGCATCAACTTCTCCTCAGACATGGGATCTCCTTGTGTGGACAGAGGGATGAGCATCCCTCGAGCCAAACTCTGCAACGGACACGGGAAGGTCCAGCGCTAGGGCGAAAACAAACTAAACACACACATCACACTTACCTGCACACACCCATACACACTACACAATCCCCACATATACATCGCCACAGTGAGTGGCAACACATGACTGAACAATGTGTTTTCACTTGGTCACAGACACATTCACAAACAAACACAGACAAACACAAACACACACACACACACACACACACACACACACAACCAGAGGTGTCTCAACAAGAAACACTAATAGATCTCTGTTTGGATTCGTTTCCTTTTCACTGGAGACAAGGAGAGCATTTTGCAACATGTGACGATGCCTATGACTACCGTGTTACCTTTCCCCCATTTGGAGCTTTAACCTGCATCACAGATACATGGAAGAAACATGGCGGAGCAGTGCTCTGCAACATGTACATGCCAAGGGTGCCGTCACACACTATGCCGTGTCTACATCTGAGAAAGAAAAACTGGAGGCAAATTGTTTAATGAGCCACATAGAGGGCTTTGACTGAACACCATTGACTTCTGAGCGACAACATTATGAATCAATCCAAAACCATGTTGTCTTGTGGGAGAAGGAAAAGCTTTAGGGCAGGTGTTGGATTCTGACAGGGCTTAGAGATCTGCTTGTGGCTCGTGAGGCTGTGTGCCCCTACTGGAATTGGACATCACACACCAGCTAACCGGCTAATGCACTACGCAGCATAGCAGACTGAAGGACGTAATAGATGACCAACATTCCTAAAGGTTCAATCACAGAAGACCCTGAAAAGCCCTCAAGAATGGATTCCTTAAATAACCTCACTTCTCTTAGGAGTGGAGTCCAACTTACCATTTTTATATACATATATCTCCACTTGTATTATTCAAACATATTATTTTTAGTCACGTTTATGCCTTTGTTTTGGCTATCTCCTTAGCGGTGATATAAAACAACTGAAACTCTAGACTAAACATCCCTACGAGTAAGTTTTATGAGGTAATCTGCCTCATTGAAAAACCAAAGCCTGGCTTCTTTGAGGGGGGGTTTGAGATGAAGTGTTTAGAAAATTAGGATTCTGGGCTGGAAAAGTTCAACCTGGATTCGTATCTGCTCTCTGAGAGCAAATGTATTGGCATCTGAGCAGAGGGGAAGCATTGAGTGTCACTCATCTGCCAGTTCTACTGTGCCTCATCAATCACACTGATAAAAGGTTGGGGTTGTAGTTTATAATATATCTTTTCCCAAACCCTAAGACTAACACAACTGTCATCTATGTGTCATTGCTGATGCCACATACTGTTCTCTTGATTATTTCTGAGTGTTAAAGTTATCAGAATAATTATTATATTGTGAGACTACAGGCATGTAATACAGGCTGTTATTGTTTTGAACTTGAAAGCGGGACCATAGGACTCGTGATGACTTCCAGTGAATGCATGACTGTTACATCACTAAACTTCAACTATCCAAATGAATAATAACAAAATATGGCATCTGCCATGGCATGACAATGAAATGGTTACATCAGTCTTATGGCAGAGGGCTCATGTGAATTCTCTAACTTGGATGCCCATACTGTGTACACAGAGCAAATATACAGACTTGGACTGCAAACATTGAGTCTTTCATAGTCTTTCAAAACTGGTTCTGATCAAGCATCAAACTACACTAAATGTGCCAAGTGATACAATGTTGTAATGTTTGGTGGTGTTGGCTTGCCATTAGTCCGTTTTCAATTCATGCATGAAGGTCGCACAGCCCTCTGTTTTCACAAGGTGTATATGAGAGGTTGCAAGTCCTAATTGCATAATTTGTAGACGTTTTATGATGGAAATGATATCATAGAAACAATGAACTTGACTACAGATCAGATGCTTCAATTAAAAGGTGCAAAAGATTGGGCCTGTGAGAGGAAAGAAAGCCCCCGTGGTCATCTCTCGTAAGAAGATGACAAACCACAATCAAACTGTTCCACAGCAGCCGGGCTTGGTTGAAGTCAAAGAAGCCCAAAGAAAGCCTCCCCACAGCCCCACTCTCGCACTATTACACAACCACCTCTGTTAAGAATAGTAAAGTTCTGGAACTCATTTGTTGGTTGCGTCACCGGTGTCTCAGTAGAAAGTGTGTATCGATGCCAAAATAAAGGAGGGGGATGTATATGCTAGATATACATAACACTCAGTCAAATGGAGCTGAAAAACGTGCAGTTTGTGCCTGTGTGTGTGTCTCACACAAACTCAGCGTAGTCTCAGTTCAATGACAGTCTTTTTTGAGAAGTGAAGAGGGAATCTGTATAACCTTCTGCAGTTTGTACTTCCTACATGTAAAAAAGATAGATAAACAAAGTAGATGAGAGGATATCTTATTTATTTTTTTCACATAGCTTTATTTATTAATACTAAACTATAGTTTGAATTAAAAGTAAAAAAGGTGTTCTGTTTTGTATTTGGCAAAGGATTTTGGTAGCCAAAGCTGCTGTACATTTTAGATATCGTAAACCAGTTCCCCATCTTCCTCTGCTTTGATATTCCAGCTTATTTATTTACTTTTCTTGGCAAACTGTAAATACCTATTTCTTAGATGTTGAACTGTAACATTTACACTTATTTTGGAAAAATAAAGATGCGTGAACAAAAAAACTTGTTTGGGAACTCATTTTGAAAGTCTTGTTAAGATTACTTGGTATTTCTTTGTTGTGCTCTATGTCTTACTTTGAAAAATATCCCCAGAGTCGGGCTTGCTCAATGCTCGCAGGGTGCCTGCCTTGTTTTGTTCACCAAGAGTTTCACAAAAAACTTTGCACCTTCTTTTCTTGGCTGTTTCATTCCAAACCCCCTGCACAGCCTGACGAAAGACAATCTTTCTCTTTTTTATGAGTCCTCACCAGCTTGTAGTATTTAGTGCAACACTAAACACGCAGGACATTTGTCAGCACACGTCAGCATCAATCACTGCTGGTCAAACGTCCGCAGAAATCCCAACGTGTCACCCTGATGTACCCATGGAAACCAACATTCCTGGGTGTGCAAAGTGGTTGCACTTGTTGACATGCCTAAGACCAGAGGTTTCTCTTATCATCCTCCGGCCATAGGTTAACCACACTGTGACCCTGCCTCACGCTGAGGGTGTAGATCTCCAGACACCATATTTAGCAGCTGATTCAATATGGAATGTGATCCCTTCTTTGCTTCTGCATGTATTGTGTGATGTTACAACATATTTTCTTCATGATTTTTAAACAACTTCAGTTTCCATTCAAATGTCAACTTGAGTCTACTTTTCAGCTCTTGTAGCCTTTTCCACCACCCCCCCCCCCCCCCATCCCCTCTGTGTGCACACACAAATGCATGCACGCACATATACACGCACATACACGTACGCAGGCACACACATGCACGCACGCACACACACACACGCACGCACATACACATGCACGCACACGCACACACACACGCACGCACGCACGCACGCACGCACATACACACGCACACACACACGGGTGAAAAAGTGCTGCACCAGAGGCAGGAGAACATGAAAGAGCTGTGGAGCCGCGCCGGACGTGGCCAGCTTCTTGTCCTCACGACTCTTGTCACGACACGCTCTTCCCGTTTGAAGGGTTCACAGTCGTAAAGCCGGGAGCAAAGGGTTCACACACTTAAGAATTCCAAAAGCTTAAAACACAGCAGTTTTTCCAGGCAATTATTAGCCAATTATACATGGTGGCCATTTCAAGGCTTACACGCAGCTATATAAGTTCATGGGAAAATATCACTGATGTGGCCACATAAACAAATTAGAAGGGAATGCACTGTAGAGCAGTGGCAAGAGTCAATGCCAAGGCACTGCTGCCACTTAAGGTTCAATAAGGACACATTACAATAAGGACACATTACAATAAGGACACATTACAATAAGGGAAAATATTACATTTAATAACATTTTTGTTCACATCATTAATTACCTCTTGTATGTATATAATACATTGTGAGAGCCACTTATATTAAGCACTGCACTCCTCCAAGATGGCTAACTCGTTTAAGTAAGGCAAGAGTCTGGTGATGTTGTAACACCACCAGGGCCATTGAGTGCACAGATCTGAATAAATAACACAGGCCAATGCTATTGGAACCAGTAATTTAACCTTCATGACAACACTCTCTTCTTGTCCGGCATCTTTGGCATTAGATCTCTTGGTTGTGTCTCTTGATACTACACCAAGGATACTTGAGGATACTTGAGACATTGGATACTTGCCACGGTGTCTTTCAGTCAAACCATGTACCAAAAATACGCCTCCACAAAGAGGACTAAAAGCTAGACAGGAAAAATAAGTTGTGACAATAAAAGCTCAGTCCAGGGCAGTAACTCCTAGGAAGAAGCTGGCTCAGAGCAGGACCTTGTGGTAGTCGTCTCTATAGCTGTACAGTACAACCACGGTGACTCTGCAAACGACAAGATGAAAGAAAAGAGAAAAACAGTCAGAAGTATTCTCACCTTTCTGATATTACCGTTTTTTGGCGGTTTAGTGAGGTCCTCAGGCCGATCAGATCTATCTAGCGAAAGTTAAAGATGTAAAAAGGTTTCCAAAGGTGCACTACATGAATGTAGGTAATATGGAACATGGATCTAGCACCCCCAAACTGTCTCATATAGTGAGCGAAAGAAAACCTTTGAGATCACTGCAGTCTACTCCCTCTAGTCTTTCTCTAGTCAGTCTACACCTATCTTCTCTGTCTCTGCAAAGCTCTCTGGTGTGTTTACTTCATCAGAGACCCTCCAAAGGTTCTCCAACATGGATTTACAAGAGCTGATGAGAAAAAGAGGGGAGGCGTTCCAGACATTAAAAGGAGACTAGGGTGGGCAAATAAAACAACGGTCAGTTGGCAAGGCACCTCTGCCAAAGTCAACCACAATAAACTACTCAAATGAAGACTAAATGTGTCTTAAATCATAGTAAAATAATAAATCAATGATGTCATGTTTTGCGAAAAGACATCATACTCCTTTTAAACTGTGAATAAAATATATATTAAGGCTTCTATGAGTATTGCAGTGAACTTGAATAGAACTCCATGGTAAATCTCTCATTTCAGACATGCCTACTACATTACACACAAAGACTCCCATTGTCAATCACTCAACACAGCGCACGGGAAGCAGCATGACTAAGGGCCAGTGGGAATGTCTGGAAGTATGCTCACATATGTAACACATGCAAGCGGCACACATATCCTATTCTGGCTTATCTTGATGCCCGCTTTCCTGTTATTTTCCTCAGTGAGGCGGGTGACTACTGGGGCTGCCCTTGGGCCTGTGCAGGGGGTAAATGACAAGGTAGAACTGGCAGGAAACTGATTGTGAAACTGATTGTGGAACTGTGTGTGTGTGTGTGTGTGTGTGTGTGTGTGTGTGTGTGTAAAAAGGGAGCATGGGGTTGAAAGACAGCGGGTGAGATAAGGCAGTGAAAGTGGGACAGAAAAGGACTGAGGGGTGAGAAAAGGAGGATCCAATCCAAGAGAGCAAGAGAAAGATAAAGGAAGATTGGCAGATTGGTGAGTGTGTGTGTTTGAGATACAGAGAAAGTGAGGAGATGAGAAATGAAGCACAAAAGTTTGCAAAGGGGGTCTAATAGCCTCTACTACACATTTGGGTGCAGTTACAAGCACACAGCTCACTAGCTGCAGCCTGGTAGGCCTTCTAACATCACTCAACACAAATGTCCACCGCCAGCCTCAATATCCCCATTGTTACCAGCCCTCCGAAATGAAGCTAATTGAAGTGTAAACACCGGTGCTTTGAGACCAAATCAGTCACTCATACACAAAGGAAATGAGAAACAACTGGTCTTCAGGAGGCCTGCAAAAGGATTCAGAGAGACTAGCTAAAGGTAAGGGTGGAGGTCCAGGGTGTGTGTGTGTGTGTGTGTGTGTGTGTGTGTGTGTGTGGTCAGGGGTGGGTGTTTGAGTCCGTCATATCATTTTGTAGTGCATGATCCTATTGATTGAGGGGAGAAGGCTCAGGTATCCCATGCTGGCTGCACAAGCCCTTCATTTCTGTAAGCCCGGGCTGTAAACCAACAGCCTGCACAGGATTTTCCCCGGTATTCCGAAGGGAAGACTTGGCAACCGGATCAATGCCGGCTCTTACGCGAAGGAAAAGCACTTGCCATTCTGCTGCCAGAGAGCATCATGGGTAAATGAAAGCCTTGCGCAAGCATAACTTTGAATAAAGGGGGTGAAACGACACAGGTTGCGGTGTAAGCCTTTTTATATATAGTGGTGAGGAGGTCTGGTTTGGTCTACGGGAGGTGGGATGGTGGTGGGGATTTGGAAGCACTGATTCTGTAAAGCGGTTTCAGCTCCTGGTGAGCGGGTCGGGTTGTTCATGAAGTCTGCCGGCAATAAAGCACTGGGCTGAGGGGAGACGCCGGGCTTTGAAATGGCGTTTAATGTGCTTGGGGAGCTTTGCTTCGGGTTTCATGATTTTGAATAAAAGTCAAAGAGGGGAGAGGCCTGACGGAGGGAGGCCCTGGGATCACTGCAGGGCAGGATACACACCAGGGGCCTGCTACCGACCGCCATATGGCACGCACACACACACACACACACACACACACACACACACACACACACACCATATGAAGCACAGCATATGAAGAGGACCCTAATGTTAGAAATATTCTCAGCCACATATATTATACACAGTGCATACACAGACTACTACAGAGATTTTACATGGGACATTTTTCATACAAACACGTGTATATGTCTGCACATAAGAACAAATAGTGTATCCGGCCATATGTCAGACAGAGATGACACAGAGTCAGACTCAGACTCAGACACACACACACACACACACACACACACACACACACACACACACACACACACACACACACACACACACACACACACACACACACACACACACACACACACAGCACTGATTGGTGCAGAAGGCAACTCACTTTTTCACCATTTTGAAGCGGTGGATCTCCTCACAGATGGACTTCAGGTACCTCTGCTTCGGGAGCCTTGAGAGTAAGTGCTTCACACTGTTGTTGAACTCGTCCTCACCATCAAACTAGCAGCACAAAACAAATCAGACACACCACGAAGAGGCCAACTCTCCAAAAACAAAGCTCTAGTGCCTTATCTGACCCATGTGGGCCACCATCCAGTCAGACATCTTAACATCTGTGCTAATACACACACACAGAAAGTGTACGTAATGGTCCCTTCCACACACTGCGGTGTATAATTTTGCCTGTCAACTTCCCAGGGTGACAGCGACCACTGTGTCTCCGGGAGAGCCTGTCAGAGTCCGTTGTGCAATTGGTCACCCTGATGCTTTGGTTTCCTGTGGCTAAGGGGGGACTTAAGAATGTGTATTGTAGTTTGCTTCCAAGCGTGGCCATGTTGTCTTTGACACCCTCTGTGCGCGCACACTTTGCTCCATGTGTGCAGTGTTGACGCAGGCTTGCATCAATGCCATTATTCATTGGGAGCCAGTTTATGATGGCTGTAGTGTTGTGTAATTGCTGTGTCTTTTCTTCTCGTGGTTTTATGGCACGGGAGGCTTATTAGCAGGGCAAACGGAGGACTTTTTGTTTTGGTTGTTTTGGAGTTCAACAAGCTGATCTTGTTGAACTCCAAAACAACTCTCTCTCTCTCTCTCCTGTGGTCGCGCATCGTTGGAATTCTCTCCGTTCCCCACAGGGTGGAGGAGGAGGAGGAGGAGGAGGAGGAGGAGGAGGAGGAAGAGGAGGGAAGGAGGAAGGGAGGATGGAGCACAAGTGGGGTTTCCCTGCTGATAAGATCAGGGCTGGTTGGTGAGGAACCTCCTCTTCCTCTCTCCCTCTCCTGTTCCTCACAGACTGCGTGTGGCGCAGGAGACAGGATTGTGGACCCCCACCACCCCCACCCGTCGGCCCCTTTGTCCCGTTTGTTTTTCTGTTTTTCCGCCGCCACCAGAGGAAGGTGTTTCTGTTTTATTTACTTTTACGGGACTCCAGGAGAACACAAAACACAAAAGCTGTTCACTGACCTCCAGAGACAGGAAGTTGATGAGGGTTTCCTTCGCCACGTCAACCTGCAGGAGAGAGACAGGCCAGTGAAGACAAGAGAGACAGCAATGCAGAGAGAGAAAGGAACGGACAAAAACACAAGGACAGATCAAGAGGGTGGAGTACGTATGAAAGAGAAAGAGGGAGAGAGAGGGGGAGAGGAGAAAGGGAGAGAACAGAGAGTTTAAAGACAGACTTCATCTAATCTTTATTGCCCTATAATAATGTGCTTCTGTTTATCTGTGACCCAGTGGGGAGAGAAATAATGACAAGGAGGAGAGACCGAGAGGAATGCAAGAGAACGTTGGCCCTTTGCAGACACAATGGCTTCTTATCTTCCATCAACTCTCTCCACTCCTCAGTTCCTCATTCTGTACAGACACTGAGTTCACAGACTGTGTTTCCAGAGGAAAAGTGTCGGCCACACCGCCACCGTCCCGCCCTCGGAGGGTAAACCCAGACAAAGGCCTGGCCCCGTGCCACTCTGGTGGCCATGCTGTGCCAAGGTGACCCACGTCTGACACCCTCCAGTGACCCCTCTCAAGGAACATTCATTCCCTTTCTACGGGGAAACACTTGATTCATTGCCCAGACCAGCATGGCTGTTTTCAAATTCAAACAGTAAACAACATCTCCATAGCGTGATCAGAGGCCTGCTTGATGACTGTTTGGATTAGAGTCATTGTAGCAGGATGCCATTTCCCCAGTGTGCACATGCTTTATGTGAGCTGAGGTCGCTCCTTATCTCTAAACAATGTGAGGTGGGGTGGCAGCACACAGCGATAAGCACAAGTGTGCACCACACACACACACAGTTTCTGAAAGAGGGAAGTGCACCGTATGTGTCTCTTTTAGGACGGACGGAGGGACATTGTGTGTGTGTGTGTGTGTGTGTGTGTGTGTGTGTGTGTGTGTGTGTGTAACTGAGGCGACGTTTTGGCCAATGAAACACCATTGTGCTCAGATGTGATTAAACTAACTCAAATCAGGAATTCGAGTTAGTTAGACACACACACACACACACGTCACAACAGAGGGTGGCTAATATATACTGCATGTTCTGTTCTGTACACATTCAGACAGACAGACAGACACACACACACACACACACACACCTCTCTAAATGCCTGCATATCTGTGCTGTACACTAGTTCCAGAACTATGAAATAAACCAGGCTTCCATCCCAGCAATGACAAATGCATTCAGAGTTAGCAAGAATCAGTAAATACTCCGCTGTGAGATTTACTCTGTGAATGCCCCGTGTTAAATTCACTACGAAACCACAAATAAACTAAACATGTGAGTCATTTCGATCCCAGCGACACACAGCCTCTCTTGGAAGCCCTTGTTTATTATTCCTCAGCGACAGCATTGGCTGCTTGACACAGGCAACCTGATTGGTCACAGGGGTGGAATTGGTCTCGTCGGGCAGGAACACACTGCTAAAAGCTATGACTGAGTTCTCCATCAAACGCTGGCATCCTGTGGCACTCATTTCATGATTTTACACTTCACTGGAGGAGATAATATATTGTGATGTCTGCAAGTATACACTTGCGGGTATGTGTTTGTGCATGTATGTATGTATGTGTGTATGTGTGTGTGTGTGTGTGTGTGTGTGTGTCCGTGTGTGGTTGTTTGGCGGTCTGTGGAGTCACATGACTTACCGCCAAGATTTCGATGTCATTGGTCTTGTTCTGCAAACTGCTACCAAGGTTCTGCAATCTGGATTGTATCTTTGGAAAAAAGAGTGAGTGAGAGTCAGGGGGGGAGAGGGGTTCAGCGGAGAATAACTGCTCCCAAGATCCCCATGAAACTTCTGTGGAAAACAAAAGACACTTCATCCTCGCATGCAACAGCATCCTCCCCCAACCCCACACCCACCATCCTGCTGCGCTGCTGCCAATGGGACCAAACCCAGGCTGGTTCAGTGGGAGAGACCACATGCTGACACACACACACACACACACACACACACACACACACACACACACACACACACACACACACACACACACACACACACACACACACACACACACACACACACACACACACACACACACACACAAGTGCGTGCATACACCTTCAAAATAGGCACACATGCATAACAAGAACAACACACACACCCACAGTGCATGCTCCAGCATGCCAGCTCCAGAGAAGTGTGGCCAGGCCAGTGGCCCAGAGGGAGCTCATCATGAGGAATGTCAGAGTGCTTTCATACGCCACCACTGAGCCACACAACAGAGTGGGTAGGACTTCAGCTTGGTGCCTTGCCTTGCCTTGCCTTGCCTGGCCTGGGATCGCTTCTCTTTGCCTTGCTGTATTTATCAACAGAGGCAGATGTCTCTAAGAGATAATCATAGGGTGGTCGCTTCCAATCAAGCTAATCACAGGGTGGTCAATTTTTACACAAGACTACCAATGAAGCCTATTGTTATGAACATCAATTCCATGGATGACATAAAATAACTAGACTTAAATGACATGAAATGATTGAAATGAAATGAGTAATTGATGAGGAAACTAGGGTGTATCACTGGACTGAGCTGATTCGAATTCGAATAAAGGTGCAGCCAACAATTCTGGGCAACGATATTGACAACAAAAAGTAAATAAACAAATAAATAAATAATTGGTATTGTGATCGGTTATCAACTAAATTGCTTCGGCCATCAACTTAATTGTTTCCTACATGGCAGTGATGCGCGGGTCGGGGTTATATGACCCGCCTGACCCGTTTTGGAGATCCAGTCCACCTGACCCACAAAATATGCGTTAAACATCGACCCAAACCCGAACAGACCCACAGACCCTCCCTCCTCCTCTCTCTCTCTCTCTCACATACTCAGACGTGCGTGCGCGCACACACAAACACATGCCTATAGGCTACTTCATATAACTTACCTCTCTTACAGTGAACAAAGTATTTGCCCATATTATCTCTGCTTCTCTTGCGGACCATCAAAAACATTTCCGTGGGGTAATCTGAACAAAAGGTAGGTTACGAGCTACCACTTAGAAAACACAATCGCGAAAGAATAAAAAGACCGGGATGATTTTGTCTGCATAATATGCTATAGACTAACTAGAAACTAAACTGAATTAGCCAGGCTATTGTCAAAGGCTGTGTGGAGCATGGTAGTACCATGCGTGGAAATAACTTGCACTAGCCTTTTTTTAATCAACGAGTGAGCTGAGCAGCAGGGACGTCGTTAGCCTACCAGTAGTATAGGATCTAAATGTTCTCCGTTTGTTTACATCAGGAGTTTCATGAAATCTTTTAGCCTCTTTTAGGCCATCATCTGGATAATTAGAAACAATAGCTTAATTAATTGTGTGGATAAACTTTGTCCCCTCTGATGTGGTATTTTTTAAGCCAATCAACTCTGGTGAGCATGTGTATTTGAGACAGAGAGGAAGAGAAGGTGGAAATCTCACTTTAGCCTAGACCACATGCAATTCTGTGCATGGCTATTTTCATGGATACAACTTGCATTTCTATCTAGCGATTTAGACCCGACCCACCCACAACCCGCAATATTATCTATACAGCCTACCCGCCCAAAGGGTCAGGGGTCGCCCGCGCATCACTAACACATTGGGATCGATATCAGACATCTCCTGTCTGTGCTCCTCACGCAATATGAGGATTGACTAGAATATCATATGGCTCAGTCCGAGCCACTCTGTCTGCCATTTACACAGCAAGAATGGAGTGCATTTGGGGCGCACACAAAGCCAGCACAGATAGAGGTGGGGCTGTGAGGAGGACAGGAAGGAGGAGCTGAGGTGATCAGGACAGACCGTGGTCTCGTATCGTCTGCGAGTGCTGGCCGACAGCTTCTCCGGGGGGATGAGGTTCACGTTCATGTTCCCTCCCGAGTTGCTCCCATGTTGCTCTGACGACCCTGTTCCCAAAACACAGAAGTGAGAAAAGCAAATCACAACATGGCTACAAGTCTACTTGTCACCAACCTCTCTCTCTCTCTCTCACACACTCACAATCAGGGGGTGCAACAATAAATCGATGAATTGATTAGTTGTCAACTATTTAATTAATCGGCAACTATTTTGGTAATAGGCTTGTGTCATTTGAGAATTTAATCTGATTAATTTAAACTTGAATATTTGCAATAATCATTAATTGCAACCCTAACACTAACACACACACACACACACACACACACACACACACACACACACACGATAAACATCTGGCTTTTGTTCACAGTGAACACAGCAATGGTGTAAGAGAGATTGGTTGTTGCAATGGTCCCCTTCAAAGTGAACCCTACTGGTTAGGCACCCACTGGCAGCAAAACAAAACCCTGACTACTGTATTTGACCTACGGCATAATGAGTCAAAGGCAGTGGGTTTCTTCTGATTCATTAGGACTTACAGCCTCACAGCACTGATATCTATGGAGCTATTTGTTGGTCCTCAGTTGTCAAAGGTCATAAGAGCACGTAAAAATGCTGTCTTTTACGCTGTCTTTAATGCTGTCTTTTACGCTGTCTTTTATGCATAAACACAGTCATATTACATTTGTGTGGATCAGGGCAGGAGTAGCTATGGTGGGAAAGCAGAAATTAGCAGATTAATGACAAGGATTTCGGAGACCTGGTTGGAATTCGCCAGATCGGATGTACTGGCTGCTAGGGTTGTGCCGATAGACGATATCATCGTCCATCGTGATGATTGACAGGCATCACGATGGAAAGCAACCATCGTGATGGCACGCCCCCACATGCCAGTCACTAATTCCTGCTGTAACAGGCTAAAACATAAAAAAAAACTTTCCCTGAAAATGAAATTGAGCCTACTTTAAAGGCTGTCAACCAAACAGTTATCACGTATTAGTCTACCATCTTGTAAAATAAAAGACGTATTAGTCTACCCTCTTATTCAAATAATTCCTGACTGTGACGTGAATGTGTAGCCTAATTGTCTTTTTGTACCCTACATGTCTCGCAAGCCTATAGCCTACATTGGACTTAATAGGTAGCCTAATGTTTTAGCAGAAAATATAGATTTATTATTGTTAGGCTACGACTAGGACATTCTAGCGCTCAAATATTTTTGCAAGGCTACAGCGAGCGCCAAATGCGTCCTTCTTCTCTGTGTTAAAATAAACCATTTCTTTAGTTAATTATAGGATCAGAAGGTAGCCTATTCGTCTTTCACTGTATGGCTTGTATTTCATGCATTTAGCAAAAGTCCCAGACAGCAGCGGAGTGGTAATCGGGATTCGTTATTTGTAAAAGTGTTTTTACTTTGCCCTCCTATATATAGCCTGGACTGCGCGATCGCAGCCCTTTACTTTCACTTCCCGCCGCCCTCATAGTCAGCATAGACGGTAGCCTGATAACGTGGGATGCTGCATAGTACCAAGATTTTAAATGAGTGACCACGATAGTAGTCTTAAGTAGCTTTTTTGCTGGGCCCAGCAAAGGCTGGCAATGTGTAATATTCCGCTGGTCGGTGTACACGCAAGTGTTCAGATTGATTGTCTATCCGTCTTTCACAACAATTTTCTTGGAGCAGATCTTCCACACAACTTCGGTAGCCTGGTCAGTATGTCTCTCTTAGCTGTCCACTTTCATCAGGCCGTATAGCCTATATAATATATTTTTTATTTTTTTATGGAGAACATTATAAATGTATTTCTGTACAGACATAGGCTATAGGCTAATTAATTAGTGTTTACCACACTACCCCCCCCCCCCCACGATATCATCGTCAATCACGATGTTTTACTGTACACATCGTCAAATGCCAATTTAGGCGACATCGCCCAACCCTACTGGCTGCAAACTGGGGTCGAAATCAATGACATAATCTGGTCTAATCTGAGCACAAGGTTTCAGTTTGTTGTCTGGAGGAAGGGGTCACACAAGGACACAGTGTGTCTCCAAAGCACAGAAGAACTAGGGAGAGGCTGTGAGGGAAACCTCTTGCTATTCTTATTTTAGGCACAATGCTATTATCTCCATCCCACAATGAGACAATACCGTAAAAAAGAATAGGGTTTGCTGATCTAAGGGAAAAGCTAAATGCACCTTCATGCCAGTAGAACTGTGTATTGGATTTCTGATTATGTGAAAAACAAAAGATGGCATCTCTTCTTTTGCCCTAAAGAATGGAATGGTGGCAAGTTATTCCTGGACAACTCAGTTTCCGTTGCACCGTCAAGCAAATATTTGATTTTATTGGCACCTATGGCCATGATTCTGAGCTGAGTAAGGTGGAATCTGCAGTTTGTTTCCAGTGACCCCTCTACTTTAATGTCAGCCTCAGCCCTTCATAAAACCCTGGATCAAGCATTTTAAGGACAGTTTCATAGAGTGTGTGAGCTGAATACCTGAGCTAGTCTGCAGTGATCCCTTTGGGTTCTGGAGAGAGGAGCTATCAGACACGTCTCTGGAGAAGAGAGAAGGGGAGAACAAATCATTCACAACATTTCACATGCACAAGGTTACACACACACACACACACACACACACACACACACACACACACACACCTGTTTCTCTCCTCTGAGAATTTGGTCCTGCATTTTTGTACGATATGATCCACCAGTTCGGACTCAGGAATCCTCTTCTCCGACTGCCGGTCCTTCTCAAAGGACTTCACCTGAGGAGCAAGTTAAAAAACAGATACAGGTCCATTCATAAAAGCCAAAGCTAGGAGGACCAAATCTCTCAGTAAAAACCCAGTCTCTCTTTCTGGTCATCTTCAGGAAACCACCATAATTTGAACAGCTAGCCATTTTTTAAGGGCTTTCTAAAAAGATCCTGACTGCCATTTGTCTTTTACTTTTCTTATTTGGAGCCTGAGCTGGCATCTTCTTGAAAAATATGGCCTTGATTTACTAAAGGCCTGTGGGTGAAAACTTGATACACACATATAATCCTCCCTGCACACTGGAGGACATCCATCTTGGGCTTTTTTCAGGAGCAGATATCAAGTTTGTAGCAGTTTTTCGTAAATCACGGGCCTATGAGTGAGAGTATATTTTACCTATCCCAAAGGAATCTGACCAGCAACAGACAACCTTTTATGCCATTTCTAGAACACATACTACCCTACACTATACACACATATCCACATATTCCACTAGTGCATGGTGGCAAATAAACATTTCTAACACTCTGGCTGGCAGTCCGGCTTCAGTGGCTCATACAGCAGAGCAGCCAGGAGGAACACACCTGACCTGGGTAACCAGAACCTCCTCTGGGTCCTCATTAGAGCAATCAGGTGGATTTGGGCAGAATCAGAGCTCAACTGACCTCTACACCCACAGCTCTCTGGCTCTCAAACGCTGTTACCACTCTGTCACTCGCTACATTACATTTATGCTTTTATTTATTTAGTATGCGCTCTCAATTAGTCATTTTTTGTAGCGACTTACAGTTCAGCTAAGGCATGCTTTTTTCCACCATCAGTAATGGTCTCCTAGGGCTCTGAACCTTTGACCCCCCTTTTAAATGATGGACAAAGTTGGACAATGAGCAAAAATGCTCATGAAACTTAATGAAACAATAATGTGGTGAAACCAAATTACTAATTGAATACTAAGCAACATCCTGAGCAAATGAATGGGTGGGTCAGCAGCATGACCCCACAAGCCACTTGCAGTGTGTCATTTACTGTTGACT
>NW_027468680.1:32121682-32214182 GCF_046254945.1 Alosa pseudoharengus
GAAAATTGTGGCCGATACCGATAACCGATATTAATATTGCTGTTATGGCCGATACCGATATTTACCGATGTCGATATATCTGTATAGAAAAAACATTTTTATGATAATCAAATAAAAAGCTATTTAACAAAATGCATTTTTTTAAATAACATTTCAATAGCCTACCTTAGAACACGAGAGGATTACAATATAATAGAATATATCTGTATTATTTTATATCCTGATATAAAAAGAGAGAATACTGAATGTCTGATATTTATGACAGCACTTTATGCAGATTAGCCTATAGGTATGGCACACTATAGGCCTACTATTTATATTACAACTCTCCCTCTTTAATTCAGCTGTGTGGTTGAAGCCTGGAAATATTGTAAACAAAGTAGCATAGTTGGCTAGCTTATCATAGTCTACTGATTGGACTGTTCAGTTTCCCCATGTGTGTTTAAGTTTCAAGGTAATATCTTGTTCTCCTTGGTACTGGCACTTTTGGGAAACATTGGTATTGAGATGATCAGTCAACTTGAAACCAAGAGTTTAAAACAAATATGTGCAGCATGCTAATGTTGCTAAGCAGATTTAATAGTAATTTAGCCGTCTTCTATGAGTCCTTGCTTTCACGATTGTAATGTTTTATTTGGATTGCGTTGCCCGAGTCGCGCGTGTCCATTGAGTGAGCGAGAGAGAGCGGGGCAAAGAGAGGGGGTTTATACTGTTTGGTAAAGTCTACAATGAAAGAAACGTAGGCTACCGCCAAGTAAAGCAGGAGATGTGTGTTGCTTATGCGGCCGCCTAAGCTGCAAAGCACTGCGTGAACACTAGAAAGTGTCGGTTCTGCCTTTTCACACCGCGACACAGGTTTGTGGATATGAGTGTTGCGATTTCAGTTTCGAATCGCATATTGTTACAGCCAAATTAAATTCCTATTACGACCATATAACTACATTCTGCCTGATACACAGTTATATTTAGCCTACCACGAGAGACGTTGTGCTAGGCGTGACATGACATGCAAGCCAGCCATCAACTTGACTACAAGCGACGTGAAAATCACGTTGCGGCCACGTGATGGCCACGTTAGTGTGTTTGCTGGGACGCAACGTTTTGAAAGAACTTTTGTCAGATGCCCAGTGTCTTCTTTCTGTCAGTCTTGTTGCTATGCTATTTTAAATAAGAAATATAATGCAATAGAAGGGCATATTTAACGGATTCAGTGTAGACAGATAACACGCTTGGATAGCTACACACACGTCAAATACACAGGAATGATTATCGGCCTGTTCACATCGGCTCTATTTTGACATCGGAACGATACCGATGTGTAAAAAAATGACCATATCGGCCGATATTTTATCGGTGGCCGATACTTTATCGGTGGCCGATACATCGTGCACCACTACTATACAGCCTGACAATCAATCTGAACAAGACATTCAAACCAGGGAAATCCAATCCCAGCAACCCCAGCTTCAGAAAGCAGCAACAACAGACAAGACAAGTTTCATTTCCATTTCACATTGACTTTTGACTGTCTCTGCAAACTCAATTTGAAACAGCAAAGTAATGCTACCTTGCACACAAAAAGCAACAATAGATGTGAAAATAACAGATTCTAGTGTCTATTCAAATTAGAATGGCTGTCTGTGTGTGCAATACCATTCCACACCGTCCACTCATGTTAACAGCAAGCCCAGCATAGCACAGCAGTGGTCTAAAAAACACACTATCAGCCGCAATCTCTTCCAGGAACACATGTACAGCTCTTTTTAGCCCACTCATGAATCAGTCATTGTTCAAGCAAACCTAAAAAAGGAAGTGGGGGCAAAGATGAAAACCAAAAAAGTCTGTTTGACCCACCGGCTCCTCCATAGAGGCCACAGCACCACAGATCTTATCCAGCGCCACGCTGACCCCAACTGCTGAGGGTGCGGGGCCTGGTCCCACCGGGCCGCGGAAGTCTGAGATCTACACACAGGACAACAAGGTGGAAAAAAACAGCAGGGAAGAACGTCAAATACAAAATATCTGAAACGGCAGATGTTGACATGGATTGAATGCCATGCCACATTACTTGCTAGTCCAAGTGGACAAGCTAAAAGTGGTCACAAAATGGACATGCTAGAAAAATTTGAAGTTGAAAAAGTTTTATCTGGAAATATTTTATGGTCTGTGTGTCAGTCATCAATCCACATCTAAAGTGTCACACTACCTTCCCACCAAAGAACACTTTCACTCTTTGAGCCCACTCTAGCAAAGGAGAAGACCTGTGTCTCAGTTCTCACACATCCATGTAGCACTTAGAATGGTCAGAACATATTCACTGTATCTCTAGTCACAGATATATGTAACCAGCACAACGTACGGGCTACAGTACATCCATTGTGGAGTAACTCTGGATTCATCTGATGGTCAAGGCCTTAACAACATGCCCTCTGGTTTAGGAAAGGTTGGGTATTGGTCATACCAGGTGGTCGTAGCGCCCACCAGCGGCGAGGATGTCAGGCACAGTGCGTCTGCGCTTCCTGACAAAGGCCACAAACTGGAAGATGACCCCCCTGTGATGCTGGATCTTATACACCAGGCCCAGGTTCACCATCACCTTAGGAAAAAGAGAGAGACTTTCATTTTCACTTTCATTTATCTACATGAAACCATTAATTTACCAACAACTTACATTGTCTCAAGGTGTTAGTTCAAGGTTCAAGTTAAAGGTGAGTCCATGCCAGATCGGAGAGTAAGTTTGACTGTCCTATAACACAGTTATTACACATTCCTAACCTCTTCTGCAAAAGTTCTAAGTTCTAAGTTCTGTAAAGTTATGAGTTAAGCTATATGTTTATTTAATGTTGATCTGACATTTGAATGCATATCAAGTTGAGCATTGTGGTCTCTGCCACACAGTTCTTACTTCTGGCAGAGACACACAAACTTATTTTCAAACAAATTTAAACCTCACAGTATATGACTGTTACCAAGATATAGGATAATATATCCTGTATGTCTCACTCCATTGAAGGGTACCATATGTCTATGCAATAATCATTTCCCACAACTTGAAGTCTAGGATGCGTATGAGGAATTAAGAGTGGGACTCCATTGTGTAACATGTCGTGGTGTGTGGACTGACGTGATTAGGACATATGATGCTGCTTTTTTTTGGACAACATATTTTGCCGATATGTTTATCTGGTTGATATTTTTTAAAAGTAATTTATTCTATAATTATATATATTTCCGTACACATTACAGTCTAAGGGATTTAGGGAATTTGGGCAAATGTTTATAGCAGCCAAACTTTCCCCAAATTGTCCTAAAGCATGTTTATGTTTGTTGCCAGACATTACAAGGCAAATGGTCATAATGTGAGTGATCGCAAAAATAATAACTTTAACTTTGTATATTCGATTAACACAGCCTACTGCTAATATCTATTATGCAATCAATCAACCTCTAATGATGATCTACCTGCAGCTTGATGCCCAATTTCCTGAGCAGGCTGGTCAGCTCCTCCAGCTCCTTGACGCCCTGCTTGGCCAGCTGGGTCACGGCCGTCTTCTGCTTGGTCAGGAAGTCTAGCGATGGAACCAGGTCTTGCAGCTCACCCTTCTGCCCAATGAACTTGTACAGCGTCTGCAACTGATGCAACAGGGCACAAGTCTATTGATTAGATAGATATACACATAATGATTATTACATACTAGATGATTTAATTAGTTGCAATTAGTTGCACTCTGTCAATGTATAACAGAGTTAGATTGCAATCTAGTGTGGATTAAGGAGAAGCTTTAGGCATTGAGTAATTAATTAGTTGACGGGAGTCATGCTGTGTGTGTGTGTGTGTGTGTGTGTGTGTGTGTGTGTGTGTGTGTGTGTGTGTGTGTGTGTGTGTGTGTGTGTGTGTGTGTGTGTGTGTGTGTGCGTGTGTGTGTGTGTGTGTATGAGTGTGTGTGTGTGTGTGTGTGTGTGTGTGTGTGTGTGTGTGTGTGTGTACGGGTGGATAAGAGGCATTATTGTAAATCGTTTTTAGCGCTCGGAGGAGTACTCATTATATACTTGTAAAACACAGCAGACACATTAACAAGGTTCAAAACTTAATTTTCATTGGTGGTGGTCTTTGGGAGGCAAGAAGAAGGACAGAAGAACAAAGAAAGGGCAAGGGTAAGAGCAGAAAATCTTTTGAGAGGAAACCGTTAACATAAACATAAACATAATTAATAGCTAATTAACACTAACTGTAATCCATAGAGAACAGATTAAATTCCAAGTGTTTTCAAAGACATGCATTGCGTTATAGCCAAATGCCTCTTTGTTAAGATGATCTCCCTCAGCATAGAAATAACCAGGAAGGACTGGACCACAGCTCCAAATATTTATGAGACAAATCTACACCTGGGGGCATGTTTCATTCATGAATCAACCCTTCTGACATCCAACTTCATTCAGGGATATTAATCAAAATCTCATTGCAGTTTTTTTCCTTCTTTCTGGAAAAATATTTTGAAGTCAACCCTGCAAGCCCAGGGGATGATCCAGCTGAAGCGGCGGACTGCAGCCCAGCAGGCTCGGTGGCACAGGAAGGGGACTCCCGCTGTTACTGGACGCCTCTCATTTCACATGCAAGACCTGCTCCCCAGGTCTGGATGAGCTTCCAGCTCTTATAAAGGTGGCCATCATACACATGGTGATTTCACTGGGTTTGGCAGGCCAGGCAGAGGTGCCTGTACACGCCCACCCCCCCCCCCCCCCCCTTAGCCCTGTCCTGGGGAAGACATTAGGCTGCAAAGTGTGCGGAGAGGGAGTATGAAGCTAACCAAACCTGGAGCAGGAAGAGAGGGGACTCACGCTGTTGGACAGAGATAAATTGAAGAACTTGGCCTCCACTTCTCGCTTTGTGAGCTTTTCACTCTGAAACACAAAAAGTGTGAGTCTATTAGTGTGTGTGTGTGTGTGTGTGTGTGTGTGTGTGTGTGTGTGTGTGTGTGTGTGTGTGTGTGTGTGATGGGGTGACTCAAATGGCAATCCTTGCCAGAGAGCACTCACTGTTCATGCAAAGTTAAAACAGAAAAAAGATGTAACCAAACATTTGATAATATTCCACACAGCTGAGAATAAGAAACTGGAAGGCTGCATTTTCCATTAAAACACAAGACAAGACTCCATCCGTGTCTCTCCCCAATTCTTACTCTCAGATGACTCCCTTTGATTATACGTAAATAGAACAATGCTCTGGTAACAGCAGAATCCACCATTAGGAGCACTGATAGGAACGGATTATTCAGCGAACTGATTATAATGGCCTATCAGCCAACTAGCATCTCATCATCAGACCCTCATTTCCTGTGTTGCCATCATTCTCAGGACTGACTTTTCTTCAAGATTATGCTGTATTCAGAGTGAATATTTTATTAAAATTCACAAAACTCATCCTTCACTGATCCCGAGTATGGAATTTGTTACATTTGTACAATGTTATCATAATAAATTTGAGAAGTTATGGCGTCATTCATTAAAACAGTAACCCTGTTCTGAGTGAGTGAGTCACTCATAAGTCTCATAAGGCTCTAAAAAGCATCTTGTCAAATATGTACACTTGATAACCCCCTCATGACATACAGCATGGGGGGAGAGTGGGGGGGGGGGGGGGGTGTCAGGTCTCTCACCATGGAATCACACAGGATGTTGGCTGCCTGCATGAGTTTGTCCTCAGGCACGCCGCTGTGCAGCAGAATGGCCCTCAGCAGGCTGGTGTGGTTCAGGTAGACTGTGTAGTTCCTCTCCTGCACACACACACACACGCACGCACGCACGCACGCACGCACGCACGCACGCACGCACGCACGCACGCACGCACACACAGTTAGTGCGCCATGCAGCACAGTTTATAACAATCCCAGAACAGTAATAGGAGTCAGGACAGGTGTCAGATGAAGGTAAGGTCAGTGGCAATCATTTCAAACAGTATAAAAAACAATGTTGACCCTCGTGCATCTTCATGGACACTCTACCAGTACAGTACAGGAGGAGGAAGAGGAAAGGCAGAGTGGTGCAGCATTTAAAACATCAATGGCTTATTTATGGAAAATGGCACTTTATATATTGTTGGGCTGTGGGACCAGGGATGACTGAAGCTTCGGCTACATTGTCACTGAATATGGAAGCTTCACTGTACATGATTAGAGAATCAAAAGTCTGATTTCTGAGACTGGAGTTCTGGGGGGGAAAATACACTGCACACATACAAACATGTAAACACTGAGGAGAACACATAATGATTACAAACAGCCCACACACATAGAGCACAAGAGAATAGGGGCCAGCTTTGAAATGGTGCTGCCAAACTGATTCATCATGGCCTATCCTGCCCTGTTATCCAGAGTGACTCAAAACTTTTGAGCTGAATTATCGGTGTTTTTTGTGTGTGTGTGTGTGTGTGTGTGTGTGTGTGTGTGTGTGTGTGTGTGTGTGTGTGTGTGTGTGTGTGTGCGTGTGGTTGTCTACTTGTGTCTCTCTGTGTGAATGTGTCTTTATGTATATGTGTGTATGTGCGTATCCTCATCTGAGTTTGTGTGTGTGTGTGTGTGTGTGAAACTCATAGCCCCAGGGCAGTGCTGTGGAACAGACTCTCCATCTCTATGATGTTGGATACGCTGAGCCTCTAAGGGTTAAGTGGGGTGAACCGTTGCCAGGTCTCCGCGACAAACAAAGTAAAAACGTAGGTTTACGCATGTCCGTTTAGAAGTGAACCAAAGTGATATTTACCATAGTATGGTCAACGAATATCACCGCTTGTTGATGGATTTACTCAACCTGTCTACAACTTCGCCAACCAGAACTCAGCCATCTACCATCTACTCAGCCGTACCCATGATGGATTTTAGTTTCTCTTTAAACGAAACTCAGAACCTGCATGTTTGAAGGCTAAAGCATGGAGTGAACTACTGAGATTAAGTGCTTTATTGTCTACTTATGTTATGGTAGTCTGGGGACATGTTGCTAAAAAGTAGTCTATTATAACTTGATGATTGCACCTGTGCGATCACTCAGAGCAAAGTGGACTCATGGTAGGGCATCAAGTCAAGGTGTTGAAGTTTTCTACTAAAAGTACTTCAGCATAATCATATGAAAGCAGATGATCTGACATTCAAGTAAACAGCATTGGTGAAAGAAAGGGTAGTCTGCAATAGCAATGCTGTGGATAGGCAGCAGGCATACAGCTAACCAGGCGCACACACACACACACACACACACACACACACACACACACACACACACACACACACACACACACACACACACACACACACACACACACACACACACACACACACACACACACACACACACACACACACACACACACACACACACACACACACACACACACAGGCATAGAGCACCTGTCTGACACATAAAGGCCTAATGATACTGGAGAATGCACGCAGCTGTACAGGTCCAATCCAGCTGTTTAAACATCCTGAGCTCTGAACTGGTGACACAGGAAATGGCCGTGTCAGGCGGCTCTCTCTGGAGGTTGGGCCAGCCAGTGGAGTTAATGGCTCCAGGTCAACTACAGCACCCTCAGTGGGAGCTGAGCATACACTGGGCTCTCATTTAAGGAGGGTGAACCCCTGACACCAGTGGCTTGTTGAAATCTGCCGAATGCTCACTGTGAACTACCTTCTCGGATCAGTTGCTTGTCTTCACAAACGTCCCCCGCAAACTCAAGGCAAAAGAAAAAAGGTTTGGTGGCTATTATGGAGGCACCTCAACTGCTGTTCCAATGAGTACCAACAAGGTATTAAGGGCAGAGGGCAAACAGAATACAGCAGAACCAACTACCGGTAGTTAATGGCAAACACAGACACAGACACAGACACATACACCAACACACATACATGCACACAGCCACACACATGAACTAACAGACACACAAAAAGACATACAGACAGAGACAGACAAACTCGTCTACACAAGAGCACACATGGAAAAATCCACCATGTTACCTGCAGAGCGCTGAACTCGTGGATGATCTCAGAGATGGTGTAGATGGCCTCTGCGTCGGGCAGCAGGGTGTTGGTGACGGGGGCCACGATGTCAAAGGCACATTCCAGCATCTCTCGGGGGTGCGAGCGGTCCAGCTTCCGCGGCCGAAACACACGCTCTATGCTGTACCTGTCGCATTGGGAAACAGACAATAAGAGCAGTACTGGGACCTCCAAAGTCCAATGCTGTCCCTGGATGAGACAGAAACAGCCAGATGGGAGTGTGCCACCACAACACTTCAACACATGTTCAGAGAGAAACAACCAAATAGGGGAGAATAGCACTAGTATGCCAACAGAAGCATTAACTACCTGGGTGATAAGACTACTGCAATGCCTAACAAATAATATTGTATTCAATGCTCTTTCAATATTGTAATCAATATTGTAACTATAAAGAAGGAAAATGAAGCAAAGGACACAACTGTGTCATTTAAACACCCATATATGTGAGGGGAAGAAACTGCAGATGGTTCTGCTGCAGCTTGGACCAGTAAGGACAGAGCACCTGGCTGTTACCCAACCAGGAAGGACAGACTACAAAGGGCCATGACTGCAAGGACACATATCCTTGACTCCTCAAAGATTCCTTGACTGTTTCCAATTGTAAAATTTCTCATGCTTTTCTTGCTGCTGTCAAATGTGGTTTACTTTCAAAACACTCAGATAAGTTGTTTATTAGGCTATTCTTGGACCCTGTGTTCTACTTCAGAAAATTATAGAAGGGCAGTGAAGTCTGAGCAAGAGCATCAGTAATTACCTTTTTAAGTGTGAGATGTTGTTTCGAGCAACGAATCTTGCAAAAGCCAACTGCAGCACAATGTCATGAACGACATGAAACAGAGAGAGAGAGAGAGAGAGAGAGAGAGAGAGAGAGAGAGAGAGAGAGATAGAAAGAGAGAGAGAGAGGGCACACAATTAAGAGTGAGTAATACATCTCTGGAGACACCATTCAGTGACGCAGAGATCAAATGCCTGATGGCTTTTCATGCTTTAATGAACCACAGGACTGCCAAGTTAGTGCAGTGGCATTCACTTCCCGGCTGCTGTGTTATCGTGTGTCCGCTCACTGAAATGGAATTTAATTTCTCACACACTAGTGTAAGTGTAGGGGAATTAACTTCCTGCGTCAGTGCAGTGGCATTTTACTTCTTCACTGGTGTGTTAATGTAAGTAGTGTCATTTCAATGACATTAACTTCCTATCTGCTGTGTCTGTGTAACTGTGTTAAACTTCCTATCTGTTGTGTGTGAACTGTATTCACTTCCTGTTCACTGTTTTTGTTTAACTGTATTCACTTCCTGTCTGTTGTGTCTGTGTAACTGTGTTCACTTCCTGTTCACTGTTTTTGTTTAACTGTATTCACTTCCTGTCTGTTGTGTCTGTGTAACTGTGTTCACTTCTTATTCACTGTGTCTGTAGGCTCGTTCTGGATTAACAGCGGTTGACCTTGCCTGACTTGATACGTCAACATGATCTGCAATGATCTGCCAGTGTCAGCCAGGAGGAGCTAATAAAGATGTCAGACAGCCCCCGGGAGCTAGGAGATATCGCGGAATTTTGTTTGCACTTACAGTAATACAATTTAAATTTCCTTCCAATTTCCTTCATTAAAATGAACATGATTACTGACTAAATAGATAATTATGATGTTGATTTCATAAACCATTGTTGGCATACATTCAACAGATGTTTGTGTCATTGGTCTACACTACAGCATTAAATAGCAGAATAATACGTTTCCAGTACCACTCCTACAGAAATCACATACAAGAAGGTATCCCTTTGAATTTTGAACAAGTTTACTTCAGGCACATTGCTCCCATGAGGTCTTAAGGTCATGTGACATGGTGACATCACAGTGACTTTGACCAAGTCAAACAGCATATCTAACCAGCATGCATTGCGTTCAACCCAGCATGCCATGCATCACTTTAAGCCAGATCTGCCAAATAAGTCCTGTGTGTTAATTTCTTGTCTGTTTTGTCTGCGTAACTGTGCTCACTTCCTGTCTGTTGTACATACCCGCAAGTCATAGGGCAGTGTGACCAGCATGCCACTGTGGTCCATGAAGCAGGCCAGCTCACAGCCCTCATACAACGTCCGGTTCCTAGGCAACAGCAGTGGCATCTGGAGCCGCACAGCACCTGTGTGTGTGTGTGTGTGTGTGTGTGTGTGTGTGTGTGTGTGTGTGTGTGTGTGTGTGTGTGTGTGTGTGAGAGAGAGAATGTGAGTAAGAGTGAGAGTGAGAGTGTGAGTGTGAGTGTGAGTGTGAGTGTGAGTGTGAGTGTGAGTGTGAGTGTGAGTGTGAGTGTGAGTGTGAGTGCGTGTTGGTTTATGAGGGCAGTCACAAGCACACAATGTTAAAATAACACATCAGATCACAGCTGTTAGACTAACTGGCAAGGATACACATGGCAGAAATACCACACCACAGAACATAAAGGGCTGCATGGTAACGAAAACACAAGGAAATCAAAGCTACTATACATTAAGCTACATACAGCTGGAGGCTACATCCATATGTGCACATACGTATAATAAACTGAGACTACTATTCTGCTACTATACACAGCCTTCAAGTCTGTAGCCGCACACATCAATAACATCTTAAGGAACACAAGCACAGCTTGAAGCCTGATGGGCAGGCATTCATCAGTGCAATGACACCTCACAAGAGTAGCCTGGCGGCAGTTGGAAACACACACACACTAAACCCATCCTATCCTACAGGCTCAGTGTGGGACTGTGTGAGTGCCAACCAAACGCATGCCCCATATTGTTTCATGAAAGAAAAACAGAAAATAGAGGAACAACACCACTGCTTTTATTCCACTGGATAAATAAAGGCATGTGTGGCAAGCTAACACAAGATGTCCCCAGTGCCTCTCTCTCTCTCTCTCTCTCTTCTGTCTCTTCTCTCTCTCTCTAATGCTCAGCCTAACTTTTCTCTTCCTCATTCATTTTCTCACCACCCCCCTTCCATTTCTCCCTCTCTCTTGTTCATATTTCCTCCCTCTATCTACCTCTTTCTCCCTCTCTTTCTCCCTGTCCCTCTTTATGATGGGTGCTTGTGGCTTCCCCTCCACACAGTCTCCATCCACACATGAGGCTGCAAACAGCTCGCAGGCCCCCATCTATAATCATGACAGTGGCGCCCCAACCAGAAAACCCACTTCCCCGAGTCGGCTTTCAGGGTTAATATTTCTGTCTCGGCTTAGCGTTCGTGTTCGTGTGGCCCGAGACTCCAATGGCACGACCCAGGAGAGAAAAAGCAGTCGGTGTGTGACTAAGACTGAGGCAGCGGAGATGGAGGTCGTGGTGGTGGTGTTTTTTTTTTTCAAACATGAGCGGATTTCCTGGAGTGCTGGCTCACACACCGCGGCGTGACTCACCGTGCTTTCTGAAGATCCTGGTGATTGTTTCGTACACATACTGTTGCAGTTTGGCGCTGTTGAAATTAAAACTGCCCTGGAGCGAGAAAAAAACAGAAGGAAGGATAGAGGGAGGGAGAGAAGAAAGGAGAGAGGAAGGGAGAGAGGGTTAGACACACAGAGAGCCATTGATGAGGCGCAAACACAGCCAGCTTTATGCATCCCAGATGAAGAGAGCACAAGACAGCCTCGCATGAAACTCTACAGTGCCACCTAAAGGTTACGAATGTGGGTCAAAAAGCCAACCAACACTGGGAAATGTGCTTTTCTGAGAGATTAGCTCGTGTATATAAACTAAAGAGTAGGCGCTGTACTAAACAGGACCTGGAGTAAGATGAGACAATTGGAATTGAGCCCATGAAAACAAAATAAGCTACCGGTCTAAAGTCTAAAAGCTTTTTCTCAATGGATATCTCCACTGAAATTATCTTTTTGTCCAGGGCTAGGGCTTAATCCAAGTATGGGAAACTGGCCCACAGAAGACCTTGCTGAGAGTTGTTGACAGTCAACAAAGCCATGCTAGCCTGGTAGGAATTGTATGGAAATGGGAGCTTTTTTCACCTCCACACACTCAAATTCAATGGTTCTCCTTTGGAATGATGCAACTGACACGTTTTGATGAGCAAGGCACAAGCAGAAAAAAAAGTGAGGATTCTAAAAATGCAAGCTGCTCAAAGTTCAAAATGATATGGTCATGTTTTTTTTTTTTTCAAAGTTTTTTTTCTCACTATCATTGCAAACAATTGTGGAGTTAGCGGAATTGTTAAGTCGATTGATCCATGGAGGAAAGGTGTGCCCATAAGGTCGATCAAGTCTTCTTTATCTGGATGCCCTCACTGGCCTGCTGGGTTGTGGGAAAAGCTCACCCTGGAAAGCCTGTGAGAGCTAGGCTAACACTGCCAGAAAAACCTAGACACCGTTACAAGAACACCGCTAATGAGTCCTCTCTGCTCTCCACTCTTTCTGTGCACCTTTACATGGCAAAGCCTCTCTACATCTTCTGTTTACATGTGAGAAAATATTGAAGCACAATGAATGAATGTGTGAATGAACTTCGATGAATAAGCACAATGAATCAGTGAATGACCTTCATGGATAAGCCTCTCTCCATCTTATATAGTATTCATACACGGCTGAGTGACACCCATGTAAGTGGCCTGGGGGCCAGCAGATACCTTGTGGATGTCGATGTCGTAGGTGTAGTCCATGACGAGCGACGTGCTCTGGGAGAAGAGCTGGCTGACCATGGTGCGGTAGGCCTTGCCGTTGACGTTGGCCATGGTGTGCTGCAGCACCTCGTGCAGCTCCGACTCCTCCATCTGCGGCGGCGGCAGCAGCTCGCTCCTCAGCAGCTCCTGGGCCGTGGGACGCAGCGCCGGGTCGTGGTTCAGCAGCCAGCCAATCACCTTCCTCTGCAGGGACAGGCCGAAGCAGAACGCAAAGAAATGTGATATTCTAGAACAATGCCGCTGACCGTATCTAGATGAGAGAACTGGTGGTTAAGGATACAGTGGTGCTTTAGCAAAGGGATTGGTATTGAGTGTAGGTCTGGGAAAAGAGTCTTCATGGTGTAGTAAACTCAATACATCTATGGTGAACATATAGATTTTACACTTCAGCACAAATAAATGCACAACATGTTCAAAGCAAGACACCTGAGCAAGACACCTCACCTGAGTTCCACTTTCATATTCCACAAAGTCCTCTGGGAACTCAACAGACTCCTAGGAAAAGCAAACAAAACAATAGTGAACTTGGATTGCCCCTGCAATTTACAAAACAGCTACAATCGTCCACAAAGTGCTTCATCAGTAGACGCTTGAGGTCTGGGAGGCTCCAGAGTGCCCTGTCAAACTCAGCTTTGCACGATTCGGAGTGTCATATGACATGATATGTGTATATGTGTGTGTGTGTGTGTGTGTGTGTGTGTGTGTGTGTGTGTAGAGTTACCTATTTCTCAAATAGCTAAGATTCATTCTGAGGCTGTGTGTGTGTGTGTGTGTGTGTGTGTGTGTGTGTGTGTGTAATCTCACCATTCTCAGCATGCTCAGGACTGAGATCCGCTCTGAAGCTGTGGTCATGGGTCTATAGGACATCTCAAATAGGATAATCCCTAGGCTGAAGAGATCGACTTTCTGTGGTGAGAGGCATGCACGCACACACACACACACACACACACACACACACACACACACACACACACACACACACACACACACACACACACACACACACACACACACACACACACACACACACACACACACACACACACACACACACACACACACACACACACACACACACACACACACACACACACACACACACACACACACACACACACACACACACACACACACACACACACACACAGTAAGAGAGAGAGAGACAGAGAGAGAGAAACCTCAATACCTCTTCATAATAAAAGCAACAAAAAAATATTTTTCCACAGCCTCCCGGCAGGAGCCGACTTCTTTCTGCGATTCGGACATCTTTAACGTTCCTTCAGACCACATCTGCACACATAAAACCATCATGGACCAAACAATGACCCTCTTCCCCAACCACAGCAGGATGGAAACACATTTACACCACACTGTACAGGGGCCCTTGTGGTGAGGGAAGTCATTGATGTTGGGTCTGTCAGCGAAAAGGTTTCTTACTTAGCATAGCATTTAACCCTCCCCCATCCCCCAAAATCATACCTGATTTTATAGTTGTCAGCTGTGTCAAAGAAAGTTTCTTAAGTTAACATATAATTTAGCCCCCCACACAAACACACACACATCGTGCTTCCTACCTGATTGAATGGTTGTTGGCTCGGTCAATGAAATGGTGTCATTTCACCCCCCCACCCCCCAAAGTCATAACTGGCTGTATGGTTGTCAGGTCTGCTAATGGGACGGTTTCTTATTTAGCATAACATTTAACCCCCCTGTGTTTCCTACCTGGTTGTATGTGGCTTTGGTGTTGCCCTGCACTTCTGGGCTGACGTATAAGGCGGTGCCAACCATGCCAGTCAGGTTCCCTGTCCCAGGGAGGAGAGGAAAGATGCTTTTCAATGATGAAACATGTTTTTCAGAAGCACACTTGTCTGCATTTTTTCCCTGGGTATTTGGAGAGTTGTCCCTCACTTGAAAGTCACTGTCATGTTATATGCTGCTTGACAGACACAAACAAAATACAAACAGAAGGTGCTATCTCGACGGTGGTCTCTGAGCTACATGCTTGGTGATAACTCTTCAAGTGAGGATGATCCTGAGATGAATTCTCTCTTTGAACAGAGATAAAAATGCTACTTTATGTTCTATGTACCCAGGGTACCCATGACGATATGTGGTCGCATTACCACTCTGACTTCGGTGTGGCCTTTTGATCCAAAATAGTCAGGGCTTTGGTTTACGCAAATGGCTATTTATTTTGAGCCGCATGATCGTAGCGTGACCTTGCAACTCACCGCTTCTGAATGCATCCTGTATGTGTGGACATTTTGGGTGGAAAAACAAATAAGAGTTTTCCAATAAGAGTATACAGTAAGAGTATTCCAAAAAGTATCTCTCCAACAACTTGTTTCACTTATCATGCCTTATCATTTCGATGTAGTGGATAGAAATAATGGCCAATGCTTGTCTGTACAGACAAACTAAACTTAATAGATTTCTTGTGACAAAGTGCCAATCACTACAGTTGAGTGAGTATACCATCTGACTGCTAGACAAACAAGCCCTGGGCCCGTATTCACAAAGAAGTTTAAGGCTAAAAGTAGCTTCTAACTGGTGGATTTAGGAGCAACTCCTAAAAATAATGGGTGTGTCACTCGTAACTTTAGGACTCCTATTTTTTTTGATTAAGAGTAATTTACAAAGCATTTTAGACCTAAAAGTAGCACTGGGACAGAAGTCGAGAGGACTCCTAACTCACTAAGACCTATTCACAAACAATCCTAAGCTGCTTTTTGTGGCAGTTCACGTCTCAATGTTTTGAAATGTATGCGGCTACAGCTCTCAATTACGAGGGAATAATTGTGCATTGTAACTAAGGGATGCAATAACGCCACCAACAACAACCAAAACCATTCATTGTCAACATGTAAACTAAATGTAACGTTTCATTGTAAATCAAATGAATTTGTTTCTTCATACAGATTATGTAAAACATGTTGCAAAGATACTGCATCAATCCATAGGGTATTTCATTATGCTATTAGGCTATTTGCTGTGTCTTACTCTTTATTCATTTAGGCTATTTATTCATGATCTTCCATCCTTTGCGGTACTTGTGTAGCGCACGCATTCTCACCAGCAAAGACCTGTCACCTGTCACTCATCATCGTAGGGGAAGTTTTTGGCATCATTCCCGCGTTATAATCATCAGCCAATCAAGGTGGTCACTTTGATCAAGCTTGTGCATGAGTAATGATGTCAACCATAGCAACAAAGACTCAGTCTTAGTCTGAGAGGTTTTGTGAATAACTTTTAAGAGAAAACTCCTAGCTAAAATCTTTTAGTGGGTTTTAGGAGTACTCCTAGTGGTAAGATAAAATGCTTGTGAATATGGGCCCTGATCTTTTTGGCGTTTACAGTCAAGCTGCAGGCACCCCGGGGCCCCGCGTTTGAGGACGGGTGGGGTGACTACTCTCTCCGTTCACTACATTGCTCATAAATAAACATGCAGTCTGCTTGTGTTTTTGCCCAACTCAGCTCACACAAACCAAACAAACAACTACAATAAGGAGAACATTGTTTTGCCCTTTGTGTGAGTCCATGTATCATCTGTCTTTCACTACAGAGTTCAATTTTGTAATTTACTCTAAAAACGCGTCAAGTTCTCTAAAGAGACGGCTCAGGTCAGATCCAAACACATTACAGTGTGCCAGCAAGGCCTGTACGGTGGTGAAAACTTCCAGAACTTTCTGGACCGAGCCGAGTAGGGGTCTGGCACTGACTCACCTGTAGGGTCTGGCTTCAGAACCAGGCCTGAGCTGCCCTCCTCCACCTCCAGCTTGCCAGCAGCCTAGAGAGACAAAACACAGAGCATCTGAGTGCTTCACACTCTCTCTCTAACATGATAATATGACCAAGACTGAGAGCTTGAGCAAGTCAAAAAAGCGATTTCTATCTTCACTGAAAACTGTGAAGACGAAGTCAGACGAAGTTATGACTCTGTCCGAGCCACTATATTTGTATCCCATTTACAGATCCAGAACTGAGTACGAACACCAGCACCGGAGGAGCAAAGAGCAATTCACTGAATCTGACAAGAGTGTATTGAACTGCTAGCCTCGCTGACACCAGGCCCTTCTCCACTGAGAGTGGGTCTGGAAAAGGTTCATTGACTTACGACTTCCAGCAGGGGCGTAGCTAGCAGTGAAACTACACTTCAACTGGTGCATTACACTCTTACCAAATCGTTTCAGAAGTGTAGCAATCTTGTAAACTAAGGTTTAAAATGCAGTTGTTCACTCAATTCCAAAAAAATACACTTCCATGCCAGACTAGTGATTGTATTTGTGTGCCCGTGTTTTAGAGACATTGGAAATGGGCTTCAATAGCCTCTTGACCAGACGGACCTCCAGAGCAAATCCCAAATTTGCCGAAGGTTCGTATGGGTATTCCCAGGCTATTGAACTGCAATCATTAACTTTATTTTCATACCATGTATATACCATGTGTGCGTGTGTGTATGTGTGTGTGTACTGTACATATATACACACACACATTATACCCTGTCTGTCACAGATAATATGTCAAGGGCCGAGACCTGCTCTTGTCTCAGTGCTCAAGACACATGATGGACAGACAGACTAGTATGAAAACAAACATCCACTCAGAGGTGTCTCTTCAGGAGATTCACCTGCCAACTCTCAGAGGCTGACCTGACACGAACTCTCTCTCAAAAACAATTGGAGTCACACAGCTTTAGAGCATTTTCCCCCTGTGATTCTGCAGACATACACACCACATTAGCTGGATGGTCGGTGGCCAGGCCAAAGTCCCCGATCTTCACGTGATCTTGGGAGTCCAGGAAAATGTTGACTGGTTTCAGGTCTCGGTGGATCATTCCCTACCGAGAGAGACCAATAAGCATGAGCCACATCTGTCACAGGTCCAGTGTCACGGGAGTCAGAGCTGCACTCAGTTCATAGAGATCTTTGCCTTCTCCAGGGCCCTTCGTCTTGCTTGACAGACTGGCTAATCCGTGATTGGATGAGAGTTTTTTTTTTTTTCATTTTTGGACGAATAAGAGGAAACTGCTAACCCATGAGTATGTTTATCAATCCCCATGCAGAGTTCCTGAAAAGAACTTGGAGACGCTCGCTCACACTCTTTCTCGCTCTCTCACCCTGAAGGCCCTGTGACTTTAATGTGTTATGACCAGCTGGAGCTTGACGTGCATGATTTTTCCAACCACAGGCCTTGATTTTAATCAGACCCTGCTTTCGTTATTTTACGCTTTTCTCTCACTCCATCTCCCTGACACATCCTCTCCCTCTCTCCTTCTCTACCTCTCTCTTCATCCTCCAATACCACTCTCATGCCATTTAACCACAGCTTGGCTTGGCACTTCATTTCTCTGTGCCACTGAAACAGAGGTGGACATATAGATAGCATGATAGTGAGATAGCCGAACCTGCTCATGGATGTAGGCAAGGCCGTCCAGGATCTCCCTGAAGAGCCTCCACAGACGGCTGCAGTCCAGGTGCAGCCCCTGGTCAATGGTGTCCCGTAGCGTGCTCCTCTCACAGTACTCCATCTGCACAGAAGGGACAGAGGGGAGAAAAGATGCTTCAGCAGAGCACTACTGGACAACATCACCCCCTGGTGGAGCAGTCATATAGCACAACCTTATATCTGGATGCACAAGTCACACACTAGAACACAACACGATCATATACATTGCTTATGCAATATACACTGTATAAATATGTTACTATATATCAGATGGTGATGTATTAGTATTTCTGTTCATGGTTCATTATAAAACATATTCTAAGTCAGTCTAAAGGTTTTTTTACTAATCCATATGAATACATATACAGTGAATTTACACAGTTTATCAGCATTCGTGCTCAATTGTGCTGCACTGCAGGCATATCCAGCAAAGTTCAGCAAAGCTGTGTGCCACTCACTTGGATGTAGAGGTAGTGGGCTATGAGCAGGGGCTTCTCAGCATCGGAGCTCTCTGTGGTGTCCCCCTCAGGCCCTCTCCTGTTGCTTGGCTCCTCCTGGGGTGGACAAACACACGTGACATTAGAGAGGGACTCGTCTACACGTTACAGCACAGTGGAAGAGCCAAGCCAGGCAGTGGGAATGTTCGCTCCTGGGCGGCAAAAATCAACGACGTTCAGAATGAAGAAATGATGCATACACAACACATCTAATGTGCCTTCTAAAGGCCTTCAAGGGCCTTTCCATGTTATTCCCCATATTAGGACTGATGATTTAGCATTGTCTCTTTGATAAGAATGGGCACGTCCACAGCACAGCTATGCCATATTAGGGGAGAGGACTCACAGGACAGCAGTTGCTTCCGCTGTCATCCCCATTCTCAAAGATGATGTCGCTCTCGGAGTCTCCATCAGAAGTTCTGGAAATAAGACAAATGAGGGTATAAAAACAACCCAAGACAATACACACATATAGGACTCACATCCAGAAAATACACACATTCATTACTATGAATGATCCTACAACTTTTATCCTAACAGTTTTTAAGCCGTTTGCCTTGATATGCAATGTGCCTTGCAAAAAGTATTGCTATACACCCCCCTCCCCTTCCCATCATCCCCTGCTCTCACAGGAAGGATGGTCCGAACACGTCAGCCTCCTCCTCCTCATCACCGCTGCTGGACTCCTGGCCGCTGCACTTGGCGCTGGACGACATCTCGATGGACGTGCTCCACTCCACCGAGCTGGCAAGCGCAGGTGGAGGTGCTGCCTCCTCCACATCCAACTCAGGCAGACCCAGCTCGTTCAGCCGGGGGCCCGCCCTGCCGTTGGGGGCCCCCAGAGCCAAGCCCAGGCCCCTGGCCCGGCCCGGGGGAGAACTCCCTCCTCCTCCTCTTCCCCCCCTCTCAGGGCTGGTCTGAGGGGCTGCGGAGCTCTCGGTGCCGCTGCTACTGCTGAGCACGCAGGTGGCGGGGGTGGCGTGCCGCTCGATCCAGGCGTTGTAGTAGCGCACGATGTTCTCATGGTTGAGGCGCGAGAGCAGCGTCACCTCGCCCTTGATGCGGCGAAACTGCCGACTCGCCGGGTTCACCTGGATGCGCTTCACCGCATAGTAACAGCCGTCCAAATTGTTCTGGACCTGAGAGGCAAACGGAGGGAAGGAAATAGAGTCACAGAGAGGGAGGTGAAAGAGGGAAAGGATCCCCTGGAAGTTCTGTTCTATTTCTCAACTTTTCATATTAATGATAGTTCCATTTCATTCTAATAGTTATTTGCTTTGGTTGTTGCGTGACTTTCACTTTCCATAAAAAAGTGTTATTATTACTTTAATGACTGCCCCAAAAGCCCCTTTTCCAAGTAGCTGCAGTTCCTCAAACTCATCGTAATAGCGGGAGAACTGCTTCTGCACAGGTGGACTGAAGGGAGCGTTGAGGAGATGGCTGCGTGGGACCACAGTGGACGCAAAGTCAACGCCAGTGTCTGAGGAGAGAGAGACAGACAGAGAGATTTGACCAACACGCAAGAGAGGATCATTTGTGTGTGTGTGTGTGTGTGTGTGTGTGTGTGTGTGTGTGTGTGTGTGTTTGACTGAAGGTGTGTGAATGAATGTGTGAGTACAGTACAGGGTGTGGTTAAATAATGTTGTTATCAAAACGGTAATGAAGAAAATACATTATAGCCATATAAGTAGTATTCTTTAAGCAGCACTAAAGAATTGCTCTCAGGGTCCCCCTACAGTTGAGAAGTGCAATTGTCTGTTACCACTGTACAGCGAGATACATGTGCATCTCTACAACAAACTGAACATAACTCAGATACGATATAGAGAATGCATGGACAGCAGTCTGTAAAAGAGAGCTCCAAATTCCTGTTAGTATCTATTTGTACACTACAGTTTATAGCATAGCAGCTCTTTCCTATTTTGATTTTTGCTGAAGATTCAAATGGAATGCTGCCACTCAATTAATCCTTTTGCCACTCAGTGAAAGTAACCATGATGACTTATGCTGTGATATGTGTGGATAATGAACATTATATCCTCAAAACTTGTTGTCATGGAAGTAAATTACACATTCACGATCAGACATTTGTTGTGGTTTGACAGTCATTACAGTGCATTAAATTGCACTGTTCTGTTATCCGAAGTCGTCTTCTTCTTCTTCTTCTTCTTCTTCTTCCCACCAAATTTCTGCGCCTAATTCAGCTTTAACCGTTTAACGTAGAAACTTCGTTCAAACTTTGTAACGTAGGTCTTGAAATGGACACGTGGGGAATGTATTTTTCACTTTTGTAAACTTTATACTTTGAGATATTAATAAAAAACAAGCTTATTTTTCCCCATAGACTTTGCATTAGCACTATGACATCACAATGGACTAATTAACTTGATTTGCACCTGTATCAACTTCCAGCTGCTCACTAAGGACCCATCAAAGGACCAGTTAAACTGATTGCATCTGTATCAATTGCTTTCTGCTTAACTAGGCCAACTCTCTCTGTGTCTCTCCATTCTACAAGGATATAAGGCACATTCCATCCAACTTTCTATCCATTCATCCTCTTCAAACCATTCACTCATCCACCCATTAAACTATACATCAACATCCATTAAACAATCTGCCTATCAACATCCATTCAACTTTCTGTCTATCAACATCCATTACACTATCTACATTCAACTTTTAAACTATATACTCTGTCTCAGGCTTTAAGCATACAATCTGGCTCTCTTAAGACTACTATTTCCTCTGCCCACAACTGTTTCAAAATACATGTCCTCACTACAATAATTCACTATTAAATAATTTAACTATTTAAACTACTCAACGATTTAACTGTTCAGCCATTTCAACTGTCAGTTGTTATCAACTATGACTCCTGCCAACTGTTTCCAAATAAAAGTTTGTTTGGCATTTTATGTTAATATACACTATGTTTATATTTTCATGCACTGGTAATTTCCTCGAAATTACATTTTCTAGTTGTTTTTACAAGCACTCGAATCAAAATAAGAATAGTAGGCTAACTAGCATGCTAGCTGTCGAAGCCAGAAGGCATAACATTAGCTAACCCACTACTGACTGACTATAACTTGAATTACTTGGTTTACAAACATAAACGGAGGAATGGATCAGATATGTATTGTAATTTGTAGGCTTACTTTGTGCACACTTTGCTGGCTAACTCCACCTACACTCCACTGGTGGGAGGGGTTCAGAGTTACCTACCTACCTACTACAAGCACTGTGCTTAGTCCCATTACAAGAGATGCGCCCCCCCTCAGAGTGTGGCAGAAGTGCCGTTCACCCTATTACGAGTTTATGTACCGTTATTTTAAGGTAAATAAACTCTTTAGTGCTGGTTTAAAAACAGTTTATTGGTCAATTTAACAGCACAGGCGTGTTGAATGAGGAAGAGAGAAAGATAGTTGTTGTGTTGTTAAGAAATACTGTGTGTGTGTGTGTGTGTGTGTGTGTAAAATACCATCTGGGCTGGCATCTTGACACTGTGGCATGTTTTTGGGGGATGGGCACCGGAGGAATGGATGATCGAGAAGCTGATGAGCTGTCCATCGGTCAGCATCATTCAGACACAAGCACCTGGAACACACACACACACACACACTACTCAGAAAAAACATCTCACATGGCTGCTGATTCATTTAATCACACACCAATGCTAAACAACAAGCTCATTGTTTATATGGACTGGTTCCCAACTGCATATGCATCACCTGAAAGCACACACTACTGCAACCATAGCCAGTCGTCCCCCCAGCCCCACCCCCCCCCCCCCCACCCCCCACACACACTGGAGCTCTCTCTCTCTCTTTCTCATTTAACAAAGTGTGGCTGGGTATGCAGACACTGCTCTGGAAACGTCCAGTAGCACCGCCATTGACCTGGCACAATCCTGATGTACCACCCCCATCACAACCACATCACCGGTCTGTCTGTCTGTCTGTCTATCTGTCTGTCTGTTAAATGGGAAGAATCTCAGTCAGCTTCAGGGTTAAAATGGAAAGGAAGGTCATGCTTCAGTGAAGATGGCTTTTCATGCAAAATGCAAACAAAGAAAAACTCTAAACAAAGAGAGTGGGAACACTTTAATTAAATACTAGCAAGCACACAAAGGATAACTGCCTGGATGTGTCCAATGCTGCTATTTGTACTGTGTTGTTTGTACGAAACGGCTTTTAACAATAAATGAAAGACAACAGACTTAAAAAAGTGAAACCAAATTCTAGTATCTGGATCCAAATTCTAGTATCTGGATTGAAACACTTTTCACTTCCTATCATAGCAAGGGTTATTACTGAACAGTCCCTCCTCGAGCTTTGACAACCTTGACCAACACACACACATAGATGTATAGATACAACACACACAAACACAGAACATTAACTCAAAACACACACCCACACCAAATCTCCCCCACCCCGACAAACAAGTCGTCTTACTTGCGCAGGAAGTCCTGGAATTCAGTGGGCAGGCCGCTGGGCACAGTCGGAGGGTACTCCTTGTCCACCTTCCCCTGGTGAAGGGCCAGCAGCATGAGGCCCAGACTCCACACGTCGCCCTTCTTGCCCGGTCTGCTAGGGGGCACCTCGTCCTCGCTGAAGCGCACACGCGCCTGCTCGAACACGTCCTCGCGACACACGTCTGCTAGCCGCTTGGACAGGCTGTAGTCGGCCAGCCGCACGTCACCCCGAGCGTCCAGAAGCACGCTGCCTGCGTCCAGCTGCTTGTGCACCACCGAGTTGGCATGCAGGAAGTCCAGCGCCGACACCAGCTGCGCAGCATGCTGCCGAAGGCAGTCAGTAGGCACCGGCGTGCCCGTGGCCAGCCCCGCTGCCAGGCTGGTGGCGCCGGGCACATGTTCAACCAGCAGGTCCACCACTAGGCTGTCGTCGCGCTCACTGCAGCTCAGCGCACGGTACTGTACCAGGTTGGGGTGCTCTAGCTTTAGCAGCGAGTTCAGCTCGCTCTCCGCACCGTGGATCTGAGGAAGGATGGAGACAGAGCAGGACTTTAATCAAGTAGGATAAGGATTACAGTCACACAATTGCTTATGATACAAAAGCCAGGCCATTGATTGCTACTGTTTGTAGTGTAGTTTTGAGCAGTTCTAAATGCATAGTCACTATGTTGTTGATGTGTGTATATGAATTATCAGCGACATTTATGCTTTGGATATTTACTTATTAATGCAAAGGTTAAGGCTTTTTTACATGAAACATCAAATCGCATTTTTCTGATAACTACCAAAACTCAGGTACACGATAACTAAGTTTTAACATTGTTGTATACATTTATGTGATTCTTGGAGATCACCTGTTTTTTGCACTTCTCGATCTTCTCTTTCTCTTGGCTGGTGAGGAACTTGCCCATCTTCTTGCTCCAACAAAGTGTCCACTCGTACACTATCGCAAAGTCTCCAGTAGTGGCCTCAAAGGCGTAATACACACTACGGCCCAGCCGGTCACTCTCTCCTGCTCAACACACACGCATGCACGCACACACATGAATGTTACATCTCTCAGACTGTGATAAATGATTGCTAATTCATTGCTAATTCTAAGAATGTCCACCCAGTTGCATATATAAGAAGTAAGTAAGTGTGAATGTGGTCTGAGGGTTGGGATCTCAAATGCAGATGGTGTGCGTTCACACCTGGCATTAGAGGCATGAAATAGCCCAGATCGGACCCTGCCTAGCGTGAACAGGGTCTTAGTCTCTGCATAGCGCTGTCCAGTAACACATGACACAAAACACTCACACTACACTGATAGAACCACAACGTGACATGTGAAGGCAGCATCAAATTCTTGGAGGTAACAAGTGCTTGCTCAAGGGCCTGTGCTTATGAGCCACACAAGAGCAGAGCTGTTCATACAGAGGACAATGAAGAGAATAACAACTCTTCAGCCCTGACTGACCAAAGATCTTGTACAAACTTAAAAACATTCCCTTAAAGGGACACAGCGAATTTTTGGAACTTTAGCTTAGTCACCGTATTTTTATAGTTACAATGAGTACAAATAACAATGTCAAATGAGACACAGCCGTTTTGTAAGTGTATACATACTTTGTACTATGTTCACATTCAGGCGAAGCACTACTACTTGGGCAGTGTAATTTGCAGGAAGCACCTGAAAAGCTCCGGTGTTACTTCTTCAAACCCTAAGAAGCAGTGATTTGCTTGAATTGCTTAAAATACCTGTCTCTCACTTGACATAATTATTTGTACACGTTGTAACTACAAATCACAGCATGTAAATAGGAAAATGTTGGAGTTCTTTTGTCACTATTGGGAGGTGTAGGCTGTTGGAGCCGGCCACCTTGAGGCAACTGTGCTAAACTAGGCTAGCGGTTGGGGTCTCAGACCGAGTAACTACACGCACAGAGATGAGAAGGGTATGTATCGACTTATCTAACTGGGGAATCTGGTGAATAAGCTAAAGTCCAAGAAAGCCGGCGTGTTCCTATGAGATGTTTTCCTTCAAAAGTGAGGTTTGTGTTCATTTTGTCATTATTCCTGCTTGGGGAAGTAAGTCTGTATATAGCACCTTGCAAGACGTAATTCACAAAGTATTTAATTGCCATTGCCCCAACCTATGTCATCATATCATTGCTTACCTATACATTTCCCTCTGTGCACCAGCACCTCTCCTATAGTGCTGTTGTAGAAGTGCAGTATCTCTGCACGTGGACTCTCGTCACCACCTGTATCTCTCCTGCGGGGGGAGAAAACATGTTCTAGTCAGGTACAGAAGATGTTTACAGCCTCGCCTTGAATGGCATACAGTAGGAGGAATTAGGCAAAATGGCACTTGTGAAAAATGTACACTGGGAATGCATACTGTACTAAAATGGCTAGTTTAGTTCAGGGTCTGTCATGCTGGAGAATGGAAGCTGCACTTGCCTATGACGGGTGCTTGATGTGGTGCGCCGGCGGTTGCCGGGCATTCTTTTGGGTTCTACGGGTTCTGCAGGGGGAGCAGGAGAACTGGAACTCCCGGAGGTCTCCAGTGGCGGCAGTACCTCACTCTCCAGGCGCTCCTGGGCAGCAGGAGATAGAAACAAATATGAGTGCTTTCCTGTGTTTTGCTGAAACCACAATCTCTTTCTGTGGTAAGGTGTTTGCACCTCAATCTTTGCTCTGCAATGTGCAAGGATCTTATGCCTTTCTTTCAATTGTAAGTCACTCTGGATAAGAGGGTATGCCAAATGAACAAACTTAAACTCATCAATGCCACACCTGCTTGGCCAATTCTTTCTTTCTCCTCTCCTCTTTCCTCTCCTGATCCCGTCTTTGGATTTCAGCAAGGATTTCATTTTGCTACAAAGTTCATAGAGATGGTCAGGAAGCAATGCCGCTGTAGATTATTATTAAAACAACACCTTATGCATAGTGAGCTATGTGATCTGTCATAATCATAATATTCAAAATAAATGGAACCTGAATAATAGGAATAATAAACATTGTAAATTATTGTGTACTAACAGTGTACTAACAAATGCAACCACACATACCTAACTACCATTGCTGAAAGTGTTGGTTGCAGTCCATATAAAACTATCACATTAGAGCATTTTGTTTCAGATATAGATATGAGCAAAGGCATGCAGGGTAAGATAATCACACATGCGCACACACACACATGCACGCACACACACGCACACACACACACACACACACACACACACACACACACACACACCATCTGTTCCTCCTGGCGTCGCTGCTGGTCCATGCGCTTCTGCTGCTCCAGGGCCATTAGCTCCTGCTGTCGCTGCTGGTTCTTGAGCATCTCCTCATGGAAGGAGCGTGACGGCGGAACATTCAGCTCCACCAGGAAGCCCTGCACGTGGTCCGCCAGCTCATAGATCATCACCTGAAGCAGTGGACAGCGTGGGGAGCAGAAGACAGATCAAGAGGTGGAATGGCGTAAAAAGTAACGAGAATGAATGCAATTTCCTTCTGCTTATAGTACGTTTAGATATTAAAGTGTGTCTGTCAGATTCCCCTTGGTACATCACTAAAGCTTACCTCACCACATCTCTCAGACGCCAGCTCAGTGAGCTGTGTCTGGAGGTTCTGGAGGTTGTCATTGGACAGCCCTTTAGCATTCTTCAGCTCAAGTTGTGGAGGCCTGGGAGAGAACATACCAACAGTAGCACTTCACGTCATGACCACCTCAACATGAGGCATGTAAACACACAACAGCAGCATGGGACAGGGATACTGGAGGTGGCCATTTCAGCGACATTTATGTAAGTGTGTGGTATGTGCATGGATCACAGACACATGTGCAATTCTTGTTACATGCCATGCACTGGCCTCTCCTTTCTCGTGGAAAGCAACTGGCATTTCATGGCGACAGTAACAACTGGCATTTCATGGAGACAACTGGTCTAGCACTTCGCTCTTTCTGAAGATACTGTGTTGTTACACCAATTGTGTATGAAACATGGCATGTCTTTTCTAAACTCCCGCTTCTATCAGGTGGATTAGAGTCAAAAACGCTAGTACTCACACATCGGGATACTTTGGCGGGCACTTGACCTGCAAATCCACACTTACGTAACTTTTCTGCCCATTTCCTAAACCTTTCGGTCGTAACTTAAGGTATACCTCCGGGGGTCTTTGAATCTGTTAGGGGAGGAACATGAGTGTTAGCCACATAATGTCAACACGCTTCCACAGTCAGTCTGTTGTAGTCATCCGAAGGTGTATCATGAACTCAAAAACATCTGGTAATTTTCCCAAATCCAAATACGACACAATTTGTCAAAGTAACCTGTGGTGTTGCCCGAAACCCTTGCTTGGTAGACAGGTGAAACTTTGTGTGGCCCGTTAGTGGACAACATTTCCTGACTTTGTACCTTCCAAGGTTGTTTCGTTCGGAGGTCCTCAAAGTCGTCTCCGAATATAGCTGAAAGGGCCTCAAGTTCATTTTCTTGCTGAACGGTGTAGTCGTCTGTCCCATCTGGAGAGCACGGAGAACAGCTCATTTTGCTGGACAGCACACATACCTTGCGCACGCCCCTTTCAAATCAAACATGGATATTACTGAATGTTCAGCTGTTGCGCGCAATGTTATTACTAAAGACCCCTACATGATTTCAAATCTATGATAACTACTACTTAACGCGTTTTACACAAAACTTTGGCTCTGCAGAGAATGTGCGCACTGACAACAGTGCTGATCCACGCAACACAACAGTCGCCACATAGAACTTCCGGGTAACGTGTTATTCTTACATTGTCAAAATAAAAGACTGGCTTTTATTGTGAATCCTAGGCTACTGCCAAAACTGAAACTTTTCTCAGTTTGTGGATGTCTAAAACTGATGTTATGAATGCATACTGAAATATGACGGAATCTGTTTTTTTTATATATAGAGCTTTAGCGGAGCGGAAAAAATCCTCTCCATCAATTTTATGATCAACATAAATCCACAGGTTACCCCCCCCTCCCCCACCTCCCCCCAACATTCTAAATCAATTGTATGCACCATATTGCTATGTAGCATAGTAATAATACACCATTTCAAAGCTTTGACTCTTGGGAAGCCAAAAATGACAACTTTTTTCATGTACAATCTGTATAGTGCTTTATATTCTCAGATTAATCTTATTATGTCTCAATTAAATTTGATCCAAAATGCCCCCCTCCCCCCCTTCCGCTTTTGGTGCTACCCTGACTTCTGGCTACAGTGTAGCTGCAGCACACTATTGGGTACTGAAATATTCACAAGAATCCATAGAAATTGAATCTTCATGTTGTGTTATCCAATATTAGTTGTACAGATGTATAGTCTATCTTATACACACTCATTGAACCAACAAAGTAAATGCAAAAATAGAGACATTTTTGTAATCATTACATATTTAGTGTAGTCATTCCATATCAGAACCCCTGAAGTATAATCCAAATACAAGCATGAAACCTCAAAGTGTTACCTTTCATTTGAGACCAGGATTATGCTTCTACACAAAGGGGTTCATGTGCAGTAAGCATTTGATTGTCAGTATGCATTTTGGATAACAAAAAGTCCTATGGGGAGTATCCATAGGCATTTTACAAAATGCATGGGCATACCTTGGCAAATAATAGTCTAAAGCACTCATATTTTCATTCTATATTGATCTACTTTTGCACACAACTTCACAAGACCTGGTGCTAGGGCTCAGTTGTGTTTCTAAGGGATAAAAAAAAACTATATTCTAGCCTCTGTAACTCTTAGTGAGTACATCACACATTTATTTTGACTGTTTCCTACGAAAACTAGAGGTTCTCAGCTTTCTATAGAGGTCCAACATTTGATGGTAGGCCCCAGAAGAGGCTTGAACAATGCCCTTGTAAATAGGCACAGTACAATTTCAGGCAAAAACTGATAAGTTATTTTAGTTTAGCAATGAAATCTCACTCACAGAGGTTCTGTTCTGAGGTCTCAGTTCTGGTGGCTGTTATTTGAAAACATTATCTATACTTGGTGATGAAATTATTCCTAACTGTAACAGTGGTGACTTCATACAACGTTCGTGGCATGTGGCAGGTGTTTTTTTTTCCGTGCAGTCGCAGAGAACTGAAAACAATGATAGGTGGCAGCAAAGCCAATAAAAAATGTCTTGGGACATGACAAGATTTCTGAAGGCCTACAAATTCTCATGATGTGCTACTTTGGGTTGCACTCTGTGCATAAAAAATGCGCTATCAATAAGTCAAGTAAGATTTATTTATAAAGCGCATTTAACATGCACATAGTGCAATCCAAAGCGCTCCACAAACAAGACACATAACAACAAGACAAAAGATGCCGGATGGAGCTGCGTAGTCGCCAGCGTACCCATGACATCAAGACAAGACAAATACATTTAAAAAATAACATACAAAAAATGCCGGACGGAGCGGCGTAGTCAATTCAATAAATGAATACAATAAAATAATAAAATAGATAAATTATAATATAATATAATATAATATAATATAATATAATATAATATAATATAATATAATATAAAATAAGTATTGCAAGATGAAGAGTTCACATAAAACAGACAACAGAAAGAGTACTAGTGGTTTCTTTCAAAATTGAAAAAGTGCTTCATATCTGTGACTTATAATATGAGCAATAGCATCTAACAACAGCAGAGGTTTTTTTTACAATGAAGTATGCTAGTATGTTTGAAATGTTATGTTAAAGGCTGTTTTCACTTCATAGCCTATTCTGTGTGCCACTTCAGACTACTTGTTGTTCCACCCAAAGCAAATGTGTACATTTATGTCAAAGTAATGTAAAGCTTAGTTTGCAATTTTGTCATATTTTGTCTTATTTTGTCATAGGCCTTTTTTTCAGCTGGTACCTAGTATTATTCCTATTATTCAGTATGATATTCACTATATTATGTACACAACTATTACATAATACACGAAAGCTCTCATTTAGCCTATGTAACGTGCAGCAAATGGAAAATTATTTTGACAGTCAAAACCTCAGTTACATGGCAACAGGCAGTGTTTCCAAAATCAGCCTCTTGATGTGATAGCATCAATACTGCCTTATCACCCTAAGTTCCTATTGGCTGCCGGGCAAGCCTAATTAAACTGCAAGGGAATCCTAGAGCATTACATCCACCCACTATCTGCACTGATAGTGAAGAAAACATCTAAAAATAAACAGTCCCCCCATCCTCCAGGCCTGCCTGGAGGTGAAAAATGTTCACACATAATCCAACTGTGACATAAGCCAACAGGTTCAACAAATAACTGCCAGTGAGTTTGACTGACTCCATACACCTAAATTCTCATTACTGCAAGGGGGGCTATAACATTACTAGACATTACCTAATCACTCAAGCACCTAGGGGGTAATGGCTGCAGACAACATGACAACTATTTATTGTATTCTTTTATACCTAAATTATAACCTTTTCATTGTGTGAATTAAAAAAAATTGTAAACATAATTTCAACATGTGATGCTAGATGCATAATTATGTGAAGCAGGAAAAAATGTCAAGGGCCTAAGTAAAGATTGGGAATATGATGGTATTTCTATAGTAGAGAGCAGTCAGGGAGAGCAAAAGAGAGAGAGACAGAGAGAGAGAGAGAGAGATTGTGTGTGAGTGTCCGTGGACGAATAAGGAGCCCCCTCGCAGAGCTTAACACTGCAGTCCCTTGCTGAATGCCCGTTAGCAGCACCTGTTGCTCAGCATGACCCTAAAAGGAGAGAGATGGGCCAATCAGGACAGAGCACACGCCTCAGTCTGGCCAGTCAAGTAGTGGAGTGGGTCAGACTGGCATTAGCACTCAGCTGTCCTATGCCCACCCCCCATCCCCACGTTTAGGGCCCCTTCCGACATGCCAGAGTATTGGCCCACTGACATATACAGTATCCTTCCAGGACATAGCGAGGAAACTCAAACGTTTCCTCAAGCAGATCCAAGTCTTCTAATCATATGATTACAAGCTTGGTGACACACATCTTCACTTCCTGGGTTTCCCTTGAATTGATACTCTCTTATGATGTGCTAAAGACACGCCTCTTCACAGTTTATTGCCATATATCCTATTCCTGAGTGCAGAAATATATATATATATACAAACTTGACAAAATATAATGACTTGAGAAATATTATCAACTTTATTTTCAAGCATTGAAAATGTAACATCTGCCAATGCTTTAGCCAATTATGCAAGTCTTGCAAGTCTTATGTGTCAGCACTAAGGGATATCAAATTGTCAGTATGAGAATTAGGGAAACATCCCCAGTTAGTTCAAAAATCACTTAATTGCAACATTCTGCAAATAAAAGAAGATCAAACCAACCACACATCATCTTCAAAGCAAGCATGCTTTTTTGTCTAATTTTTGTCTAATTTTATTCTGTTCTATTTCTATGGCATCTCCCCCAGTGTTGTGTCCCACCCGACCAGATATCTTTCCTTCTGGCTTCTTTTCTCTCTTTTTTCCCACAAGCTCTTATTTGGACTTGGGTGAACTCAAGGCTCCTCCCCTGTGCCCCCAGCGAGGGTCTTATTTAAGGAGCTCTCTCCCCCTCACTCTTTGTCCCAGTGGAAGCATCAGTCCTGCGATACAACTTGGTGAGTGCATCTTCGCTGTCGGTGTCTGTGAGAGCTGTTTCTGTAAGGATAATATCGCACTGTCTGAGTTAATTGTTCTTATCTGCTGTGGATAGTTCATAGCTTGTTGATGGTTAGATGGCAGAATACATGAGTCCTTATGCAGGACATGAACTGAGTTTTTCTAATGTAATGATGGAAGTGCTTTAACTCAAACTTTTGTTAAACTTGCTTATGGTTGTTCAATTTTCTGAGGCTGAGAAAATAAGTTGACTTGAAAAAAATCTCACAGCATCCATAGGGCCAGGCGTGGTGTAAAGGGATAGTAGTCTCTTATGAATGAAGCTGTTATAGGTGAGGGGGTTGTGGGCCATACTGTAAACAGAGGTACTACAATGTGCCGACAGCTGCAACGGGATCTCTCTCTGGACAGCCACCAAACAGCCTCATATGTCAAATAGCCATTGATAAGTGGAATTGGCAGAAGGTCTGCAAAGCCCTTAGAGATGCCCAGTTTAGAAACAGTGGGGGGTTGTCAACTTAAAATAGCCCGACAGGCAGGGGTGTCTGGCATGCACCTTCTTTGGCTGTACTTTGACACACTGAAAATCTGTCAAACTGATGAAGACAGCCTTACCACATCAAATATATTCTATTGTTAAATTCAAATGAAAAAAATATAAACCTTAAAATAGTCGACTTAATCACAATATTAATTCATGACATACTAATGGTCAATTTGTAGGTAGGCCTATTTCCTACATTGATTGAGAGAGGCATTCATTCAATGTAAATAAGAGTAAAATGTATTTTAGAGAAATTATGAAATGCTCACAAATTACTGTATATTTAGTGTTACATGAAGACTTTTAAACATTACTTTTTTTCCACTCAGACCATCCCAGTAAACCGTGACCATGTGTGACGACGACGAGACTACCGCCCTTGTGTGCGACAATGGCTCTGGCTTGGTCAAGGCTGGATTTGCCGGAGATGACGCTCCCCGTGCTGTCTTCCCTTCCATCGTTGGCAGACCCCGCCACCAGGTATGTAGAGTTATAATTCATTCAAAGTGTTTAATGACAGAGCCAATTCTATCCATGCTTTCTATTACTTACACTCATAAGGGCATGTTGCATGTCAGTTTCTGACCCCTCTTCTCTGTCCAATAGGGTGTCATGGTGGGTATGGGTCAGAAGGACAGCTACGTAGGTGATGAAGCCCAGAGCAAGAGGGGTATCCTGACCCTGAAGTACCCCATCGAGCACGGCATCATCACTAACTGGGACGACATGGAGAAGGTGCAACTCTTTAGTCCCATTTACTCTCCCCCACGTAAAATGAATTTATAAGGTTCACATTTAAACGATGAGTAAGTGCTCAGGCCAGGAGGAAAGGACTTCATTCATGATGTAAAACTGTCATGTGTGGGAACACTGAGCTAACTCACTAATATTTGCACTAAGGATCTTGCCCATGGTATTCAATTAACAAATAAATTGTGCCCAGTTATTAAATTAGCTTAAGTTAGACTTTAGACTTTGCACGCCTGTCAATTAAATTAGAGCTTAAGGTGTTTGTATAATTGGTTAAAAGTAGATCTATGGACCAACCCTCTTATAATCAAGCTTGCAATCATGTTTTCATTGTTGCAAGAAAGGAAATGTATTTGTTAACAAAAAGTTATGAATGTCCATTTATGTAACTGCATAACCAGCCATGAATGCTGACATGTTTGGCTAATCCCTTCAGATCTGGCACCACACCTTCTACAACGAGCTGCGTGTGGCCCCAGAGGAGCACCCCACCCTGCTCACAGAGGCCCCCCTCAACCCCAAGGCCAACAGGGAGAAGATGACCCAGGTACTGCCCGCCCTCATTTATAGTGTTGGAAACTATACACCACTGTCACAGAGTGCAATGAAATGAATGACTGGGTGCATGAGTACACTCAGAGCTGAGGCAATGTTTAAATATGGGTGATAATCTCCACTTGCAGATCATGTTCGAGACCTTCAATGTTCCCGCCATGTATGTGGCCATCCAGGCTGTGCTGTCTCTGTACGCCTCTGGCCGTACCACTGGTCAGTTTTACACTACTTTATTCCTTTTCTTTACCTTACTTTCTTTAGATTAATTACAGTAGCATAACACACATGTTGACTCCTACGTCTGTGAGATTCCTATCTGAATTAGTTTATCAATTCAACGACATCCACCTTTCCACACATAAGTGCCCCAAAGAAGAACGCTGTTTAGTTGACAGATAGCAAGATGAATGACTGATACATTGCTGTGGATTAAGCTTAATCCCCCCCATTGGCAGTGATATGTGGCCTCCACCTGTGGGCTGTGGCTATCCTTGTCACCAGCACTGTGTTTTTATGATGTGTTACATGCCCTGAGTGACTCTCACATTGCACATAGTCTGCAGTGAGACAATCCCACTAACAATGATGTGTGCGTTTGCTGCCCCCTATAGGTATTGTGCTGGACTCCGGCGATGGTGTGACCCACAACGTCCCCATCTATGAGGGTTATGCTCTTCCCCACGCCATCATGCGTCTGGATCTGGCCGGTCGCGATCTGACCGACTACCTGATGAAGATCCTGACTGAGAGAGGCTACTCTTTCGTCACAACTGGTAAAGAACTTTAAGACACAGTATCTGTCAAAAGTGTAGGCCTGGATTAAATATTGTTTGTACGCCTGTGTAGATTCACTGGGTATGTGCATGCATAGTTATACAGTATGCAGAATGCAGTAGATATTCATGATACTTTTGGTCTCTCAGCACTGACCTCCTGAAACCTTGTTTCCATAGCTGAGCGTGAGATTGTGCGTGACATCAAGGAGAAGCTATGTTACGTTGCTTTGGACTTTGAGAATGAGATGGCCACCGCTGCTTCCTCCTCCTCCCTGGAGAAGAGCTACGAGCTGCCCGACGGTCAGGTCATCACCATTGGTAATGAGCGTTTCCGCTGCCCCGAGACTCTCTTCCAGCCTTCCTTCATTGGTGAGTCCCATACTCTACTAAACACTAGCCTGACTAGTGCAATAACCATGTAACAGATTCAATTATAACATAACAAATTCCTGTCTATCTCCATTGAGTTAATCAGTCTATGACTATCTTGATGTATGCCAGGTATGGAGTCTGCTGGTATCCATGAGACTGCCTACAACAGCATCATGAAGTGTGACATTGACATCCGTAAGGACCTGTACGCCAACAACGTCCTGTCTGGTGGTACCACCATGTACCCTGGTATTGCTGACCGCATGCAGAAGGAGATCACTGCCCTGGCCCCCAGCACCATGAAGATCAAGGTGAGGAACACTTGTCAGCCCAAATATTTTAATTTTGCGTACTCTATGTCCAAAGTGATTAGTATTTATCATATCATAGCAACATAAGTATTATTTGAGAAATACTTACTAAGGAGTAGCCTAGTCCTCCCAGGAAAACAAGCTTTTAAAGTATTGAATATTCATCTGAATTGTATTTTTAGTGCAATACTGTTAGTGTGTGGTAATGTGTGGCGTTTTGTGTTATATCTTAAATTAATTGTCTCTCTTCTCTTCTCTGTCCTCTAGATCATTGCTCCACCTGAGCGTAAGTACTCTGTCTGGATCGGTGGCTCCATCCTGGCTTCTCTGTCTACCTTCCAGCAGATGTGGATCAGCAAGCAGGAGTACGATGAAGCAGGCCCCTCCATTGTGCACAGGAAGTGCTTCTAAGCAAACAACCTCCTTCAGCCATACATTTGTACTGTGTTGTTTACTGTATATAAATGTAATGTTGTAATAAAAATACCTATGTAACAGTATCAGTTTTTATTGTTATTATTTGCCTGCACAGTACACACACTAAAGACAATCTTCTCATCACATTGCATCAGTGATTGAAATAATAAGATGTAGGCCTACTTTTGTAGACAAATGTGAATACTTACATTTTACCTACCTCCTACATGTGAAAATAAGCTTCAAATAACTATAGGCTATCGTATGAAATAAATAAATATTAATTTATTTTGACAAGTAGGTTTGTGGTAAGTGGCAACTCAACTCTCTTGAGTCCATGTTTGTTTCAATCAATGATCAATGAATGTTTCCAAAGCATATTCAGTTCTGCTGGGCTATGTAGGCCTACAACTAAAACAGCATCTCTTTGCTCAGACCACTAGGGGCATCGCTCACATTTTTATTCAGGCAGTATACAAAACAGCCTTAAGGGCCTAATATTTGAACCTTACTCGACCAATCGGATGTCGCCGTTTGGGCAGCTCTGCCGTTTGAAATATTTGCGGAAAAGAGTTCAGGGGTAGCTTAGTGAGTGAGTGGAATGATTTTGGATATGTTGACACTTGTGTGGAAGCATGTATGTTTGTATTTATCTGTGTAGTTTGTTAACCTATTAGGATGTTTAGGTGTAAATAGATAATTACTATTAGTTCTTAACTTTGTTGTATACCTTGCTGGATTTTAGTCGCTAAACTGTTTTTAGCTTAACGATAAGCTAAGTAAGCGAGCTAGCTAACCGACAAAAGTGACGGGAATGCAAATGAGACTTAACGTTAGCGTGTGGATAATATTTAAGTAACTGTTGGCATAGTTAACGTTAGTATTTGCTTGATAGTTCGTAGCTAATTACCCAGCTTTCGATTTTCACATGGAATCTAGTCATTATTAACATGTGCATCAGCGTGTAACGTTGGTTGAAACGGGTAGCTTCTAAGATTGAAGAAGGTTTTTGTAAGTTTGATGAGGGATTTAGAAACGAGAGTTTTACGGGCTGATTTGTTCAGTGAACGAAGGAGTCGAGAGAAAAAGGCTCATGTTGGCAAGTATTGATTTGAAGGTCGTTAGCTAAGTTGGTACCAACGGAAAGTTGAATTCAGGTTGTTTGCTGTAAAGTAAGGATGAAGGTTTTGGAAAGAAACGTGATTCGACTGGCAGTCGTACAACATATTCGTGCTACATACAATATCAAGACAAAGAACTGGAACAAAAACAAACCGAACAGCAAACTGTCAACAAGCCAGTCGGTAAGTTCATGAACGTTGTTTCCGCTTACATTCACCCAACTCTGCTACGTCAAGACTAAAGAGGGCATTCTTGCACGTTCTAGTCCATTCGACTTTAATTTGCAATAACTTAGCAGCTAACGTTATCGTTACTTCAGCTGCACATAACATGTTGTAATGGTTTATGACTTGCATTTTCAATCGAGTCGACTCACTGCAATGACCAGTGCCTTTTCTTATGGCATGAGATGTTCTTTAAGATATTTACTATCTTCAGTGGTGAACAATTCTAAAAGACGTAACCGTCTGGCGTTGAACAATTCATGTGTCTGACGCGTTTAAGCGCCGTATCCAATCAATTTTACACTCTTCAATGCAACAATCGCATTTTATAAGGTTTCACGACGAGATAATTTGAAACACGAGGAATGCTCTTAAACTGTTTGGATGGTTATGTTCTGTGGTAACTTATTGGAACAATGCATCACTTATTTCCAAGTCCATTTGTCGCAAGTCAACACTGACAGTTGGCACGCTCATTTGGCTGCCAGTATGTCAGGTGAGTCTCACAACATCCCTCTATTTAAGGCAGAAGAATCTTCAGCCGTTAAAAAACTGCGAGCGAACCAGATGCTTGTTTAGACTTGAAACGGCCTTTATCTGAAAGCATAAACATCCATCCAGCTTATTAAGTTCGGCAAAACTATTGATAGGAAAATTCCTGTGGCTTGTTTGAAGTACTAACATGCATTTATGTACAAATTGCTTCCTAGGTTAAAGTATTTGGGGTGGCACTCGAAAGTCTGCCCCATTGTCCCCTTCTTGATTATGGTAGTGTCCCAAGGTGGGTGTTACATTTTGTTAACTATATCTAATAAGTTAAGGAAACTATCTGTCTCTATACCCATTGTATGTCTTTTTTTCTTGTGGGTGTCACGTCCATTAAACTTTTCTGCATTTAATGTTCCAGCTTTCTTGTGGACGCCTGCACATATCTGCTGGAGCATGCAAACACAGAGGGTTTGTTCAGAAAGTCTGGCTCCATTGTTCGCCTGAAGGCTCTTCGAGTGAGTGATGACTCTGTCTGACCTTTTCTGTAGCTTTGGGGGCACCTCGACTTGGGGGCCTTGTTTCACAAGACGTTGGACGAGGAGTTTGTTGACGTTGGCTGTGTTATGCAGGCTAAGCTGGATCAGGGTGAGGAGTGTCTGTCGTCTGCGCTCCCTGTGGATGTGGCAGCGCTGCTGAAGCAGTTCTTCAGAGAGTTGCCAGAGCCTGTGCTGTCCATGGAGTTGCACGCAGCCCTCCTCAAGGCCCAGGAGCTGTCCACGGAGGAGGAGAGGACCTCAGCCACCATGCTGCTGTCCTGCGTGCTGCCTGAGCGAAACTTGAACACCCTGCGGTACTTCTTCAGCTTCCTCCAGAGTGTGTCTCAGAGGTATGGTTCTCTTTTACTGTGCTTATACATACATACATACATACATACATACATACACTAATCTCCACATTCATTAGGTTAAATCCAAAGTGTTGGGTCGTCATAATTGTCTGTTCATTTGCATACTTTAATGTGAAAATGTAAGCATACATAGATTTGTGTTTTCTAGCATCTTTATCTGTTTGCCCAGTTACTAATGTATATGTTTAAGCAACTACAGTCACCTACAGTAAATTTGTCAAAATTAATATGATGTAGTAAATGTAATTTATTCTCATGTTGTCTTTGTGTTGCATGTCCTAGGAGTGCTGAGAACAAAATGGACAGCAGTAATCTGTCTGTGATCTTCGCCCCTAACCTCCTGCACTTTGCAGAGGGTGCAGAGAAGATGAACGCTGGAACTGAGAGGAAGCTCAAGCTGCAGGCTGCTGTGGTGCACTGCTTCATACAGAATGCACGCAACTTTGGTATGTTACAGGCCTGAAGTGCTTTTTTTGTTGACTTAAACTGAATAGTGGGGTATAGGTACATAGTTGAAGGGAAATCTGGTCTGACAAGGTTTGTAAAGTTGTTTACAGTTCATACCTACTCGGACGGAAGTTGTTTATGTTTGCTTTTAATTTTTAGAAGCCGCTTTTATCTAAAGATTTGTTTAGTACGACATGTGTATATTTGATTGGTTTATGTAGTTCTTGGAAACATTCAAAACACGCCCAATCAAGCTCTGTTTGAAACAAAACAAATTTGTTGGTAGGGGGCGTGTGTTGTGAAACAGCTCAGTCAGCTGTTGTGAAACCTCCATTGTGACAGCTCAGTTCTCTAAATGCAGTGGAGGCGCTGTGCAGCAGCGGCATGTGATATCATAATGATGGCCTTGCTGTTTGTCTTGTGACAGGTGTTGTTCCCCAGTTCCTCCAGGAGAAGGTTCCAGCCATGCTGGGCTGTGAGGCAAGTCTCTTCTCCCCGCCTCTGGACCATGCGGAGGAGCACGCTGCCAGCTCAGGCCCGAGGAGGAGCCACAGGCGCAGCCTGGGAGGTAAGAGTCCAGTGCAGCTTGAACAAGCAATTGCTAACCTGATCTTAGGTATGAGCTACACCAGGCGCGTAACTGAAGCGTTCCGTTCGCGATGCGTAAAATTCATTTTAAATGAATGGTCTATTTTTTTCGAATGTACGCGCCGCTATCACGTCTGGTGTAGCTACCTCCATTGATTATAGTGGCAGCTAATTGTTGCAGCAGACGCTATGCGAACGGAACGCTTCAGTTACGCGCCTGGTGTAGCTTCACTGTTAGACTAACAACACTGGTTTTAAAAGGGATAGTTCAGCTAAAAATCTAAGCAACACTCCATACACTGTGTCCATACTTAAGCTTTCAGGGCTTAAATTTCTCAGGCACCGCTGGAATTCAGACATTGGTCAAGTTGTTTAAAGTGCAAAAATAGATAAATATACATACATTGATTGCCTGAAAGTGGAAAATCGGAATAACTTCAGGCGGAGAAATGTTCCTTGCTTTAATCCCGAAGTTGCTAATAAATGTGCTGGTAGATGTATGCCCAACAGTTGGAGTGTTCACAAAGGAAAGACAATAAGACATGCTTGCTTATCTGATTTTGACTGAACTATCCCCTAAAGTGGATTATTGTTGGTGTTTCCAGCTAACTGCTGCTCCTATGTGGCGACTACCAAAGTGTCAGTTTTTGTCTTGCGTTCCAGATTTGGTAAATGGAGCACTGAATAAGTTATTAGTTAATAGAACCCCTACAAACACCCCCAAGTCTGAAGGAGCTGGTAGGTATTCATGTTGGGACTCATCACCTCGCACGCTCTGAAAAAGAAAAACGCGCTTGTTTGTCCAGCTTGTTCCTGAATGCAAGCCAAAAGCCAATGCTTTCTTGATTTGTGAATAATGGAAACCAATCAGTTAAAATTATGCCTTCAGAATGAGTTTCTGTGTTTGACTTTGCTTAAGTAGTTCTCTGCTCATCTGATCTTGCTTGCCGAACAGCTAAATTTGACTGTGCCTTGCCTGCAGTTCTTCAACCGATTCTTTAGCTTCTGTCTTTCAGCTCTTGACTGTTTCTTGAAATTTGTAATCAGCAGTGATTCCTCACCCACTACTGTAAACATCTCAAGCATTCTATTGTTGTATGATCCCATTTCACTGACAATATATCCTGTCGCCCACCAGCTTACAATCTCAGTCAGTGTTTTGACATTTCATTTAAGCCTATTCGTTATTTTCCAGTATTTTCATCGGCGACCCCAGTGATCATGACGCCCAACACCAAGCGCAAGCTTCCACTGGACTCGGGCCATAACCACGAGTCCTCCAACAAGAAGCGCAGATCCATCAAGAAGAACCTGGGCATCGAGCTCCTCCCACATGTGCTGTTTGGCGCTGGGTCCACCCCTGGATCAGGTGAGCACTATCGCTTTGGATACCAACATGTTCAGGATAGCTAGTGGGAATGACACATCTGTGCTTTTCATGAACATACACCATGTGCGAATACACTTGGAGACTAGGAAACTGTTGTATAGTGTTGCTTTAATTAAAATTGCTTAAAAGATGTGTTCTTACTGAGTGGTTTTGTGTATGTCCCCTGCTGTTCCAGTGCACAGCGCCTCAGGTGTTTCTCCTTCAGTGGTGTCTACAGGCAGGACCAGCAGGCTCACGGCGAGCTCTGCCCGCAGGAAGAGCAAGAGGCTGAGCTACAGAACCCACCAGATCAACAGGTGAGATGTGCTGACTGTATTATTCAAGTCTCTCCACTAGGGGGCAGGATTATCCATAATTTGAATGCCATTGTGATTTGTTTTTTGTACTGACATGGTAATTGTCCATATGCTGTAGCTGCTGTTGTGTTGGTATCTCAGCAAATTGTGTGTGTGTGTGTGTTGTCTTTCAGGCATGAGTCAGGCAAGACTGGTTGCTTCTCTCCCAGAGTTCCCAAGAAGGAGGCAGCCAGGAAGTCTCTGCGTATGCGTTTCAGCTTGGGCAAAGGCATCAAAGACACTGTAAGTTCAGACTGCATCTAAAGCCCTGGTACATGGGGATTGTGAATGAAACTCTAATGAACTCGAATGAATAAGCTCCTCTTTGTAATCATGTCTGATTGTACCAGTCCAGGTACAACGGTGTGCATGACTGCATGATGGCACTTTTAAATTTTTTTTATATCTTAACACTAATCTTTTAATTAATGGAGAAAATATACCACAATTATATAGAGGTTGGAAATATGGGTGGATTAAAATCAGTCTTATTTGTCAATGACTGCGTTTACATGCATTTCCGTATCCCGATTATGTTATTAGTGTTCACACATGTAAACATCGTATCCAGATTTCAGAACCCAGGGTAAGCCCGTATCCTGATTTTGAGCAATCCTGTTATGCTATCTGGAGTACTCTGATAGAAACCGGGCTACTGTTCCATGTATATACACCTTATCCTGGTTTCTAATCCCAAGGGTCGTGGTGCGGTGTGCTAATACTATAACTTTATTGTTTGTAACCGCAGTACTAGTACTCATCATGTACTACAGGGACATGAATAACCAGGTTTCTCTGTGTTCATGTAAACACCATATCCTGAGTATGATCAGTCGGGATAAGCCCCATAACCAGCACAATGAATTGCATGTAAACGTAGTCTGTGAGATTATGTTTGAGATGTTCTTTATTTTTGTTGTTTTTATGTACATTCATCATGAGTAAGTATACCAAATGTTAATCAGCTGACTTTTGCATGATGCCGTCTTTTGAGTCTAAATCCTGTCATTGTCTGTTTGTAAACAAGGTATTTGGTATGACTGTTATGTTTAACATAATGTGATTATAAACAGGTCGCACTTTAGTTTAAACGTGTTACATTTGTTTTAATGTACTAAAAATATTATATGTAGTCTCTATTGAAAATGTATATTTGCTGCGAAAATAAAATATATCTACCAACTATTTCAATAGCATTAGTTTTTCTTTCAATGTAACGAAAGAGGAATTAAATTGATATTTTATTTATAATTCCAAAGTTCGGCAGTGTAGTATAACGTAAACAGATGACCATCCCATGTGGGATGCAGTGCTGCATGGTTGAGAAGTTAAAGCAGGTGCCTCTGTTCCAACAGACGCTTGGGTCACAGGCTCTCGGAGCAGCAAAGGGATCTGAGACCATTGGCTGGCGCCTCGCCACCCAGGACAGCACCACCAGTTTTCACTTCTCCAAAGAGCTTGATAGTAGCCCTGCTGTTGTTTTGCGCAACAAGCATGCGCGTAAAGGTATCACCTTTCCATCTAAAACCCCCCCCCCCCCCCCCCCTCATACTTTTTTAAAAGATGGGAGTGTTGTCCCATCAAGTCTTTCAATATTATGACGCATTTGATCAACAGTCTTTCAAAGAACTCATTAATTACTCATCATTTTGCTCAAAAAGCACCAAAAGATGCTGGATAAGAATATTAACATTCATCTTACAGCAATATTTCTTAAAAAGGTTCTTATATTCTGTGTGTTAAATTTACTTAATGGGTAAATTGATCTGATCTCCATCCAGCCACCAAATACATCAGCAAATCGGAGGACAACCTGCTGTCTCCCCAGCAAGGCCCTGAGGACCTCCATACCTCCTGGAGCGGCGAGACACCTGATGGGGCCCCACCTTACCTGCGCGACTCCTTCGCCGACACCCCCATGAACGTGTGCCTTAAGAACAACTACTTCTCTGAGCCAGCTATCGTCACCGCTGCCAAGCCCCCTACTGTCTGCAGCCTTCCCAAGACCCTCTGCTGCGCAACCAGCGTCGAGAGCCTGGACAGCGCCTGTTCCATCGCTGAGGAGAGTGCCCCGACCCGCCCCACCCTGCTGAAGATCAAGAGGGCCTTTGGCGAGTCTGGAAGTGACCTCCATGCTGTAGTGAAGGAGCACAGCACCCCATGTGGAGGGGAGGAGGCAGGACAACAGGAGAGGAGCCACGTTAGTGAGGCCGAAGCCTCTGTGCCAAATGATGGTGACGAGACACCGAAGAGTGAATGCTGCTCGGGTGTCCGATCCCCTGCACATAAGTGCGTATTGGGCGAGCAAAATATCACCTTTGGACAAATCGAGATTGTTCCCCTGTCCCCTCTGCACATTGACAGTGCCTTGTTTGAGTACGGTGGGTGGGGCGGCAAAGAGCAGTGCAGGGGGTCCCTGGACGTATCCACTTGTGCCGTCTATGGCAGTTGCGACACTCTAGATGATCCGGATGAGACACCAGACACGGTCAACTGCAGCCAGTTGGTTGATGCGCTGGACATTCAGAGTCCCGTGGTGTTCAGGCTGAACTCTGTGGGCTGCCAGTCCACTCCACAACAAGCCCAGTCAGAGGTGTTTAAAAAACCATCACTGCCGCAGGGCCAGACCAGTGGAGGGACTAAGCCACGGCAAGACACTGTTGAACCAGAAAGTGAGCCTTCACTAACGGCTCAGCAGGTCAAGGATGCTCAGACCATAAAGGTCCAGGACCAGATCCAACGGTTTAACATGCTCACCCTTAAATCACCCCAGGCTAAGAGGGTCCGATCACCCCTCAAGTTCCAGAGGACTCCAGTACGCCATTCTGTTAGGAGGATCAACTCTCTCCTGGAGAACTCCCGAAAACCAGGGGCCCAATCGGAACTTCTCACGAAGCCCGGACCTATGCTGAAGACCACGAGCCTGGACGCTGGTCTTTCCGTTGCAACTCCGCTTCAGCCTATCCCTGCAGATCCTTTCCAGCCGGACGCATTGGTCACTAAGGTGCCTTCCTTCTCCAAAACCAGGCCCCCAGTCCCCCCCAAGAGAGTATCTATCCGTAACCCCTCCAGGATCTCTGCTCTGGGGGACGTGACTAATAAGGTGCCACAAAGGGTGAAAGATGACATCCCACTAGCCAATAAAAATGAATCCTCCAAGCTCCCTCAGAAGTCAGCAGCACAGCAGTTGGCCGAGAGGGAGACTACTCATTACCGGGGTTCCCCTAGGAACCCACTGAATGGCGGCAGGCTCCTGTCTGCCACTAAACCCATAGACCTTTGAGCCATTCCCACTGCTGATGAGCCTTGAGCCCTGACAGGGCCTTGAAACTGTTTGTGACTTGATTTCTGAACCATTCCTTATGTTACTCCTTATGCTTATTGTTTCTTTCAGGGGATCTTAATTTATTTATTTTTTATCCTTATCTTTGTAGAGCAGCTTGATTTTTTTGTTGTTGTTATGGTTGAATGTGGTTGAAGTCTGAGGACTTAAGGCTGTTGTTGAAGGTATACTTTAGTAGAGCTTGTATGCTGAGTAGTGTAAAGTGTCCTGGGAAGTGTGTTTAGATGAGAAGTGTGTTGGAAGTGTTGTGGTTTGAAAGTTGATGTTTTTTTTTTTTTTTTTTTTCAGAGGTTTTAAAATTTTTTTGTTGGATTTGTTTTAATTTATCTCTTATGTCTGGCAAAATCTTTGAGTCTTCTAAGAAGATGAAGATGTAACTGCAACGGTGAAATTATGAACAAGTGTTGTCAAACAGTATTAGTTCTTCTTAAGTCTGCTTCCAATTTGCTGTCCCAAATTTCAATTGCGAAAAAAATATTGTTATCTGAAACTGAAGGGGTAATTGTGACCTGATTTGTAAAATTGATATTTAACATTTTTATTGGCATATAAATATTATCCAAGATCCAACTCTGTTGTCTGTGCTACTTGTTTTAGCCACCAGGTGGTGCTTGCAGTATTACCCATAGGCACACTCAGTTTGATTGTTCAAGTGACCCTATTGTACACAGGCACCTGAACTGAAAATGCCCTTTTGACCCAATTAAGGGTTTAGAAATGTGCATACAAGTTCCAAGCTACTTTCAAGAAGTCTACCAAAGCAAATGTTTGGGTTTGGAGGCAGAGGCACCATACCTCAGATCTTGTAATGCAAATCTGTATCTACATCACCTATCCATTGGAATCAATTCGTGAGGAAACACAAGGTGACTTTGAGCAATGTTGTTTAGCAGTGTTCCTGAGCATTTCTTTCTTTGGGAAAGTTTAATCATCAATCAGTAGGCACTTTTTCATCCTCCAATCAGAACACATGTGGGTGCCCAGCATCATTGCTCAAGAAGTCTCCATGTATTATTGGGGGCAGCCGTGGCCTACAGGTTAGCGCTTCGGACTTGTAACCGGAGGGTTGCCGGTTCGAACCCCGACCAGTAGGCACGGCTGAAGTGCCCTTGAGCAAGGCACCTAACCCCTCACTGCTCCCCGAGCGCCGCTGTTGCAGGCAGCTCACTGCGCCGGGATTAGTGTGTGCTTCACCTCACTGTGTGTTCACTGTGTGTTGAGTGTGTTTCACTAATTCACGGATTGGGATAAATGCAGAGACCAAATTTCCCTCACGGGATCAAAAGAGTATATATACTATACTTATACTTATATATTATCACCTTTTGGTTAAGCATCACCTGGGTTGTATTTCAAATGCAGCATGTACTGTAGGTAAGTGACAAACCTGGCTAAGTTAACCCAGATGAAGTGGTAAATATTCTAATGGATGAGTCCTATGGCTTCATTTACCTGACCAGAACAACGCCAGAAGTCTTGTTTTGGGACCTTTACCACTATGAGTTACAGTAACTTCCCAGGTTCGTCACTAACCCAAGTACTTACAAATAAAAAAAATATATAAGACATCAATATAATCGAGGGGCAAAACTCTTGCCCTAAGGCTTTAGATAACCATCCTTGCCATCCTCCTTATATTTTGTGTGGACAAATGCAAATTGAAAACTCACCTTAGTCTATCTATTGTGATCCTTGAGTCAGTAGCCACAGCTCTGCATTCTTGGTAAATAGGCACATTTTTTTTAAAAGAAGCCCTATGCAGGTCTGGTTATTCCTTCGCTGTTTCTGGGTTTTCGCCTGATTTGGGTTCACATAGCTCCCCCTGCACTTCTAACCAAGTGTTATTGATCTTATATTAAGATTAAAAAATCTATTTGGTATTGTTTTTGGTATGAAAAAAACTTACCTAGCGCCCTCTCAAAAGATAATTTTGACTTAATTTAAGAAGACTTATTTTAAGGAGTCTTATCAAGACAAATTTGCTCAATGCACTTGCAGACAAATTTGCTTGTTTTTAGGACAAATTTGCTTAACGCACTGGCAGATAAATTTGCTTGTTTTCAAGATGAGATGTCTTAAAATAAGTCCATTTTTTTTTAAATTAAGTCAAATGATTTCACAAGAAAGCGCTAGGTAAGTCTCTTTATACTGAAAACAATACCATCTAGTTTTTTTTTTATCTTGATATAAGATTAATAACACTTGGTTAGATTTTGATAGATAAGCAGTTTTTGCAGTGTGGATGTGTTCGGACCGCGACCAGAAAGTTGCATATTCGGTTTTTCCGCGGAGAAGCATTAGGGGGAGACGAAGCACCCACCAAACGACCCAAAAAGTGTTGTAGAACCAACACAACGACTCTCAATCTGCATAATTAAGGTAATTTTTGCTAAAATTGTTGCATAGGGCCTCTTTAAACTCTGAAGCAGTATTGATTGCCACTGTTCAGCATACTGTAAATTTAATGGTAGAAGATTAAAACTCGACACATAAATACAACATCACATCAAGACATGAGAGTTGTAATGATTCACTTTGCTCACTTGTGTCAGTTTCCTTAGATTAGTCGTCATACCTTTCAGACAACACTTCCATGACGAACCATGTACTCAAGGAGAAGAACTGGAATGTGATTTCAGGTATGTGAGGCCAGGTACAACTCAGTCGTGTGTGTCAGAGAGACTACTGTGATGTATAAGCTATAACAGAGACTTTCTAATGAGGAGACACAGCACTCAAAAAATCCTCCATAGAAATGCATGGGGTTAGTTTGTAAAGCCAATATGGCCGTTGTCTACTACACATATCCCACCCCTTCCTCGGCAAAACGTCGAAATACATTGAGTCAATCGTGGTGTGATGTGAATACATTGAGCCAATCATATGGTGTGTTGTGAAGACATCATCCCAATCATGTGTTGTGAACTCGCTGCTGGAGCAAGATTGGTGTTGTGAAGCCTTGCACACAAGCATTTTTGCTGAATAGGATGCTCTGAGTGCCCAAAAAGCGTTGCTATATGGTCACCGAGTGGAGGGACTTGCCTAAAAGGACTTTGGCTATAATGATAAAGTTCTGTGAAAATGGGTGTAGCTATGTATAACTAACCTTCAGTGGTCATTGGAAAATGTACTGGAGAACAGCAGAAACACGAGTCAGGCCTGACTGATTGGATCGTCTTCCTCCTATTGCCTACATGGAAGAGTGATGCATCATGTAGCCTACCACACTGCATTGCAATCATTCACCCTTTTTGTTTCATAGAATAGTCTCATTGAATATAAACTTAAGAACTAAAACTCTAACAATCACTTCCTCGGTTCATACTCTTGAGTACAGTCTAATGAATATGCAGGATGCTAGTCAAGATCATGTGGAACATTCCGGTCGCGGCAATGACCTGTGTTTGAAGGGGTCACCCCCCATAGCCTTGTTACGGTGTTTTACCGCCTAAGCAGCAGGATGACCTAATATGCTTGCCTCGCGTCATGCTCATCAGCAATGGATCCCTCTCTCGCTTTCGGCACTATAGAAGGATTCACCCACCACTCACAGATAACATGCTTAATTGCGACACGATCATATTTACGAGGAGAACATCCCGTTTGCAGTGGGCGCATATCCTGCGCAGTCGAGCCCTGGTGTCTGTCAGTGGGTCAGGGAGTATACCTGGAGAAATGTCCAAGACCTGCAGCTGATTGGCAGCATCTGGGCCTGCTTCTAAAGCTTGCCGGGGCTCTGTCCAAGTCTTCGGGGCAATTTCCCCAGGAGATGGACGTGCGCGGATCCGCCAGTGCGTAATGAGGCATGGTTGGGCCTCTCTTGCTGTCTTGCTGTTATTAAAGGCCTTGTAGATTGTAATGTTTTGGATGGTTTCGTCTCCATTAAAGGGGATTTGTGAGGAATTTGGCTTTCTCTTACACAACCTAATTACTAGTGAGGCGAACTGGAACAACAAATACTCATAGCTCAGTAAAAGGGAGACGATCTGTCACTGTTTTTCCCCTCTTCACCGGCCAAAGGAGTAGCCTACTATTTTTAAAACTCTTTAAGGAGGTTATAGCTGAATTTCCCTACAGTCCTTCTTGTCATGTCATAATGGCCCTAATATAGTTACCAGTTTCTCAATTTTAGTGGATATTTTTTAAATGATTTTAAAGGCATCACCAAATACTGACTCTGCTGTTCACAGTTGGTGTTCTAGTCCATGTAGTGTTTGGGCTGGCATCATATTTCAGAACCAGTGCTCAGTAGCCTTAGCCTAGAAATCTAGACGCACCCTAGCGGCGGCAAATTAATTTGCTCAGCCTGTACGTCTAGTATCGAACCATAGGAATTTCTATTGGCTTAACACCGTGGATGTTCTCCAATCACAGCGCTCTATTTCGTTAGAGAGTCTTAAGGCGGGCTTAACAGGATAACGACAGTCCTGTGACGGTGAACAACAAGGAAGGTGGCTATGGCGAACGAAGAGCAGTTGTTTGAATCGGCGTTGGCGTCAACTTTGGAGGAGTTGGACTTGTGCTTTTCTTTGAAAGTTGAGCAACACAATGCACTTAAGTCATTCCTTTCTAAGAAGGATGTGTTTGCCGTTTTGCCTACCGGATACGGATATGGTCGTAGCGCTGGCCTATTGCATGCCTAGGCAGTTTGAAAGACAATTCTCTGCCCGCCCCTTGGATTAAGCGAGGTGAATGATTCGATGCCAGACTATACATCTCAATGATATAGGATGGCCCCGCCAGGCTACAGTAGCCTACTATTTGAGGCCTACCTTCCTCAGTGGGGTGGGAGACTTAATTTGTGCCCTTATAAAGCCCCCAGTCCCAACCCTTTAACCCTGATGTCTTGAGTGAAAACCCCTAACCCTAATTCTAGTTACCCAAGTGGCAATGTAAAACCTTGTGTACTAACCTATTCTTGTGTGTGCGCAAAGTGAGTGGCCTTACTGGACATGAATGTTGGTGTCCACTCTACTTTTATGTGGCTACTTCTGTGGTTATCAGCTTGTTTAAAGTATTTCTCCTGCTGTGGCCATGCCATAAGACAACATTTGCGTGTGTCCAATAGAATGAGCCCATTCCGGTGATTACCAAACCACCTCTGGCTGGCTATGTGCTGTGGCTACTAAATGATTGAGTCCATCTAAAAACTGTCACAGGTACAGTGGTCATACTGAGGTAAAACAAGCACATGTGAATCTCAACTACCAGTTATGTATCCACATTTGTGGCTGCAGGTCCACTGAAAGTGTATACCTCAACCACAGTTAAGCCTTTTCTGTGGCACCGAGCCCACTCAAGTGGCTACCCGCCTGTATGTCAACAGTAGTGGCCATAGACTGAAGTAAAACAAACCCTTGTGGCAACATACAAAGGTCTGCCCCTTACATAAGGGTGAAGGGGACGGAAGGTGGGCCATGTTGGAGCTTCTGTGAGGTGATGTGCGCTGCGGTGTGGTGTGGTGCGGTGTGGTGCGGTGTGGTGCGCTGTGGTGTGGTGCGGTGCGCTGTGGTGCGGTGATGTGCGCTGTGGTGCGGTAATGTGCGGTGTGGTGCGGTGTGGTGATGTGCGGTGTGGTGCGCTGTGGTGCGGTGTGGTGTGGTGTGGTGCGGTGTGGTGATGTGCGGTGTGGTGATGTGCGGTGTGGTGCGGTGCGCTGTGGTGCGATGTGGTGTGGTGCGGTGCGGTGCGGCGGGATCAGTGTGGAGTGTGCCTCACACTCGTTCTGCTGGGGGGAAACTAAGATTCCCAGACTTTGGGCCCGTGACTGGGGCTTGGGGCCATGTGTTGAGCACATGGGGGCTGAAGAGAGAAGGCAGCGGGATTTCGGGAAGTGTTGTTGTGGCACAGGAACAGAGAACCTGGGGGACGCCGACTGCCACAGTTTTCAAATAATGCGGTTGGTGCGGCCTTTTTTCCCCCTCCAAACTGTCAGGGTTTATTTTTTCCACAACAGATTTAATCCAGATAAAGGTAATCTAGTACTTCTGAATTGTTGGGGCACTGGATGCTATTAATCAAGAATTTTCCCATGATTTAGAACTGAAAAGATAATTGGACCACATGCCTCAGGAAATGTATACTGACATCAAGCTTGAGATGTAATCTTAATTTAAATGGATCACAATTTGAAATAAAGTCAATTGAATTGAACAAAACAATGCAAAACCAAATACATGCAATAACTGAAAGAAGTGTTTCATGAGTTTCAACATTTAGCTCCATGATGCTAATTTAAAGGGAAACATAATCCAAGAAAACCTGAATTCTAAAATTAATAATTTAGTTGCATTGCTGTGAAGGAAATGGTATTTACCTGTGGCAACCTTTATAAATGCTCTGATTTGGATGTAATTAATGTCACACTAACGTTCACATATTTTCATCATATTGTAAACTATTAGGCTATTTTATGACAAACTATTTTCATGTTGCCCTATATATTTTATGGCTTTAATTCATTTTGTCGTGACCAATTATACCATGTCTAGTATAAATAGAGCTTGCAGTTATTAGTGATTTGACAGGAAAAACTCGGAATTGAGCAAGGTCTAAAATAAGCCTTTATAAAAGTGTGAGAAATTAAACAAACACACTGAAATAAACAAAGGCCCAGTGCTAAAAGAGTTATTGCGGGTTTTTTTGCGAATAAATTCTTTGGCATTCGCCCTTCCAGTACTTCCAAGACCAGAGGATATATCTTGAGACGTCAAGTAAACTATGCACTGACAAAGTATTGTATGAAACATCTCTGTAATTTTCCAGTGTTATGACATGGAGACAAAAACTTCATGTGGCTTTTACTAACAGGAAAACGCAATTCCTGTAGCTTATTTTCAGAAGTAGGCCTACATTCGATTCCTCGAAGCTATATTATCAGTGGTGAAATCTTGTGGAATTTGTTACACATGGATGCCATAAAACGTATTTTGGAAGTAGGCCTACTTATAGGCTACATTAATTATTAGTGATTAGTAATTAAAAGTGATTATTATTAGTAAATAATTCATTGCTTATAAAAGTAATACAAACAATGACATGGTAGACCCCTAAGACATGGTTTTGAAATCAAAATATAACCAATGTCATAATATGTGTTAACTGTCTCACTGGATGCAAACTTTTTTTTTTGTAGCCGAATCATAGCAGATACTTTATTCACCAACACACTACTACACTGCACAATGATCCATTAGATGTTAAGATGTTAAGCTTTACGATTCAAAAACTGCGCCCTTTAGAGTTCAGTTTCCATTAAATCAATTTCAGCACTCAAACACCCACCCTTTATCTAGTGCACTGCCGTCTGCTACCTACAAGTAGGCTAGATTCGGGAAGTGTCGGGTGGGCGGATAGTTTTGATTTTCCTTACATCGTGCCTAGCCAATAATGTGGAGGAGCTGTTGTGCACATCTCAGCTGGCAGACATTTAAAAGGGAGACAGTCAGGCGCTGTAGCAATTTGTATTAAAAACCCAACCTCTCTTTCTATGGAACCGTTAGAAGCCTCAGACGCTCTCCGTGGCTTACCCCTGTCCACTTCTCTGTGTTAGCAGCTCTGCGGATTGCCTTGGACGGAGCACAATAAACCGTTATATTTGTACCATCTCGACTACTTGACAGGTGAGCGCCTTTTTAGCACTTTTACAGACTCCTTAAAGCTTTTTGGCATGCCACGGTTGATATGCGTTTTATCACATGCTGATGCGCCCGAACGTCTTTAGTCACGGTGCAGGTGTCAATTAGCAGGGCATCTGTTAGATTTTTAAAACAGGGCACATATCTGATTATTGAATTTAATGACAGCGTATGTGTAAATTTGACCATGATGCCCTTAATGTTGGGAATCTGCGAACTAATTTCGACTTTTCTTAATGGATATGTATTGTGGGAAGCGCTGGTTGTTGCGCTGCAATCTTTACGCATGTGTCATTTTCACAAACTGAGCACCCTGATGAATAGCTTACCTCAAAGGGCATGATGAGTTTATATAGTAGGCCTAGTATTAGGAACTTTTATGGCGAAGATGTATGAGGGATAGTAAAATACGTATTTTAAATATTATTTAAAATAAGTATTGAAGAAAGTTTAAACGTATTTTAAAGTTTTTAAACTCTATTTGTTTGTAAATGAATTGTTATGGTGCCGAAATTAATTCAGAAAACTCTGTTTGTCATTGCTTATTATTAGCTCAGTTCCATCATGGATGTAATGTGATGTTTTAATGTATTTTTTCAAGGATGATGGCATCAGCACGTGTCCTCTGCAGCATGTTCTTCGTCGTGGGGCTTCTCTCCTACCCAGCGGATTCCAGACGGAACCGAGGATCCCAAGGTGCCATCCCTCATCCTGACAAAAACAACCCAAACGAATCAGAGCAGCAGCCTCAGACACCGCAGGCGGGCTCTGGCTCCCAGGGACGGAGAAAAGGCCCCCATTTATCCGCAGACGAGGTGCTGGAGTCAAGCCAAGAGGCTCTACATGTCACCGAGCGCAGATACCTCAAACTCGACTGGTGCAAGACCCAACCACTGAAACAAACCATCCACGAGGAAGGCTGCATCAGCCGCACCATTATTAATCGGTTCTGCTACGGACAGTGCAATTCGTTTTATATCCCCAGACACGTCCGCAAAGAGGAGGGAGCCTTTCAGTCATGTTCTTTCTGCAAACCAAAGCGATTTACCACCATGACTCTAACTTTGAATTGTCCGGACCAACAGCCGCCAACCAAAAAGAAGCGCGTACAACGCGTAAAGCAGTGTCGCTGTATCTCGATAGACCTGGACTAACTCGGACTTCTCGGGACATGAAACACTGTCAAAGAGAAATATCCTGCGACGCGACTCTTGCCTAATCTGATACTTAATATAAAATCAGAAAAGGAGACTTGTTTCATACTCACATCATGTTCACTATAGCCTGCGGTTTTCTCTCCAGGCTCTCAAGTCCATCAATTCACATGGCACTTCAATAACCGGATGGACACAGCAATGAACACACAGCAAAATGACAGACTGACACATCTTTATCTCCTGTTGACTCTGGGAGGCATTAAAAGTTGGCTCAGTCCTTGCATGGAAGCCAAAGGAGAATATGGTATGATCTTTCGGTGAAAACAGTCAAACACCTTGGGGGTAGCCTTAAAAGACAACGGCTTTGCCTCTCTGGCTAAATGTGGTGTGCGCTTTGCCTCTCTGGCTAAATGTCGCGTGCGCTCTGCCTCTACCCTCCTCTGAAATGAATTTATTGCTTAAGGTTTTTCCACTATGTGGAATTGGAGAAACAGTAAGGCGATTTTATTTAATATCTGGGACACATAGGCCTATAAGAATGTTTTCAACGAATTTCTCGGAATATTAATTGCTCTATTATATTGCCAGATCACTGTGCAATTATATAGCCTGTTCGAATCGCTATTTATGGAATGGGAACCTAAATGTTAACATTAGTTTGGCTATACGAGAAAAAAAAAACATGTGTGTCTTCCTTTTGTTTTAGGAACAAAAAGTTGTACATAATGTGTTTATAATGTTGTAGATAGCACGGTTTATTGTGTTTATTAAATGGTAATCACATATATTGTTCTAATGTACAACATTGTTGCTTATTCAGCGCTTTGGAGATACAGCAATAAAACAGAAAACATTTTGCTTTAACACTCTGCAAATACTTTTAATTCTAAGTACACACCCACTTTAGCAATACTGAAAAAGATCATAAATTACCCCAAAACGGCAACGAGTCCGATTTCATGCAGCTCATTTACATCAGGTTAACCCGAAACACCAAATAAAAACATCTTCCACGGTTATGGGTTACTTTCTTCTCGCTCGGAGCCAGACTCGTGCTGTGACTTTTATACGTTTCTTGGACCCTTGGATACATTTCGTCGTAAAAAGGTTTAATTTATGAGGGAAGACCACAAGAGACGCGATTAGATGGCAGGTCTATCACCCTTTTCCATAACCTCTTCAAACGATGTTATCCTGGTTAATGAAAGGCTCTCCACTGGCTCGCAAAAGACTCGCAGAGTCCTTATGTCCTTATCACTCCCGCACTTTAGTGATGTTCATATCACGCCTTGCATAACGCAATACAGCAGAGGGCCCCTCTGCCTCTGACAGTGGAAATGAACGAGGTGCTCTAAGCTAAATGAGACCATCTCTGTTGCGAACCTACATTGGGTGTCTTTACAGACTTTCAAAAAGTATCATGGTGGAATAAAGCTGTTATGCCGCTTTCAGGCTACAATTTGCCCACACAATTGTGAAATCAGTATTGTCACCACGCAGGGTAATTTTGAATGAATTTTGACCAGCCTATAGAGTTCCCCTTAACGGCATTCTGTAATGTCCTTGTTCAGCTCCTCAGACAAAAGTATCCGAATCTATTGTGCCGTGTTTTTGTCAAGACAGCATGACAAAGAATTTATGTAGACTATGTGTTCCTAGGTAACCTTCACAAGAGGTGATGGATTAAAATTCTTTGCGCCATATAAAAGTAAAACTTTATTCTTTATGTTGCAGCAATAATTTAAAGTTGGGGAGAGCTGGGTTTAAATGTTGCAGAGACGTCAAACACAAAGATATTCTTTTAACTGACTAACCATATAAAGGCCATTTAAACTTTTCTAAAATGTGACATGCCATTTTGCCACCTCTCGGGACTCAGTTACATAAGATAAATGCAAATATGAGCTTACTGCCTTTAAGCTTAACTTGAAAAAGAAATGGCCAAATAACATTGATCATCCATAGCACATGTTGAAAATGTTTCATCGTGCTACTCATAGTCACATATTTATTTGTTCATGTTGTCATCTGAACAGAGACTGAGAGTGTTAAACCACAGAAGAACATGTTACAAGTTCTGACAAGAAAACTCAAACAGAAGCACAAGCGTCAAAATACATAGGCCTGTAGGCTCGAGCAGAGACTGACACTGGAACGAATCAAACGTTGGTCAATATCAGTTCCACATTCAGCTGTTACTGCAGTAGAGTTCAGATTTAGAGCATAACCACTGTCTGAGGTAATACAGAATTGGATGCAGTGTACATATATATCTCTGATATGTATGATTGGTTGATAAAACAAAAGGCAGTTTTTTGGTGTTCCTATGAGAAGAACTCTTCAAAAAGGCAATGCTGTGTACCGTATTCATGGCCATGTCTGCCTCACCCATACACGTATACAGCATGTTCCCTGATCTATCAGGACCATCCTTTTTGACTTGCTTTGTACCCAGGGACAATGATGAAGAAACAAACACTGTGTATTCCACCTGTCTGAATTATTCTGCTATATAGGCAACTGACATTTTGGCATAAAATAAATCTGCTTTTTATATAAATATGGATCCATGTCACCTCAGGAAGTACTTTACTATTCTTTAGCTTTTAAAAGCATACAATAGAAATATTTAGTTAAAATAAATATACTATCCATCTTTAGAGTATACGGTGTGAATTCACAAATGTTTTTTTTTTACAGCAAAGGAAATCAAAGAATTGCATAGGAGTTCAAAAAGAGGTGCAAAAGTGCAATACATCTGATCAAGTACTGTTTTGGCAAAGCAAAATAGGGCAAACTAACAACAGCTGTTGGAAGCAGGAAAGTACTTTAGGACTCCGTCTTAACATTGTGAGGAGCAAAACGTGTGTCACCTATTTGAACTTGAAAAAGATCTGTTTGAAGGTTGAGGGTCCACTACTGTAAATGTTGTTAACCAGACGTGCAAGTTCAAGTTCAGCTCTTGTATCCTGATGGGGAGATTTTCTTTGAGAACAGGATGAAGAGCCATGAGGTTTGTAAGACCCAGGCACTGTAAATATCCAGTCTGATGATGCCTGGCTGTCATCCAGTAGGGGTCAGTCTGGTTCAAAAAAAAAGAAAGAAAAGAAAAAAAGAGAGAACCAAAACATCCATTTTTCTATCCATAATGACACTCCAGTAGTTGTGGATGTGTGTGTGTGTGTGTGTGTGTGTGTGTGTGTGTGTGTGTGTGTGTGTGTGTGTGTGTGTGTGTGTGTGTGTGTGTGTGTGTGTGTGTGTGTGTGTGTGTGTGTGTGTGTGTGTGTGTGTGTGTGTGTGTGTGTGTGTGTGTGTGTGTGTGTGTGTGTGTGTGTGTGTGTGTGTGTGTGTGTGTGTGTGTGTGTGTGTGTGTGTGTGTGTGTGTGTGTGTGTTTTTAAGCTCTAGTATGACCTCTTAGTCAGAGGCATGTGGATGGCTACAATGATGTTTGAAAAGGTCATCTTTAGCATATTTACATGTTATTGCTGTTGTGTTCCCAAGCCCCACCCAAGCCACTGCTAGTACGATTGCTTATTCTGGTATGCTCCTCTTAGCTTGATAATGTTTATCTGGTTATGCACCAGTTCCTTAACGCAACTATAGATGCTGTGTCTAAAATGTCTCTTCCAGTGCTGTTGACTGTTTTGTTTTATGCAAACTGCATCCCTGATGAGGAGACAAGCAGAGAAGACGTTCCAGCACCACAGAAGAAGGCCTACAAGCAGCAAGAATCCTGATGGATCCTATGTCATCAGTTCAACGCCATCAGTCCCTCACACTCCAAAAAGACTTTTGCACTGGTCGTGTTTCAAAGGTTTGGGGTCAGAGGGGGTCACGTTCTGCAAGGCAAACAGAGACCAGTGATGGTCCCTGGATCTTCCCTGGATCTTCTAGACATGGTGGTTCAAATATGTGCAAAAGAAGAAGCTGGGTTGCAAAGGAGATGTCTACAGTAGTTAGTACACAGTATGCTGTCTAGTATACTGTTCCATGGAATATGCAGTGGGTGGTACACAGGAAGACTGAGGTATGAATAAAAGGCATATATGGTGGAGGGGTGGTGGTGGTGGTGGTGGTAGTTGTTGTATTGTTGTCTTTCTCCGAAACTCAGCTGGAGGACACGCTTGCTTCCTTCTGGCGTAGTCTTTCTTTCTGTGAGTCAATAAAGGAGACAATGTCAGCTATTAAATTGTGCTGTTCAACAAAAAAAACATGATTTACTTTTACTAGGGAAGGCAGGGAGAAATCAAAGAAAGCTGGAGAAACAACTGATGAGCCAAAAAGACAAGTTCACAGAAGAGGACAAATCAAAAAGTGGAGGAAGAGAGAGAGAGATAGAAGTCAGGGAGGTAGAGTAAAAGAGGGAGAAAAGGAACGGAATATAAACAGAAAGAGGAGAGGACAGTGATCAAGGTAGTGGGTCAGGAGAGAGAGAGCGACAGTCAGGAACAGGAAGAGAGACAAAGATGAGAAAATGATGGAGGGATGAATGACTGGATGGATGGAGAAGGGATAGCAAAGGAAGAGATAAAGGACGACAAAAGAAGACAAAGGAAGAGTGCATGACAGTGGAGAGTGAGGAAGAATGAAAGGGAGAGAAGAATGAAGTGAATAGAGAGAGGGAGAGAGGGGAGAATAGAGAGAAAGAAGAAACAGAATGTGTTGGCTCTCACCAGACTGTTTGCATTGATCTTTTTGGTCTCCACCTTCTTCTCGGCGGTAATCTTCTGAACCGTCTGCTGTGCTTCCTTCAGGCTGCAGGTCAGAGATAGTGATGTTAACCCACCATCATCCCAACTCAACACAAGCACTACACAACACACCGCAGGCTTAGTGACCAGCATTTGGCCATAGGAAGGTGTCCAGCGCAATAGGTACTGTATCCTCACGTCACAGTTTAATCAGTACTCATGGACATGCGGCATCTCTCTCGTCAATCTGCGCTGTGCGGGGGAAGCACCATATGGAGACAATCAATGTTGGTGACCGCACTGGTGTCCTAATGCGACAGAAGAAAGGACTGAGCGTGCTCATATCAGTTGACTGCTCAGATTTGGTTGCAGTCAAGGGAGTGTGGGTCCTTTGTAGTGTCTCCTGATGACAGCCAGCGAAAGGCCTCTGCAAAGTTCACGCACATAAATCACGACTCGACTTGGAGCAGAGTAGTTCTTACAACAGTAGACATGGAGAAGTACGAGCACAACTCAACAAGCTCAGGGGAGACGGTCAGAAAAACTAACAAATAAAACATTTTTATACCTCATACTTTAACGGACAGAAGTCTATCTTCGTAAAGTGTTGTCATTTGATGCTGATTTGCAACAGTGTCCATTCTCTTCCCTTGGGCATCCTCATTGTGTGACAGTTGCCTGTCCACTTGCCAGTTGTGGTAAAACCACAAGGACAAAATGACAGCTGTGCTGTACAATAATACGCTAAACAATACTTAGGTTTTATGGCAGATTGGCCTCGGAGGCTGTGTTTTAAATAAAGTTAATTGTACATAAACACTATCAGCTGTGGGCAATGTAAGGCCTGGGTGCCCAGTAAACAAAGGGGTGAGAAAGTACTCATGCCATGCTTAATCTATACAAGATGCTATGACAACATGTGCACAGATTTGGTTGTGTGCGAATATTTGTGCTTGCTTGTATTTCTGTGTTTAGAGGGTTACAGTTCAGAGTGGTAGTATTTCATGTATATATTTCATCAGGAGTTCTTGAATTGAAGAAGAAACATTGTTCAACTTGCTCAATATATATCATCTTCTGGGCTGAATGATGAGGATGCTGATGATGTGTGACATCTGTTTTCTAACAGAGAGTAGAACTTTCTTTTCTGTAAAGCTGATGGTCCAGCAGAACTGGAACTTGTACTGTCCCTACTGAATGCCCTGGGTCAGATGCAAGGTCATAAATCTAGCCCCAGGCTTTGACATGGTACCAGGCCTTAGGCAAGCTCAGCCTTGCTTCCCTTTGATGCCATTTTGGACCCCCCCCCCCTTTCATAACAGCTCCCATCCCCCACCAACCCACCCAGAAAAGTGCTCATTTTCATTTGTCTACACACTGTCCGCAGGTTCCATTCAGGCTCATTTAGAGGCATTTGGCGTGATGTGTGAGGGGAGGTGGGAGGCCGGTGGGCAATCTGGCTTGTGTTAAACGAGCTGTCGCTTTACTGACTAATTGAGAGAGTGTTCAGAGGGGGAAAACGACATCCCTCTGGTCAGTCATGGTGTGAATGGCTCACTTCAGACACACTCAACCAAATCCTGTGATCTGCATCATCTACGTTTCTGTGCAAAGGTTTTAGCACCCTGGGCATATGCAGTCAAAATTGTTCAATTACAATTAGTCTATTTTTTGTCATGGTATTTATCCATGGGTGCCCAAACGTGTGTATATTTCTGAAAACGTTTGCATTATTATGTCTGCTCCTAGGGTTCAGCCCTTAACGACCTGTGTACAGTGCCCTGAGATAAGTGCCCTCAGGCAACATCTTAAATCCATTTGAAACTGAATGGGACTGAAACAGGCAGGCAGTCTTAGCTACCTTGCCTGCATTGAAAGAGACTGCTGTGATGGGGAAGCAGGCGTCCACCTACCGCTCTTTGGAGATAGTCTTGCTCTCGCGTTTCCATGTGTTCTTGAAGTCGTTGCAGAACTCGTACCACAGCATGAAGACATGATTGGGGGTCACCTCCTTCTCACCAGACTTGGGCTTCAGACCAAAGTAGTTTGTCATGTCCTGGAACCTAGGGGAGATCAAGACAGTGGGGAGTGAGAGAGACGCAGGGGGGAAGTCCTGATCATTCTGTTTCAAATCGTTGGGCAATACATTAGGAATAAAATCGAACATGACACCATTGGTCAGGCCAAGGTTTACAAAAGCTATTAAATGAGAGAGAGAGAGAGAGAGAGAGAGATTGTAAGTGAAGAAAAGGATCATAGACACAATTTTAAAAGAGATGGAAATTCAAGGCAACAGTGGGATCAGATATTAAGTGAAGTTAAGAGTGTAAACTAAGAGGTAGGCCTGTGAAGTGAAGCCTTGAACCTGGTTCAAAAAGTAGACATTTTCAGCTCTGATAATCACCCTAACCTGGGCAGAAGAGGAGACAGATTGTGTGCGTGCGTGCGTGGGTGCGTTTGGGGGTTGAGGGGTTCAGCGAGGGAGAGAAAGAGACAAAATGGGAGTGAGTTAGAGTGTGGGCCGAGAGAGATGATCACAAGAGCACAGAAAGACAGAGAGATCCACACCAGCTGTAGCAAAGCCAGGAGAGCTCTAATCAGTTTTCCCTAACAAACCTCTTCAGGGCTTCTATTAATACTCCTCTCAGCAGCAGCAGCCTGGGAGATAAGCCATCCCAAACACAACTGCATTTCACTGTATTTACCATGACACAAATCCAGTACTGATTACAGGAGCACGGCCTCGGAGGCCACTGCTGCAGACATGTGTCTATGTACACAGCCGGTCAGCTGTTATCCAATGCCGCTAGACTTGCTATTTTAGAACTAGAATCAGTTTAGTGGCCAGGGTGAGGAAATCTTCACTTCTCTGAATGAACACACACACACACTACAGAATCCATAATATTTGATTTTTCACATATTCAGGGTAAACTTATTCAGGGTCACTTATCACAGATAGTGGCTGCCCTCACATCATTAGGTATTTATTCTTCCTGAGATCTGAACTCTTCAACTGAGTTGTTTATCTTGAGCAAGCCAATGGAAAGTGCAGTCAGGTGATGTCATGCCGTTTGTCTCCAGTTCTCCTGTCTTGTTAGTGATGCATCCTGCTGTTGGTAGCTCCATGCTCTACCAGCTGAGAGGAGGGATGTGTGGTTTCCTTTCTGTATGTAAACATATCCATGAGGCTGCTTTACACATGGAAAGGCTCTTCCCAAAACTCTATCACAGGTTTGGGGAATGGGTCACTGAAGGAGTTTGTTCATTGACGTGATTTAAAAAAAACTAGTTACATTGAAAACCTAAGAGGTCAACAAACCTTCTGAAAACACCATACGACAGTCATTTGTTTGGTTCTGAGAAATTCGTTTGGTGTATTCGTATAAAACCGATTACACCCAAAAATGTCTGACAGTGAGAGGCATCTTTATGGCTCAACAGACTCTTGATTGTACCCTAAGCAAGGCTGTTTCCATATGCTCCCCCACTGCTGTTGGTGTGGGGCAAACATAGCGAGGCTATTTCAATTGTAACCAAAGCCAAGGGGAGCGAGTGTGGCCTCTCAGCAGTGGGCCAAGGGACCCAGAGAGAGTGGAGAGCCCCCAGAGGCCCCATGACGTTACAGAGCTTTAATATGGAGGTGGTCACGCCGATCAGCCCAACATGGCTCTGATCCGGGGCTGGTGTGTGTGCCTGTGCGTGCGTGTGCGTGTGCGTGTGCGTGTGCGTGTGTGTGTGTGTGTGTGTGGTGGGACTCACTGTTTATGTGTCCAGCTGCACAATTACATGGCTTACAATAATACGGACACACACACACACTCACACACTGTGGCCTCCATTATGCCCTATTGCAACACTAATGTAAGACATGTTGCTGCAGGGAAGAGAAGAGAGGAGGAGGAGAGGAGGAGAAGAGAAAGGCTAGGAGGAGGAGGAAGGGCAGCACTGCTTAACAATATGTGCCGCAGACGTTCCGTGGCAAAGGTGCTTCCCATTCCCGGTTATGCATCATGTGCCGGGAGCCGAAGGCACCGTCGTCCATCATGCCTAAGACGAGCATCTCCAGACGTACACAAAGAGAGAGGGAGAGAGGGAGAGGAAGAGAGAGAGAGAAGGGTGGAGAGAGAGGAAAAAAGAAAGGAAGAGTGGGAGAGGGGGAGCATCTCCAGACGTACACAGAGAGAGAAGTAGAGAGGGAGGAAGAGAAAGAAAGAGAGAGAGAGGGATACAGAGAGGACAAGAGACTGAGGGAGCGGAGTGCGGAGGGAACGGAAGACAGGAGTGTTTAATTTCCCCCTGACATTCCCGGCCCTCTCTGAAGCTCTCCCTTTGTAGAGGCACCGCCGGACGTCCGCCGTGTGATTCATGGCGTCTATCTCCTATTGGCTGCTTTTACAGCCATGAGGGTCAGGTGTCAGTGTTGACACAAATCACAGAGCACCTCTGCTGCTCTCCTCTAAGCGTACAGAAATGCCCCATCCTCCAACCCCCCTCTAACCCCATCCCCCCCCCCCCCCCCACACACACACAGTACACACACTGCCCAGCCCACGAGGTTGCCCTGTGCCGCTGCCATGACAACACGGCTGTCCATCAGGAGGTTTACGACTGTTGTGACGCACATGCGCTGCCGAAGCATGCATGTCAGAAGGGGGGAAACGGAATCAGAGGATCTCGCATTGTTCTGTATTTAAAAAATCTGTTGAGAAATGAAAAAGGCATGTGTTCCTTAAAAATGGCCTCGGCCTGTGGGAGTTTCTATTCATTTCCCAAGAAGCATTGTTTTCCCTGTGGTGGATAAATCAGCATGAATTAGGGTTCTTTTGTGAGTTGCAGCGAGCGAGCATGGACCTCCTTTAGCACTACACAGCACATGAGTGATGGGTCCCCTCTAGTCATGTAAACATAACAACAGACTGAAAGCAAAGCGGACCGGTCCATCTAAAGAGGATTCCATCGGGAGACCTTGGTGCAACACAAAATAAACTGAGTTTCACGCTCCAAGACTTATGTTGACAATTCAAAATGTATAGTCCTGACAGCACGGGAGTGATCAAACAGGGTTATATATCAACCACGCAGCAGTGCATGTTACAGTGCACATAAATACTTTAATGCTTGTGATTTGATCACATGATAAACGTGACAGCAAGGCAAAAGCTCTCTTTACTTCATGACGACAAAACAAGTTTATAAAGCATTTGCATTTGTTCTGGGACCCGCCTACATGTCAAATGGACAGCTAGTGTATGGCTTAGAGCAGTAAAGATGGCCTTGAAACACAATGGCTTCTCCTTTATTTACAGTTGCACAGCTTGAGGGAGTTTATAAAAGCGCTGTGCTATTTAATGATGGAATGTAAGCTATGTACACAGTGTGATTTCTATGTCAAACAGAAGTAATGTTAAAATAACAGGTGAGAGGAAGACGCTAAGAAAAGAAAAGATAGAGAGACAGTGATAGAGAGAGAGAGAGAGACAGAGAGAGAGAGAGTGAGAGTGGAACAGGTATGGAGGTCCAAAAGAGCAGGGGCAGTGATATGTAAACATTATATTTGGATTCAAAGCCCCCTGTTGCCTGTTTAATGTTTTTATTTATAAAATTGTTATTGTTTATCATTTGATCTTTTTTCAGGAGCTCTCCACCATGGTGCCTCTGCCTGTGCCTCCCTCCGTCTGCCTATTGCTTCCTCTCTGTCTCTGTCTCTTTCTCCGTCTCTCTCTCTTGATCCCTCTCTTCTGCCTCGATTCCTGATCCACACTGAGTCCGAGCTCTTGGAGCGTAGCATCCCTGGCCTTTGGGCCGAGGAGCGAGCAGCGGCCCACCCAGCGTAGGTCCTGTGCTGCCGTGTGGCCAGTGGCCAGTGAGCTGCCGCCCTTACCTCGTATTCATCACCGCTGTGTCACCTTAACGATGTGTGGCCATGGGAACGCCGGGGGAGCGGCCACAGCCAGGCGAGCGCCAGGGCGCGGGGGGCCTGGGGGTCTGACGCCGAGGCCCCGAAATTTAAGCCAAATTAAAAGTCCTTCAAGGGCCTGTTGGGGCCGCTGAGCGCTTTTGATCAATATCAGTGAATTCAGCACCTTCATTAAGAGGGTGTGAGCAGAATGGGAGGTGACACACACACACGTGTACACAGGCACACACACACACACACACACACATACACACACACACACACGTGTACACACACACACACACACACACACACACACGCACACACACACACGTGTACACACACACACACACACACACACACACACACACACACACACATACACATACACACACACACACACACATACACACACACACACACACACGTGTACACACACACACACACACACACACGCACACACACACGCACACACACACACACACACGTGTACACACACACACACACACATACAGGCACACATATGCGCCCACACACAGACAGGCACACAAGCACTAGTTCTGTATCTGTTCTCTGTGTGTGAGAAACACGCAACCCGCAAAAAGACATGCCCATGTATGACAGAGATGAGATGCCAAGCCAAAGAGAGTAAGTGTGTGTGAGAGAAGAGAGTGAGTGTGTGTGAGAGAACATGGATTAATCAGCAGTCAGTCAGGGATGAACATTACGTTTCCTGCAAACCTAAAGAACTCTGCTTGGCCTGATATGAGGCTGAGGCTGCAGGAAATAATAGACTTGGAAACCTTCTTTGACTTATGATGCTGTCCTGACCAATCAGCACAATAATTGTTGATGGTTTCACAATTTCCACCTTCTTTTCAGGGACGGCAACTTTCATGTTCTCTCTGGAGTTTATTTTTCCAATTGGAATGGCTGCAATTTGAAAGCAAACAACTCTGCTGTCTATCTAAACAAGGGAAAGTAATCCATGACTTTTTCTTCTCTGTGATTTCCAGTGCGCGCGCGTGTGTATCTTTCTCTTCCAGCTACAATCTGAAATGTGTCAGATATCGCCTCTCGGCAGCACAGACTTATAGGTGGATGTTTCAGTATAAATCATTCCCTGGCGATTTGCGAATGCGCTGTAATAAGCAGGGAGGCTTCGGCCATACCAAACACAGGAGATAAGGGCCCTGATAACAGGCCTCGGGATGGTAAAACAGCAGGGGAGACGGTAGCATGCGCGCGCCGCATTTGCACACGTGTTCCTCGCCTCAGCAACCCTCCTGTCAAGAGGAGGGCTGCCGTAGAGTCTCCGGGGTTACGACCCGAGCAGATCCGGGGGCAGAATCCCAGGAGCCCCAGAGTGAGTCTGGAAGCTACCCCGCCCCCCCCCCCCACCCCCCTATTATATCACTCTACACACACACACACGCACACTCTCTCCCTACCTCCCTAACACACAACACACATACACGAACACATTTTCCCTTATACACACACACACACACACACACACACACACAAACACACACACACAGTGCCTCTCCTGGAATCTCCTCTCTTATCAGTGAGGATCCCTTATCGAGTGGCTACTAATTGGTATAGACAGATTTACAAATTGTGCACATTAGTTTTATCTGATGCCCCGGGGGAATGCTTGAGACAAGCTGAACTAAGCGCTGATGGAGAGAAGGGCCGAGTGACAATGGATATATTCTCCTCCTGGCTGCAGTCCACCAGCATCCAGACAGACCTCTATTGAGCCCCAGGAAGATAATACCAAGATATGGCGTCATGGCGCGGTAAGGTAGTGCTTGGGGCCCAGACAAAAGAATGCAAGGCTTCAAGACAGAGAGAGAAAGAGAAAAAGAGAGAGAGAGATCGGAGGGGAGGGGAGCGGACAAGGTGCATCTCACCTCGTATGTGCAGCCTGCAGTTGCTCATCCTCTGCAGTATGTTCCGACTGGGCTGCAGAGAGAACAGACACAAGTATTCCACATTAGAACTTTGCAGCATGCTAAAGATGAACTCTAAATGACATTCTAACAGCTTGTCCTAATTGCATGGGAGCGTCTGACTGTCGCATTGAATGCTCTCTGTCCACACTGGGTAACACTTTATTTTAATGTGTCGCTGTTACAGTGTACTTACCTAATTAGGTACAGTGGTACAACCTGTGTAACAACATGTACTATCAGGTACTATCATTGTACTTGCATAATGTATTTGTGGGTACCTACATATAGTTGTTACATTGTAATACTGAGTGCTTTTACAAAACTTTGCCAATTTGCCTAAATTTTCATCAGAGGCAAAGAGCTGACCTGAGACCTGCTGGATGGGGTAAATCGGGTCATGATAGATTTAAAGCAACACCAAAGAGTTTTTGTACCTTAAAATAATGTTTCCAAAATCGTTTCAGTGGTTCATCAACTCGTAACAGGGTGAACGGCACTTTCTGCATTCGCTTCGCGGCCCTCTATCGGCTATAACCGCACTATGTAAGTTTGCCGGATCGGGTAGCGGTTCTGTAGTTCGATGGAATGAGACATGAGAAACTACAAATTTGACTTGCATCCGATGTCGCAATACATCGTACTTTCATAAAATCATGCAACATATTATACCTTGTCTGTGGACATTGTTATTTGCAAAGCTGGTGCTGGATAAACAAATAGGGCATGCGACAGAGGAAAAGTTATTTGGTGTTGCTTTAATATACAAAGCATGCTTAGCTCCAGTCAAGGCCTCATTGTCTTCAGTGTACATGTAACAGCTGTGCTGCTACAACCTTGTTACTCTTTGATACAGTGGAATAAACTGGAACAGGTCTTGTCTTGGAACAGGTCTACTAATTCACATGTACTGTGTGGTGTAACAGCAGACACGTTTCAACACATCAATTACAGGATGCATAACATCATTGACAGGTTGTATATATGTAGATGTAAGTACTTAACTGGTACACTTCATTTTAATGGGTTTATGCCACTGTATCAAAGAGCAATAAGTGTGTACCAACACAGTTGATATATGTACTATGTAGTGAATTAGTAGACCTGTTCCAAGACATCGAAGACATAACATACATGTCATATGTACATGTAAGTAATTAACTGGTACACTTAATAGGTTTATTCCACTGTATCAAAGAGTAACAAGGTTGTAGCAGCACAGCTGTTACATGTACACTGAAGACAATGATGCCTTGACTGGAGCTAAGAATGCTTTGTATATCAAATCTATCATGACCAGATTTACCCCATCCAGCAGGTCTCAGGTCAGCTCTTTGCCTCTGATGAAAATGTAGGCAAATTGGCAAAGTTTTGTAAAAGCACTCAGTATTACAATGTAACAACTATATGTAGGTACCCACAAATACATAATGCAGGTACAATGATAGTACCTGATAGTACATGTTGTTACACAGGTTGTACCACTGTACCTAATAAGTACACTGTAACAGCGACACATTAAAATAAAGTGTTACCAAATAAAGTGTTACCGTTCTACTCCAAACATAATGCCCCATCACGCTGCACAGCACCGTCTCCCCTCCATCCAGTCAGGACATTCCAACTGAAAACGACGTAATCAAATTGATGTGGATGCTCACGCTCACTCACATCACATGCACTTGGGACACGGTGTAAGTGAGAACTGCATGGTCAAATGGAAAGAGATGCTTTTGTTTGGTCTGTTCTGCCTAAAGTCAAACTAGGCCTTACCTGGGGACACACGTACTACAATATTGTCCAGACAAATATAATAGGGACTCTGACGTTTAAATTGCCTATGAGAAACAAGTCTGATTAGGGCCGAAGTACCAGTGTTGAATGACTGATTCTGTGTGCTGAGTAAAGCCCTGCACTTCTCACTGGAATGGGATGATCTGTCATGCGATACAGATGCATATGGCATTCCCAATGAGTCTCTATGTTCGCATCTCTCTTCTTTATTCATACTACTTGATACTTCATAGTAATAAAGTAAAGATAAAAGTGAGTGTTTGCTAGTGTGCTTGTGTGGGTCTGTGGGGTGTATAGGTCAAGGATGGAAATAAATATTGAGTGGCTGGCAAATTTGACCAAAAATCTGCTAGTGGCTGGTAGACATTTTCAAATGTTAATTTCCACCCTATTATGGGTGGTAGGGTATTTAGGCATGATGTGTCCATGTTTCTTGTGAGTGTGTGCATTTCTTGTGTGTGTGTGTGTGTGTGTGTGTGTGTGTGTGTGTGTGTGTGTGTGTGTGTGTGTGTGTGTGTGTGTGTGTGTGTGTGTGTGTGTGTGTGTGTGTGTGTGTGTGTAAGAGTGAGTGGGAAATAGAGAGAGAGAGAGAGAGAGAGAGATCTGATGTTGGCATTCAGTATGCATGTAGGTATGTGGCTGTGAAATGTTTGTGTGTATGGTGTTTACATGAATGTGTGTGTGCATGTATTTATGTGTGTGTGTGTGTGTGTGTGTGTGTGTATACTGACTGAGAGGAATCGGGGCTTGGGAACTGGCGGCTCTTGTCGAGGCCTGCCATGTAAAAGTGTCTAAATGCAAGGCAGATGTGTGCGGCAGCCCCGGCCGAGGTGCAAGAATTTATCTAGGGCCAGCGAGAGCCTGTGATCTCAGATTTATGGCTTTTTTCCAGATTCATCCTTTTTACAATGATGGGGGCACCTTTCCCACTTGAAGATTTAAGAGGGGGAAGTCTCCAAAAAATTGTTCAAAGGCAGTTTTGGGGGTCTTTTGGGAGAGGGTGAGCTTAAACTACAACCACCCCTTTTCTTTTCTACCTTTTTTCATCTCTTTCTGTCTGTCTCTCTCTTACTGTGTGTGTGTGTGTGTGTGTGTGTGTGTGTGTGTGTGTGTGTGTGTGTGTGTGTGTGTGTGTGTGTGTGTGTGTGTGTGTGTGTGTGTGTGTGTGTCTGGCCTGGTCTGTATGTGACATTATCTGTGTGTGAAAATGTTAGTGCATGCATAGATGTGAATGTGTTTGCTAGCACGTACAAGCATGTGCTTGCTAGCACGTGTTAACATACTGCAAGTCTGAATCTTATTCTGAGTTTGTGTGTGTGTGTTTGTTAAAATGTGATTATGAGGTGAGTCTAGTGTTTCTAGTGTGAGGTATCTGTGTAGAATAAGGGGGGAGCACTTGGGGTTTGCCTGTTTCTGTATGTGTGTGTATGTGTGTGTGTGTGTGTATTGTTGGTGTGTGTGTGTGCTAGGACCAGTGGCAAAGGTCACAGCAGGGGTGCTTGGCGCCTCAGGTCCTCCACTCTAACGTGTGTGTGTGTGTGTGTGTGTGTGTGTGTGTGTGTGTGTGTGTGTGTGTGTGTGTGTGTGTGAGTGTGAGTGTGTGTGTGTGTGTGTGTGTTTGTGTGTGTGTTTGTGCAGAGGTGGCACCAGCACTCCTGGGTCCCAGGCCATGGTGAGAGAGGATGTGTGAAGTTGCTCTGGCGCCCCCCCGTACCCCCGTCCCCTGACTGCCGACCCACCACACTCCCACCCCACTCTCCTCGCCCCTTTCGTCTGTAAACATGAAACCAGTAGTGGCTAACTAGAAAGTTATGAGACGCGCATGCTGAGCGGGACAATAAATTAGGGCTTTAAAACCCTGACACACTTTTACACACCACTGGTTTACCTACAACTCAGATAACAAAGCGCTTGAAACGTGTTGCTAATTGCATCACGCTACCATACCAGCTAAGCTAAACACACACCACTTTCCTCATGGGAAAACTTGATCTGATGTTTAATATTCTCAAAGCTGCTCACAGAATCACTGAGTGCTTTAGTGTGAGATTTAGTATGGAGCCAGGTACATAAAAGTTGTTAAATGGTTTTTGGGACTTTATACCCAAATCATCTGGAAAACAATGTGGTCACTTAGGTTCAAACTGGGCCAAGACTAAGTGATAGCTAAGACAATGCTTAATGTTATGACTTCTATGAATCAGAGAAAAACAAATGAGATGAATCCCAAACCAGAACAATTTGTTGTGATCCAGATCTGAAGTGCCCCTCAGCATTAAGCTTGCATTAATATCACGTTGGCAAATCACCACACACCCGTAGATGCAGCTCCGGCCTATTAACTGAGGTTTATATATTAATTTTGCAAAAATGTTTCAGCTATGAGGTTAATAAACAGGGGCGGACTATACAGGTATTGAGCACTGCAGTTCATACATACTGTAGGTGTGGCCAGTACACCATTTTTTTTTTGCATAAAACATGTCATGCAAAGCATAATACACAATGCGTCTAATACACAGGAAATTATTGTGCTAAACACATATGGCTCAACAACAAGAGATTGATACGGTGTTAAGGCAGGACTATAATTGGAGGATTATAATTGTCAGAGAAAGTATGAGCTCCTCCACTTGATGTGTTAGTAATGTTGCTCTAAGTGTCCTTGAAAATGAATCTAAGTAGCATTAATTGATTCATTAACTGCAGTGGATTAGTGAGTATTAACACAGACCCGATTATTAAGTGATTCTGGAAGCGTCTCTGCCTTTTTTTCATCTTGCGCCAGTCAGTAACATTAAGCAGACGCCGCTGTTTGCTCATTGACACAACTTTCTCCTGGAAGGATAAACTTTTTGCGGAACTCAAAAAACACAGATAAATTCCCGAAACTTCAGCCCTTGAGAGGTTATGATTTAAATGGAAATCTGCTCAGTCATCTGACAATCCATTCCGTTCTATAACTCCCTTCAAATCATAAAAATACAACTCTGAAGAATGAAGACATGGGCAGACAGAGCCAAAGATGCGAAAAGACTCAAAAAAGGCCCTGACACTAATTGGCTAATATGGATGTTTTGAGTAGAAAGAGACATGCCCTGACTCGGAAGTCTATCTGACATGTTGACAATTGTTTTTACATCAAAAACTACAAAATAAGATAAAGTAAAATAATATCAAACCTAATTTCATAGAATGGTATCTACTTGTGCCTAGATATTCTAAGTTGACGAACTGCTGGTTTCAAACATTGTACTCTGTGGCTGTCTGGGTATATGACAAATGAGAAAAGCAGAACAAGGGATTGTGTGTGTGTGTGTGTGTGTGTGTGTGTGTGTGTGTGTGTGTGTGTGTGTGTGTGTGTGTGTGTGTGTGTGTGTGTGTGTGTGTGTGTGTGTGTGTGTGTGTGTGTGTGTGTGTGTGTGTGTGTGTGTGTGTGAAAGAGAGAGTGAGACAGAAAGAGAGAGGGAAAGAAAGTCAGAGAGAAAGATACTAAGAGGTTGTGAGAGAGCAAGTGATTGACAAGAGCATGAGTGTAAAAGAAAAGGACAGCCAGCATAAGGGTGTAAAAGGACAGCCAGCATAGGCATAGCACAGTGTAAAAGGACAGGAGAGAGAAAAGGTGAGTAGGGAGTCAAAGTGAGTGTGTAGTGTGTATGTGCACTGGGTGGGCTGGTGGCTCCTGAGAATAATGGATCACAGAGTGACGGATCAATGAGCTCAAAGAGATGTAAAGAGCTTGTCAGATCACAGCGCGCTTTAAGGGCTGCCACGCGGGTCGTTCGAGTTCACCAGCGGCTCCCGTCGTGCACGGGGACCGTCAACGGAGCCGAGGCTGTAAAGCCCTCACACGTGAGTTATGGGTCACCTACGCCGCAGACACACTCAAACAAGCCCAGAGCCCCACCTTTACTCTTACACACACACACACACACACATACAGGATAACGGCATCCAGGCACCACCATGGCCACCAGTGAGAGGACAATTGTATTTATTTGTTTTAGCAGAACCTAATTTATACTTGTGTGACGTCTACATCAACCCACCCTCACTATGGGTCCACACACACACACACACACACACACACACACACACACACACACACACACGCACACACACACACACACACACAAACACACACATTCACACACATTCACAAACATACACACAGAGGGCTGTGACCCATCAAGACCTACAGAGAAGTGGAGATTTATGGAGGCCCCCCCACTTGTGAGGCTGCCAGGTGGGCTGTGTAGGTTTGAGCGCTTGATGGTTTGAGCGGCTGATGGGTAGTGGGGGTTGGGGGGCATATTTCAGGGACAGCCTTGTCGCTCAGACCAATGGCCTCCTAGGGTGCCACACCTGACACACCTGAGTGTGAACCCGCTGCTGCCTTCCTGAACCACAACATACACACTCCACCAGTGTTCTCATGAGATGTTCCCAGTGCTCCGCCTTACATCAAACGCCCTGACAGAAAGCCAGTGTACTTGGTTCATCTGAGTGTGTGTGTGTGTGTGTGTGTGCTTTGAAGAAGGGCTGATGTACCTGTTCATCGGTGTGTGCATGTCTGCCTGTATGATTTGCGTGTGTTATCCTCAAATCTTACCGACATGCTTTATCCTTGGTGTCAATTTGACCCCAGCTAAATAAACCCTCAGAAAATGATTATAATTCATATTTTTACCCAGTTTTTTTTTGTGACAGGTACTTAACAAGAGTGTAATAACCACCATCAAAAGCCCTACAAAACAACCCCCCCCCACACACACACCCCTTTATGAACCTTGGAACCCTGGCTGGCAATATTGCCCATCCAGTGTCAGCAGCCCAAAGGCTTGCTGTTGCTTCCCCTTTTGACTTATACAGTCCTGCCAAAATGACTTATATGTAATATGTACTTGTGTATGCAATAATGATAATAACAATATGTTCTCATACTATTCAAATAATAATATCCATTATGTGTCAAATATTCATGTATCTTATGTTTCATACAGCTGGGGTCAAACTGACCCCAAGGAACATCAATGTACAAAATATTTGTACAGGACAAAATATTATTGTACAAATTTTATGCTAACTCTGTTGTACCCTTCAATTGAGGAAAAGTCATGAAACATGAAGCAAAAAAAAAAAAGTGAACCAAATATTTTATGATGTTAAACGTTGCTTGGGGTCAAATACCCCAAGGATAACAGGAGGGTTAAGTGTGTGTGTGTGTGTGTGTGTGTGTGTGTGTGTGTGTGTGTGTGTGTTCTGAGACAGTCAGGATTTTCTTAGGTAGCCTGCACAATCTCTGGCCAGGGCGAGAGAGACGCTGTGTCGTGTGTTGTGTACACTGAAGCCATGGAGTCATCTCGGCGCCCCAGACACGGGATGTCAGCTCAGGGTCCGCGGCTGGCTTCAAAAGCCGCGGCGAACGGCGGGAGGAATTCTGTTTATAAAGCAAAAGGTTTATAAGCATCGCCTGGTGGAACGCTCATGTGCAAGATGTGTTTTTGTTAACCAGGGCTGCCGCCGTTTTTTTTCCTCGTAGCCAGTGGCAACCATCGTCCTTTTAAGACCATCCTAATGTTCAGTAATTACGTCCAGATTAGTGCCAAGCATAAACATAAAGTCCAGATGCGAAACCTGCTCTATCAAAACTAGAACGTTGGGGAAATATTCAAATAATGCAATAAATGTCTTTCTCTCTGTGCTTTCCTCTACAGGAGCGTCTCCAGACAGGCCGAGCTAAATTAATCTCTTGGAGTTGACGACATATGGATGTCATCTCATTGGATGACGGATTGCTCATTCATGCTTTGCAGAAAGGCAGAAAGGAAGCTTTTTGTTTTTGTTTTTGTTTTCCGATGCTATTTAAGCACATACAGCATCTGTGAGCAGTGCGAGACCAAGCTGTTTTCGTGCGAGGCAAACACGTTAATGCCTCATGAGCACTTAAGCCAGATAGAGAACCTTGCAGTTTTGGAAGACGAGTTAATTCTCCGTGTCAGACAGCTTTCATGTAACACTCCTGAAAGAATTGACCAGGAGCTATGGTTTCTAGGCAGCATCAGATCTCTGCGATTTAGCACAGGGGGTCCTCTGAGCTTTGGGAATGTGCATACCTGTGTGAACGAGCTGACCAGAAGAACCAGAGCTACACACAAGGGAGACAGGGACCACGCTCAGAAACACACGTCTTCCGTGGAAAACATGAGTCAAATCCCTTTGATCTGAAACACCATCATCCTTGACCCAGCCAGCACACATACCCACATGTTTTGTTTTTTCCTTTGGATTTTCATAGCAGTTATTTAGCAGTTTCTAGGATTTTCTAGAACTAATTGTATAACCCATCTTATGAAACGTATCTTATTGCAAAAAAGTGAAGGATGATATAAATCAAATCAACTTTATTTCTATAGCACATTTAAAAAAAAAAAAATAAAAAAAAAAATAGAGGTGGACGGGCTTGGGGCTATGTGAGGGCTGTTTGTGTGTACTGCCTCAGGGTTTGTGATTTATTGCTATATCTCTGGAAAAAATAAGAGACCACTGCACATTTTTCTGATGTCTTCCTACGGTTGCTGAGTGACATTCCAATGAGTTGACGGTCATATTAAAAATTAAGAGACCACTGTTATTTGAATATGACAGAATGTCACTCAGCAACCGTAGGATGACATCAGTGTGTGTGTGTGTGTGTGTGTGTGTGTGTGTGTGTGTGTGTGTGTGTGTGTGTGTGTGTGTGTGTGTGTGTGTGTGTGTGTGTGTGTGTGTCTGTGTCTGTGTTTGTGTCTGTGTTTATGCCTGCCTATGTGTGTATGTGCATGTAGTACATGGGGGTCACTGGAAGAGTGCCCTGCCCCGGTGGTCCCCAGCAGTGTCCCACTGAGCGTGGCTTGCCTTTACGAGACCTCAGCCGGGGATGTCCTGCCAGCTTTACTGCGGGCCTGACTACACAAAGTGTGTTTAGGGGAACGTGATCCCCTCCTACTGCCCCCGTTACAGTTAGTAAGCCCTCTGTCAGCAAACACAGTCACCAGCACGGCCTGTGACCCTCACAGCAAAGGTCTGCCTAGTAACAGCCTTGAAAGTATATGTAAGCAATACTGAGCATATTAGATAGATAAATCTTTATTGTCATTGTATACGATACAACGAAATCCTGCCTCTCCAAATGTCAGCATAAAGATAAAAGATTAAAAGATATACACCAACACATTCTCATCCAAGCACATACGTGTGTACACACATACACATTCATCTCACACATACGTGTGTATGTTTTTATGATTGTGGATGAGTGTAGGATTTTTGTAATATGTTCACAGCTCTGGAGAAGAAGAGCTCTCAGTGCTCTCACATGCTCTCAACTGTGCAGCGCTAGAAGCGAGTCAGGAGAACCTAAGGGAGCCCGTTGTGTCTCAGGGTCCTCAAGAAGAACATCTTCTGCAAGGCTTTTTTAATGGTGTGGGAGGCGTTCCGGCTCCAGGTCAGATTCTCCACTATGTGCACTTCCAGGAACTTAAAGCTTGCCAACCTCTCCACCTCCTCCCCATTGTGCTGTGTTTTGTTCCTTCTGAAGTCAATTACTATTTCCCATTTACGTGTGTCTAAATTTGTATTATTATGACCGCCGCACAGCAAAGCGGCGGTCATATAGGTTTAGTCAGAATTTTTTTTTTTTTTTTCTTTTTCGCATGTCCAAATTTCCGTCAATGATTCCCGGGACACTGAAAGACCGGGGTAGACGAAACTTGGTGGGCATGTAACCCCATATGGATAGCATGGAACCATCGTTTTTCGTTTTGATCTGTAGCCCCCCCGCTGGACTGCACCCCCCGAAAGGAGGGTAGGGCAGACACAGTTTTCTCTGAATATCTCGAGAACCGTAAGGTTTAGGAGGACCATTTGTTTTTGTATGTTGATCTCAAGGGGCCATGTCAACCAATTCCATAACCACTCATTTCATGTATAGCGCCACCTAGTTAAACACAAAAAAGTAAAAATGAGGTGTTGTAATCGCAGGTATCTGTGACCTAACATAGTCAAAACTGCACAAAATTGAAAGTGTAGGATCATTATGACACCCTCCGAATGCATGCCAAGTTTTGTGAACTTTCGTTCATGGGGGGCCTTACAATAAAATAATTTATGTGTACATTTAGTGACCGTACACCAACAAGGATTCCCGGGACACTGAAAGACCAGGGTACACGAAACTTGGTGGGCATGTAACCCCACATGGATAGCATGGAACCATCGTTTTTCGTTTTGATCTGTAGCCCCCCCGCTGTACTGGACCCCCCGAAAGGAGGATAGGGCAGACACAGTTTTCTGTGAATATCTTGAGAACCGTAGGGCCTAGGATGAGCAATTTTTTCCGTATGTTTGCCTCCAGGGGTCATGTTAACCCATTCCATGTGCACACATGTGCATAAACAGATACACACGCACACACATACATTCACAGTAATCATGTGACACATATGACACATACTCACACAGTAGACATATGTACGCATGCATGCACATGCACAAACACACATACGCAGGCAAACACACAAGTATGCACACACACACACACACACACACACACACACCCACACACATAAACATAAACGTGTACACGCACACATGCACACAATTCAAGAATTTCTCAGAATTATGAACAGGCAAGATGGGGGTGGGGTTGTATAAAATGAATTTTACATGTGAAATCTATCAACTAATCATGTTTTGGTACTTGTTGTCTAGCAGATACCAGTGAGAATTGAGTGTGGCTAATGCAATTTAGTGAGACAGTTAGAATCATATAGGCCTTTCAGCGTGATTTATTTTTGTGGAAAAAATGTGCTGGACTGGGCGGCAGTCATATTTTGTACCGCTCTGCGGTACATCTAGTTTTATATTAATATGGGCTAACACCGACAGAGCCATTCAATTTTATATTCTAAAACTATTTATTTTTATCTAGCTTTCAAAGAATTTCTCCTGGGGTCATGCTGTCATCAAATGTAGTTCATACAAAAAGACAGTTTAAGATTATTATAGTAATACATAACAATATTTACATTCTAATGACTGCTTTCTTCAAATTTAGTAAAGTAATTGAACCATAAATGTGGTATTGTGAACTGAATGTGGTATTGTGAGTGTATCTATCACACATCCCTAGTTGGGTCAAGTGCAGATGAGAATGGAAGGAGTATCAGGTATGGTCCACCTTACTTCCAACCCCCTCACCCCACCCCCGTGGCCCCTCTTGCTGGGGATCAAACAGCCCCAAGCTGGGCCTACTGCAAGGTTTTAGGTGACACACCGCACTTTTCCACCCCCCCCCCCCCCCCCATCCATCCACCCCAAGGCCTTCTTGGACTCCACTGAGGCCAAAGCAAACCATGTCACCCTCCCCTAGCCCCGACACACACACACACACACACACACACACACAGACACACACACACACACCAGCCTTGGCAGTAGCCAGGAGCTGAGGATCCAGACCTCCTCTTTGTGTTTGCAGACTCACCAGTGACGAGGAAGGCCTCCATTTTGTCCTTGAACGGCTGGAGGTGCTCTTCGAGTGAATTGGCACACACCTTCTGGACGTTCTTCTCACACGCTGGGAAAAGAACAGAGGAATAGGTGCCACGTAAACATGGAGAACGCAAGAAAAAAGGAAAAGATAATGAGAGAGATAAAGGGAGAGACAGAGAGAGAGAGTCAGTGAGTAAGAATTAAGCCAGGGGCATAAGAAGGAGAAAGTACATGAGTGAGTGCGAGAGAGGAGAAAGCAGAAGAAGATGGGAGAGAGAGAGGGAAAGAAAGAGAGGGGGGTGAACAGGAGAGTGACAGAGAGAAGGATACGTGTTGTGCTCGGTATGCTGTGTGAACTGTTTGCTTTTACACTGCTGGCCTCATCACACTGATGGAGTCACAACCAAATGCCAACGCTATGCATTAACCAAGGGCATATGAGTGCACTGCACACATCAGCTTCCCACCCAACAGCAACACGTTCATAATTGACTCCAAAAGAGATGGATGTGGGGGTGTACGTGTGGGGAGGAAAGCGCATAAGGAAAGAGAAGTGTGTGAATCTCTCCAAAAACATCCCAAAACAGATGTCTATTAAAGCCTCCGAAAGAAAGCTGGCAGATGCTTTAAATGAGCTTGGGTCGAATTCAAAATGTAACAGGAGAAACGCTTTGCCGGGGAAAAGTTTTTTTTTTTACCGGAATCTGTGGTGGCAAAAACCTTTGAAAAAAACAAAAGCAAAGCGCTCTTTAAAACAAATTACATACAGACCTCGGTAACGGGAAAAGTCCATAGAGTAATAGAGAATCTACCTGCTCTAACCAATAGAGATGACTCATGCTGCTCTGGTGACAGCACACACTTGTGGGAAAGCACATCAGCTCTTGGAGTTTGGCTGCCCAGTCTTTGACTTTAAATCTAATATTGTTTCATATTAATAGAACCCAATTAGTATACATTAGCATTACCAGGAGTATTTAAAGTCCCTTTCACACTTACATTTTCTTGAGAAACTATGTGTTACTACTTTAAAGTGTGTGTGTGTGTGTGTGTGTTTGGCACCCTGGTATGCCTAACGCATGATGCTTGGCCCTCACAGTAAACCTGGGTATCCGGCCACCATATGGTGGAGGTGGGCTTGACCCTTCAAGCCTCTCTGGAGCTGTTGTTTATTGTGTTTGTTTTCTTGAGGTGGCTTTGTAGCCCTGCCAAACAATCTAGCTCACAAAACAAACCAAAATGATTGGAGGAAGAAGAAAGAGAAAAAAAAAACTTCCACTTTGGCCAAGTCTGTGTGACTCCTGTGCTGATGTATACAGAATAGTGTGGATAACCTCCATACATTTTTTCCAGTCACCTGTTAATCATTACTGGCCCACAGTAAATTTCTCCATCAAGTCATAATCACATCTCTTTTAATGGGACCACTGGCTGATTGGAGGGGATCATTAAGTCACACTGGGTTGGGCAGTATTAATGTACATTAACTCTATCACATTAATGCTCCATTTACAACCGTTAACCCTACGGTATGGTGAGTGACTGTTGTCAAACCAGATTAGTCCCAGAGAATTCCTCTGACATCAGTGGCACTGAAATACTGTAAGTGACCCGTTAAAATAACGTTCCTAAGCCAAGCCACAGTACTTCTGACAATCCTCTTTGACAAGCACCCAGACCAGGGTCCAGAGCCCTGACCAGAGGGTCCTGTTACCTAATCTGTGTGATGCAATAAAACATTCAAACAAAAGAAAGAAAGAAACACAAAGAAAATCAAAACTGGATGACACAAATAGAAAATGTTGTGTTCCACAAAAATAATTCAAACATTGAAATACAAACCAAAAGCTTTCTGGGTAACTCCAAGAGAAAACCAGATCATTAAGCACGCTTTTCAAGAATGGTCAAAGCTGCCTTGAATCCTCTCATCCTGACAGTTGGGACGTTTGTGGAGCAAAACATTTGGAGATAGCATCACAAGTAGCTAACACAAAGCTTTGATGTAGATCATTTGTTTACTATATGGAAATCATCAGGCCTTTGGCAGCAGATCAACTGCCTATTAGCATAAGTGTGGGAAACTGAAAGATCTATAGATCTCTAGATGGCCAACAAGCACTGTGGATTCACATGCTATTCATAACCTCAAACACTGGTAGGATATTTGCCATTCTAACACCCAATTATTTACAATGATCTGACATGATCAGGGCAACCATCCGTGGTTTGAGTTCTCCCTCTTGCTGGCTTGATGTGGTATAAAGAGTTGCTGTGGATGGCAATGTTTACAAATGAGTTTAGTCAGCAAATGTGAAGGATAAACTCTTTAATTAGGACTGAGCGACAGGTGCTGTATGACAGTACACAGGGTTTAGACATATGTAAATATATCTGTCTGCGGCAGCCCTGGTCAAAACATACCCTGGAGTTGGAGACACAGCAATGACTAATGCTTGTATTGCCTGCTTTTTCGAGACACCCACTTATGACCGGGTTCCCCCCCTGAGTACCACCAAACTCTTGAATTTCCAGGAGACTAATTGCTAAATGCGGTCCAGACAGTACGGACCAAGAGACAGAAAGCTCGGCAGACAACAGCAGTTGTGCCAAAACAAAGTCAGCCCCACACTGATTGAAAAGCATTGTCTCTCAACGATGCAGTACAAACCACAGAGCGGCAACAATGACAAGCACAGAGGGATCGTTCTGAGGCGAGGGGTAGCAGTTCGCTGAAAAGGGGTGTATACAACCCATGAAACTTTGCATGATTTTACATATCGTTACGCAGATGAGTTGTCTAATTAGTAAATCATAAAGATGCAGACTTGTCAGTGTGTGGTGTCATACTGTATAAGGTGGGGTCCAGTGGAAAGTCTATATGCAATAAATACTGAACCAAATTATAAACACATGTTATGTTTCTTTGTCCAAAGCGAATGAAATAACTTCATTTTGTGAGTGAAGTTTGTGTAAGGAAATCAGTTATGAATAAGACACACACAATTGATTGGAATCAATTGGTTACAGATATTAGTTTAAACAGAGAAGAGTTTGAGAGAAATACATTTTTGAGCATGGAGAAATTTCTCAATTTATTATTACAAATTAAGGCAACATTGGGCCATTTCATGTTACACAAATATTTTTGTTCTGTGTTTGAATGAGAATGAAACAGTGAACAAGGGTGCTTGATTCCTCCATGTTGTATATGGTGTCCTGGTTCAACATCACAGCCACTTCCCCAGGGTCCAAGGCTATCCCCCAACCACCTTCTCCATCTCTAAAGCAAGAAACTCTACTGCTAAGTGCATAATTACATTGCACTGAATAATGTCATGCTGCTTTCAAATTGAGCGACTAGTAGTAATCGGGTCCTGTCTGCCCACAAACCTGTATCGGCTTACCAGTGGGCACACTGCCTGAATGGGCGGTTACCGCCTCAGAAACAAAACTCCAAGAGCAAAGCCACTTGCCTAGACAGATGTCTAATTCCAGCACCTATTGGGTCCACATCAAGTCCTGATCCATTTCATTCATCGCACAAGACATCTAGTAATCAGAGCACTGATTCCCAATGAAGACCTTGAAGTGCTTAGTAAGGATATAAGATCCAACGAGTGTTTAGTTAAAGCGGATAGTGACAAAGCAAAAATCTCCCTATATATCTTCCCATCTCTGTATTCACTGTGCCAAGGTACTGTAGGGGTGCTTTGCCAACATGAAAATATAGTTCTGATTATGTATCTGCTTTGAAAATTGTTGTGCCATTTCTAAGTCATTTCTAACTGGTGTAACCCACGTCCCGTGAATTCTACTAAGCTAGGCTAAAGGTGGTGATCAGGATGGGTCATTGAACGCACAGAGAAGACAAAGGTATGTATCCTCTCCTCTCATCTCACTCTGGGGTAGATGGGACATAAGCTAATTTGCCAAAACATTGTTGTGTTCCATACACATATACATACATTTATACATACATATATATATATATATATATATATATATATATATATATATATATATATATATATATTGGATGTACATGTGCCATTATTGTACCTATATGACGTGATGATGAGTCACTGATGAGATATCTTGAGATATTGGATGTACAATCAATCTTTTTGTTAAGTAGAATGTTCTGCTTGGCTGATATTGGCATTTTGCTGCTGTGGTAGTCTATTCCTCATCCTTCTTTGTCCCTGCCTTTTCTCAAGTTCATGGGGGGACCTATGTACTGTGGCACAGAGGAGACAGCCCATAATCCAAGACACAACAAGAGCCGGTAGCCTGGGCTACGCCTGATTAAATTCACATGGGCATAAGCAGAAGCGTTGTCACTGTTGGGTGTTGTGTTGACTAAGTGTGGAGGGGAGCAGACTTGTATATCAATGTAAATCACAAAGTGAATAGTCTTATACAACACTTTTTGTGTATGTGTGTGTGTGTGTGTGTTATTGTGTTTAACGCCCCAGAGTTGTTTCGGCTCAGTTTCAGTGAGGTCAACGGGAATTGGAGACAGGGCTTTGATGACAAAGCCTTACACACATGCAATTACTCAGTGAGGAGTGAGAAGGAAAAAAATGACCACAGCAACAAAACAACTCTCTGACCATTTCACTACATCAAGGCAAAGAGAGGAGTTAACTGTGGGAATGTTATTATAGACCCCAAAAATGCTTGCCTGATTACTTTGTAAAAAAAAATCCCAGCCCTTGTAAAAGGTCTTAAGCCATACTTTACCATTCTGAATAACTACATCTTCATTAAGGTGCAATTAATCAAGAAGGAGGGGGAGGGGTACCGTTGAAATGTTCTATCGTGAGCACTTCCAGATAAGGAGATGGGCAGGAATTCAGGGATGTCTTGGAGGAGCCAGGGAAGTGTTAGCCAGACTCCAGCAAGTCTGCCCTGGCTCTTCAGGGAGACGCATCCATGGGCAACTGGGCATGAGGCGGGCGGCCTGGCATCCCGAAGCCTTGCATCACATGAGAACATAATGGGGGAGGGGGCATGTGTGTGTGTGTGTCTGAGTTGGGGGGGTGGGGGGGGGGTGATTTTTTGTTTTGGGTGCGGTAGAGGGGTTGTTGGCAAACATGCCTCAAACATGGCTCTTTGATGTCATCTGTGGCCCCCACTCCATGTCGCAGAGAGCGACCACTTCAACAGGGCCCACCAGTAAATCTGACAATGTGGAGACAATGGCACATTGTAATGGAGGGCTCAGATGAGGAAAAGATATTTTGAAACTCAATCTGCAGAAACATAAACCAGGCTCCTGTACCAATGTAAAACAGAAACGATAATCATTTCTCTTTTATGCGCTTCTCAGCGATAAAAGCATGTGAAAATAAAAACATGTTGCCTCTACCAACACACACACACACACACACACACACACACACACACACACACACACACACACACACACACACACACACACACACTCCACACTCGTCTATGTGAGTGCTTAAACTTAATGTTTTGGAAAATCTTTCCCAGCCCGAGGTCTCCAGCCAGAGGCAGGTCGAGCTTGTGCGTCGTCTGCGTCCTGGCAGCCCAGGGTTATTTATACCTCGGCGAGGCCCACTTCCATCAGCGCAAAGCCCAGGAATTCTACTGATAATCCACAATTATACACAACCTCCGTGGCCCGACGGGCTCCAGGATAAATCCCTGCTATTATCCAAGTCCGAGCCAGCCCGGGGGAGCTCTTGAGTAAAGGTAAGTCCCATTCGCGCTGATAAATCCTCTCCTATCGTGTCCTAAAAACCCAGCAAACATTAAGACATCGCCAGTCACGGCACTGGTGCTGACAGCCTTGTTTCAGCCATGGGAAATATGTCCTCGAAGAGGGTATGTTCTGGCTTTATGAGGACAGCTGAAGAGCCTTGTGGTGAAGTTGTGTAAAACCGGGATTAGCCTACACCGCACACTTTTTGATGCACTGGTTATGGTGTCAAGATAGCGCAGCTGACTGCAATTGCTTGTGTGATAAAAACTACATTTACACAGTCCCTGAAGTATAATCAGTTAAAGCCCTGAATGGGACAATTAAAAGGTTAAGGCTTTATCCATCATGATGACACATACATGCCATCAATGGTTCGCCATAATAAATATTTATCTTAGTGAAAACAGACAAACATTGAATCAACCCTATTGTTCTTAAAAATACAGTCAGATCTTAGGCTCAATTGTCTCTCCTGAGATACCCTTACAAACATACTCCTTTCGAAAACCACATGTTTACAAGCAGCTATACAACACAGTGTAAGTCACAGTTACCAGTTGGTAATCTCCACCCTGATAGAAACAAATACTGAACAATCTGTCCTGTACATTGCTAATCTCATGGAAATATTTGAGTCTAAGCGATTAATCTTTGGCCTGGCTGCCCCTCTCCCATGCTCAGACCACAAGGAACAGCAGCATGCCCCTGAAGCAGTGTGCAATGCCTGGGCCTGAGTCCTCTATCGTAAAACATCCCTCAAGCTAAAATCCTCACTTGGTGCTGACATTAAAGGGCCATTTAAAGCGAAGACACTGTCTGATTTGCCATGATGATGAATGTCTCACCAGGCTTGAGTCTTCTGTGAAACACTAAACTCATCTGGGCAGCAAATGGCCTCTGACTGTTCATTTTTATTTGATACTATTTCATTCAGTAGCACCCCTGCCTTGCTGTCCCAACGCATTACTGGGTAGCCTCACTGAGGCCTAGCTGGCCTCCCTGGTTCTAGTGAAAAGCATGAACAAATAAATGATAGAAGGCATTTGTACTGATGACATGGGTGCAATACTGCAATACTACTCTAAATAATTACGCACAGGGTAAACTTACTGAGTGAGTTCTGAGTGGGATTTAAAATTAGCGAGACACTCTCCAACGTGACTGCAAAACACATCTGGGATGCTCATCAGCAGCAGCTGTGAGAATTCATCTGTGGCATTCCTACTTGCTCCTTATGTGGGAGTGCAGGCTAAAAATAAATATACTTGAAGATTCATGCTATTTCTACACTGACACGTTCTCTTTCATGGGATTTCATTAGGTGATCAGCATTACCGTTTAAGTACTCCTAACAATGTGATCTGACCAGTGGGCTAATAGCATTTGACAAGATTCTGTATCAGCCATGGTCTCAGTCCATAAACACATTGACTTCTGAAAGTGAGGTGTGCTGTGAGCACACTAGCCCACAAAACAGGAAGACAGATCAAATACAGATCATATTTCTGTCTCATTGAGAGGTGGAGAGGGCAGCCAGGCTGTCTGGGGGCAGATCTGTCCCTGTCCAGTTCAACTAAGCAATCAGTGGCCCCTTCCTCCCAACCTACCACCCTTGCTACAGTTGAGCCCATCACATTCAATACAGACCAATTAAGCAAAGGGCCGAGTACAGATCCCTGGGGAACACCACACAGTCCTTGATATGGAACATGCAGTGCTGCTAAAATCCTTTACTGAGAAACAGAGTGGTTAATATGGAGTAGAGTTCTGTGTAGTTTTATTTCACATCCGTAAATCAGAAACATCACCACCATTTTTTATGAGAAATTCTAGGAACTAACAAAGAGTGCAATCTCATGTTAGCGTGAGTTACTTTGACTTATGTGACCAGAATGGAAATATTTCTAATTAAAACCAGTTGTGTTCTATGGGGATGTGGGTTATAATGGCGGAGCATAAATATTTATTCCTACCGGCTGGAGGTACGAATAAAAAAAGAGGCATAGGTGGACCTTCCTGAGCAATGAGAATTCTCCCTTACAATTCCCTGCCAATACCCTGAGGACTTTGAGGCGAGACTTTAAGAGTTTTTTTTTTGGAAATACTAAGCCCCTTATGTTACATTTATTGTCTTAAACTCCTCCATTTTTCCTAATAAATGACTGACAGCTTGAGGTGGGGCTCGAGACTCCTTTGTAGACCCCTTTGTTTTTTCCCCCTCAGGTCACTGTGGATCAGGCTTTAACAGCAATCTACTAAAGTGAGGGGAGAGGAGAGAGCATATCTAATTGCTTTCATATGTTGGATTATTGGTTGATTTAAATAATCACAGACACGAGGGGGCTGGAGGGCATCACCTTTCACCCCTGGGTGAACCAGAGGAGGCGCGCTGCGTGGGGAAGCCTCGACCCTATGGGCCAGACGCACATCACATTAAATATAAAACCCCTACCTACCTCTGTTCACTTTTCTCTATGAAATTCTCATCTACTACAAGTTTTACTACGGTCTTTGGTCCTTTGACCATAACAAAAGCAGGCAGCCAGTAGTTTCCATTAAATGTGGAACCAGTGTGCATTGGCTTTTACCTGTCTATCAGGCTAGATGATGGATGAAATTGAGTTATATAATGGGCATTAGAACAGAGGTTAGTATCAGAGGTTTTTCATTTGGGTAACACTTTCTATGAACCCAGTGTTTATAAAGCATTATAAACACGTTCATAAACGCTTATAAATGCTTATAAACCATTCATAAAGCCTCATAGTCATTTACATTAGTATATGTAACTATTTATTCATACTCATGACTATGTTCATAAAGTATTTAGATTTTACTGTATAAGCCTTTACAGCTTGAAGTGTCTATATTAAAAAGCATTATAAAGCTTTTTTGTAATAATTGCCATTATCAAGAGATCAAAGAAGCTTTATAATGCATTGCACTTCAAGCAGTAAAGGCCTATATAGTAACATTATAATGATTTATGAACGCAGTCATGAATATGTATAATATACTAATTACAATAGTGTTGTGACTTTATGAATGGTTTATAACCTTTTGTGAATGTATTTGTAATGCTTCATGAATACTGGTTACCCTTATGTTCAGGTAAGGACAAATATTTCACACATATCATGAAACATCCTTTGAGCAAAAACAGACAGTTTATGAGGACTTTCGACAAAAAGTAGCATAAGTGTCTGTACCTGTGAGGTCTCTCTTGAGCTTCCTGATATCCTTAAAGAGGTCTTCAAACTTGACCTGCGCAGCTAAGAAGACATCCTGAGGCTCAGGTAAAGGGAAGACACTTTTATCTGTACCAGCATCCTGATATACCAACAGAGAAAAAAAACACAAAGAGGTTGTTTGAGACTTTTATGCATTTGACCCATGTGTAATTGTGTCATTAATGTAAAGAAATATCACAACTTACCTTATCCATATTACGCAGATAGTATGACACCACATAATCCACCAAGCTAATGCGACTATCCTAGCAGGAGAAATTATTACATTTATTAAAAGGGTTATGTTGGTATATTGTTGCCCAAGAACATGGTTGCTATAACAAAATAAAACATTTATCAGCCAATCAGTCAAGCAATGAGTCCAAGTAACAAAAGTATTCAACATCACTTATTTGTAGGAATGATTTTATCAGCTGGGGTGGTACAAACTTTATGACTGAACGATGTCATTGGTGAACATAACAGGAATGAACAAAAACAAGAAGAATAGAATAGATTTGATCAGTACCCTGCTCTTCACATCCTTCAGCTTAGGTAAGATCTCCAGGCCAAAGCCATCAGCTTGCCCTCTTGTCCTGTTTCCTCCATTCATGTAGTTCCCAAAGGCCAACACCAACCCCATTACATCCTTTAAGCTGTCACGCTCTAGAAGACCCTACACACATCGGCACACACAGCACACACACACACAGGCAGGCACACACAGGCAAGCACACACATACACACACAAGAAAAACATGTCTAAGCTAGGGCTGAAATCTCATGGCTCAGGACCAGATATTTAACAGGGAAATTAAACATCACTGCCAGAAACCTGGCTATTGGCCACTCTCTGAGTTTAACAGAGGGCACCACGCATCTCACACTGATACTGGATAAACACTGATCAGACCCTAATGACAAACCAGGATGGGTGACTGGTGTGCCCAGAGGTACCATTTTCTAAAGTTTCAGTAATTCTCTGCATGTGTTATTCACTTAGGAGGATGGCAAGATTACCTACTGCCAAAGACATTCAAATGGATGTCTGTATTATGGATGGTTGCAAATCCAGCACTTTCTGGTGAAACTGCTGCCATAACCCTTTAGTCTGAGGTCCTTGCACGGTTTACTGAGGGGATTTTTTTACCTTGCACACAGTGGAAACAATCTCAACTTTGCGATGGATGGAGGAGATCCCGTCCAGGAAGACTGACTGGAATATGATGCAGTGTGCCCTTCCAGAAAAGTCTGGGATCTGGGAGAGCTCATAGAGGAACCTGTGAAAGGGCAGAAGCACAAAATGACGACAACTCCAAAAAAATTCAATCTTCATTTGTCTGTTTTCACTGAAGTGTGACCTTCAGAGTTGACTCAACCTGAAAAATCCAGGAAAGCAGCCCTACGTTCCTTACCTAGTATATCATAAACCTTTGCTTCAAACAGATGCCCAATTTTTAAACACAATAATTAGTTAGAGGAAGCTGTTGCTCTCTCCTGTCTATTGTGTCCAGTATGGGAAGTTGAGGGACTAGAGGTTCTTGCTGCATTAATAAGCTGTAAATCTGGGCTACATTATGGCCCAGATCAAAGACAGGCCGTCACCACGGCGAACCGACAGTGACATCAACACATAAACGGTACCATGATAGAGCGGAAGAGTGATTCCTCTGTGCGGGGGTATGTGTGGGTAGGGGGAGTGTGTGTGTGTGTGTGTGTGTGTGTGTGTGTGTGTTTGGGAGGGGGGGGGGGGGCATGAAGCTGCTATGAACTGAAACTCGGGTGAGTCATACGTAGACATCCCATAATGACATGGCCTTCTCCCCGCCACATGTAAATCATTTGGTGAATCTATGAGAATGCAGTCAATCAGTGCCTGAGTGACTGGGTGCATGGCGGGCAGTACTGGGGGAAATATGCCGCTGATACCCACAGCGTTAACTAGAAAACAAGCGTGTGGGAGCGGACCCTTGAGCTGTCTAGTATGTGTTTAACACAGCTTACAAAATGTCAGCACCTGCATTGTAAAGTTAAATTTATTTTCATGGGGGGAATAAATGAATAGAAGGGCCCGTGAAACAGATTTGCACAGCTGTTTATAGACTGTATGACATCCAAGGTGATTTGGCAGCAGAGATGGGTGATGCTGTAGTACAGTTTTTGGAGACAGTGTCCTGCAATGTAAAAGTGTTGTTCCTGATGCCCAGTCTCAGTTCTTTTAACATTTTACATTTTACTGTAGTACATTCTCCTGCATATTTGCATTAGAGTGCAGTTATTTGTGGGGATGAGCTTCAGTTAGGGGTAGGAGTGTATCTCACTGTTCAGGTTTGTCTAAGAGTTTGACTTCATCCTCCTTGGAGCTCTCGTAGTGCTTCTTGACCTTCTCCAGCTCGTCACTGGTGGCTCTCTGCAATGAGGGTGAAAACAGTTGATTAAACAATGAGAGAGAAATCTGACAGTGAAGAGGTTAATAGATGCTTCAGGATAAACAGTTCCAATTACAAGTCCAGAACGCGCAAAAACAAACAGAGAGAATTCCAAAGAGAAAATATTGACTGCCATCACAGAATAAAATAGAGAAAGAAACAATAACACATCTTGTATTTCTCGTGGAGATCCAAACACTCACATTTTCATATAAAGCCTCGATGGTCTCCAAGTCCACCACCGAGTTGTCGACAGTCAAAACAGCTGGAATGTTAAATGAGTTTATTAGACACATTCTCACATAAAAGAGAACAATATTTTCAGCACGCATACTGTCTTCATTAAGCATCCACACATTTGGAAGGAAAGCCTTTTCCTCTGCTAACTCACAGGAGGTTAAACACATGCAGTCATGCCATTTCCTGTACTTTCAGTTTCAAACTAAACATTGACAGTTTTTTTTCTCAACGCAGCCATACACACTATAAAGAAGCTGTCAATTGAGGAATGCCTCTTAATAGAACTGGATAGCAGCCTAACTGTAAACGTTTACTACTTCTGCTCCCACCCTGTGAAACCATACTTCTGAGTACACACAGAGTACACAAACAAAAAGACAAAAAACACACAGAGATATCTAATCCTCTGTTTCTTCACGAAAAAGCTCATATGTGTTTAGTGTGTAGCGTTAGCGGTCAGTGGCTAAAACAAGTAGGTGGGGGATGGGAGAGAGAGGTGCCAGAGAGGCCAGGCTGGTGTCAGGGCAGGCCCAGGCATGGTGGCTCTCCTCTTGGGGAGACACGCAGGGAACTAAGCCTCTTTGCCATGGGTCACGGGAGACAACCTGTAACCGCTTAACCTCCGAGACCTGCGCGGGGGAACCACCACAGCTCCCAGTAATGATGTCTGCCTCGCATAGAGAGAGAGAGAGAGAGAGAGAGAAATAAGATGGGAGGAGGAGAGGAGGGATAGAGCGTATACGTATGTGTGTGTGTATGTGTGTGTGTATCTCTCTCTCTCCCTCTCTATCTGTGCGTGTGTGCATGTGTGTGTGTGTGTGTGAGAGAGAAACACGCACAACCAAGACACACGCACATCCCAAATAGACAGAGATGTAGAGAGCAAAAGAGAGAGAGAGAGAGAGAGAGAGAAGCTGAGTGTAGGCAGAGACAACATTGTCACTCTGTGCACCCTCACAGAAAGAGACAGACATGGAGGAGGAATCTGAGCTATTCTCTGGGTTAGTGGAGTTGTGTCATCGCACCTACGCTGTTTCCTCAGCAGTCATGGCTTTGGCGCACAGAACACCTCGGCTACCGGCCTTCCAATTCCACACTGCCCACGCATGCAGCCAGACCCGACCCGGCCACAATCCCGACATTCCGACATTCTGCCACACATCTCAACAAACTTCCAAAAAGTCAAACATTCCAATTACGGTATGGGAGAGCTGGACTCTGCTGCGCTGTCAGAGGGGAGCTTTGGTTACAGTGGATTTGAACACCCACCCACTGCGAGGCTCTCAACCGCTTACTGAGTCACTGTGGTGGGCAGGGGGGTGGATGGATGGATGGGTGGTGCTGGTGGGGAGGGGTGGTGCTGGTGTCGGATGTGGGAGTACTGGAATTGCTTGGGCAGTTTAGGGGGTCCGGATATTTCTCCACACCCGAAGATCAAAGCCCCTGGGCTGCCCCCTCTCCCCTGCGTCTAACCCCCCAAACACACACACACAGACACACACACACACACACACATACACACACACTCTCTCTCTCACACACACACACACACACACCCACACACACACACACACACACACACACAAACACACTCTCTCTCACACACACACACACACACACACACACACACATACACAGCCTTCATCTCCCACTGGTCACGCTGATGAATATGTGTGGTGTGTGTAATGTGTTGCAGTGTGTGGTAAATTAGCATGTTGATGCAAGTGATGCGTGTGGTGTATTAGTGTGTGATGCGTTGGTGTGTTATAGAGTGTGTGGTGTGTGTGGCGAGCTTCTGTGTTGGTACATGTGCTGTGCGTGATGTGTGTGTGTGTGTATGATGTGTTAGTGGGTGTTGGTGCGTGTGGTGTGTGAGCCGCCCTTCCACGCCCCATGGCCCTGGAGGTCTCCCCCATCAGGCTGTCTCCTCATCAGGCTCCTGTGCTCGCCTCATATCTCTCTCACCCCACCCCACCCCACCCCTCGCCCCCGGCCCCAGACCCCCTCTCAGAGCTGGGTGGAGGGTAACTGGAGCCCCCCTGTGCTGCTCTGGTTCCCACTGGCCGTAATTACATTACATGTCCCATGTCCTTTTAATTTGCCAACAAAGGGCAGGCTAAGCAGGCACAGGGCTGGAGGGGGGCTTGTGTGTGTGTGTGTGTGTGTGTGTGTGTGTGTGTGTGTGTGTGTGTGTGTGTGTGTGTGTGTGTGTGTGTGTGTGTGTGTGTGTGTGTGAGTGTGTGTGAGTGTGTATGAGTGTGTTGGTGAGTGTGTGTGTGTGAGCACATTTGAGTGTGTGTATGTGTGTGTGTAAGAGTGTGTATATGTGTGTGAGTGTTTATTTGTGTGTGTGTGTGAGCATGTGTATGTGTGTGTGTGTGTGTGTGTGATTGTGTTCGTGTGTGTTTGTGTGTGGGTGTGGAGGTATGTGTGTTTGTTACGATCATTAAGCGTCAGCATGGCATTGTCACATTTATACACTCCGCCTCACCTCCACCTTCCATTAAGGCTGAAGGAAGTCACCACACGCTGGGCTTGGAGTAGGCCTTTTTATTGATTGTGTGTGTGTGTGAGTGTGTGTGTGTGTGTGTGTGTGTGCATGTATGTGTGTGTGTGTGTGGGGGGGGGGGGGGGGGCTCTCTGGTTCGAGACCAAAATAGAGAGAAATGGAGAGAGAGAGAGAAAGAGAGAAGAAGAGAATGGGATTTAAGTCACTTGACTACCCATGTATTTGTGTGTGGAGGTGTGTGTGTGTGTATTTAGGTGTATCTGTGTGAGTGTGTGTGGATGTGTTTTATGTGGGACTGTGCAGTGTCTGCTTACTGTAAAAATGTGGATTTATACGTGCTCAGATCATTAGCAGGGTGTCGCTGCCATTAGGGTTTGCAGCGACCATCCCCGGCAACAATAAACAGATCCACCGCCACGAGAGCCAAGTGCGCCGCGTGCCCAGACAATCCGGCGCTCACCACAACAGCGGTCGCTGCCACGGCGACCACAACGACCCGGAAAACCGCCGCTCCACTCCGCCGATTCAGAGGGAAAATATTCCCCCTCCGTCGTCTCGAACCTTAGACGGGCGGCGCGCACAGGAATTCTAACAAGACTAGGAAATGTCTAAATGTCGGAATGGCTAATGACATTCCAATGTGGAGCCAGGGCCTCAGAAAAGGGCTGAAAAAAAGCCTCTGCTGACGCTGTTTCCGCTGCCTGTCTTCCTGCAGTGAGGGAATAGCGGCAAAGACAAATTCATAAAAGCACACATAAAAGTTGGGTATCAGGAGACATAAAAACGTTGACTGCCCCAACTCTTTCCTTCCCTCTAAAAATAGGCAAGCAACATCTGCATCTTATCAGGCGTGTGTGTGAGTCCAGTGAATATAGGCGAAAAATATAGCTGCTTAATTAAACGAACGAGTCCTGTGAGAGATAGACAGAGCCAGGGAGAAGAGTAACATTAGCTTGCCTTGGCAGAGAGTGAGAGAGAGGGGAGGTTGGGTAAAGAAGGTTCTCACCTTGTTGGATGTCCTTCATCTCCAAGTGCAGACTCGATATGAGAATCCCCACTGTCTGGGACCTCTTCCCGTCCAACAACTTGACAATCTAGAGGACAGAAAATGGAGAATTCTGTCAGGAACAGCTGAACTCACTGTCTACTATCTATATTACTGTCTACTATCTATATTAGTGTCTACTATCTATATTAGTGACTGTAGGATCCGTAGTAGCCCAGCCATATTACTGACGCACACACAGTTCCGTGCCATGTGTATGATTGCCATGTGCCCCCTAACACAGCACTGAGGCTAATGGCTACCATGGCCCTCTTTTGAGGCTTCATTTTTGATGTATGTGGGTTTTTCTGCCA